>NC_089580.1:52931848-53270940 GCF_019320115.1 Miscanthus floridulus | reverse complement strand
CTCTAGCCTTCGAGCCACCATGTCTCCAAGATCCACCTAGAGGGCCCTAGCCTCCCAACGCGCCTCATCGTGCTCTCGGACGGCCCGATCGCGCTCCTCGCAAGCCGTGTTGCGCTCTGAGCGAATTCTTTCTTTGGTCCGGCATAGCTCGTCGTGCTCCCTATGTAGCCGAGCGATCACCTCGGCATCCTGGTTCGCTCTCTACTGCAGTGCCGCGGACCTATCCTCGGCCTTTAGCTTGAGATACCGCTCTGTCTCTAGCTCCACTAGGAGCTCGACGACCCACTGGCTGGCATCAGCGTCCTTCTGGAGCAGCTTGTCCTGCTCCTTTCGGACCCTAGCGGCCGCCTCCTCATCCTGCTTCACCCTCACCGATAGGTCCTCGAACATCCCATGGATCTCCTCTACGTCCCGATGCGCTTTGGTTTCTCACTGCTAGGCGGCGGCGAGCTAGGCGCTCAAATCTCCACGCAGCCAGGCCTCCTCGATGAGGCGGTCCCATTCCACCTTCTGCTCATAGAGGAACCGAGATTTCTCCCGGCTGTGAGCAATGAGGGTGTCGTGTTTCGAACAAGCACCGACAAGTAAATTTATATTTATGCGCGTTATGTCCGGATGGTGCACTAAAGGACACAAGATTTATACTGGTTTGGGCTGAATGTCTCTACGTCCAGTCTGTTGCTGCTCGTGTTATGAGCACCAAAAATGGTTCACAGTAGGGGGTATAAATGGTCGAGAGAGGGACTGGTCTCAGGTCTCTGATGGAAGGGTCGAAAGGATGCCAAGAGCCTGGTAGCAGCTTGACTGTGTGTGATGTGTGTTGTGTTGTCCACCAAAAGTCAGTCCCCTTGTTGGAGGAATCACATCCCCTTTTATAGATGAAGGGGATAGCTTTACAAGTGAGAAGGAAAGGGTGCGTATGCTACCGAGCCTTGTTGTTTACGTCTACCAAGCCTTGTTGTCCATTTCGGTAGATACCAGATAATGGTAAGCACCTACAATATTGTCGATGCCACTATAGAATGTCAGGATGGCTACCGAGTACTGCTTCGTGCAGGGTATGGACTCTGGTATAGTGGTTTTAACTTATGAGCCTTGCCCAGCCTTGCACCGCATGCCTTCTGGTTCCTATGAATCCCCGTCAGAGGGACATGGGGTCAGAGTCTGAAGTAGCGCTGTGGGCAAGGCCTTCCGATCAGAGAGGGCGTCCGGAGGCCAAAGCGAGTGCTCTGATCTGGTGGGCCCAAGGGGTCATGGAGCGGGCGCCGCTCCCTTGGGACCACAGTGTAACAGAACCGACCAATTTATAAGAGCACAAGTACGAAAGCAATCACCGGAGTGCTCAAACCGTCATACTTGAACCCATATAAACCCGGTAGTCAACTGAAACCACGAATGATTTCAAACCAACTTGCATACAACCAAGATCACAGTAATTCAACATAACAAGCCACATGTTACATCCATTTCACAAGTAGTTCATAAGTACCTCATACATCAGAGTACACATAGTTATTACAAAATGAGTTCACAAATAGCGGAAGCAAAGTAGTTTAACACCATCACACACACTTAGTTCAAATACAAGCCAGTACCATAGTCATATCCAGCAAAAGCAGTAAGATAAGATAACATAGATGATCATGCCCATGATATAATCTTCATCCCCCACAGGGTGGAGACAATACTTGCAGTAGCCGTTATAGAGCACGTCATCTGCAACAAGGGGGAATAAACCCTGAGTATGAGAAGGTACTCAGCTAGACTTACCCGTCGTAAACCAGAAATAAATGACCCCAAGGAGTATGCAAGGCTTTATCGGTGGATCTTGCTTGACAACCATTTTGCATAAAAGCTTTAGTGATAAGAGAGCATAATTTGATTTATGAGTAAGCAGCAAGTTAACAATATTAACCTATCAACTAGATTAGCACCTGTACTAGAGCAAGCAATTGATTAACTCCAAACATTAGTAACCATATCTGGTATAATGTTGTATCATCATCATTATCGATTTAACCATCAAGTTCAATTAAGTGCATCTACGTTGCCGCTGCTCAGTCAAGTTCTCACTATCCGAGAGAGACGGTGATTCGAATCGATTCCTATCCAGCTGGAGGGGTATTCCTAATACAAACCCAGGCATACCGCACGAAGGTAGCCTTAGGTCACCTTTGGTACATCTTAGGAATCGTGGCTCCGAGTAGTGCCGCACCCTCAGGGAGTCCATTCTGCTAGGTGGTCAATCTCACCACGGACTTATGCCAATAGCTCCCCGCACATCCTTACTACCGCTAGGGTGCGCACTTTCACTTCTCGGTCTTCCGGCCTGAGTTGAGCTACTCGGCTTCGCAGTCGGAACGAGTTATCCGGCCAACTAAGTGATAGGCATGCGTTCAACATGACATGAGGACGTAGAGCAAATCGGTCCTTAACCAACACTGACGGGGATAGATCCACACCCAAGACCTCCTTGCCTTGTTGCTTCTCTATCGACATCCCGCCCGGTCACAATTCATTATTAACACATGGTTATTCTCCACGATAGCAAATATAGCCAACCGTGACCCAACATTCTCCTCACATGCAGGTGACAGGAAATCACCTGACTATTACTGGTCTAAACAAGGCTAAGCTTTGATTCGCTCCTGGACCTAAATAGGATTCATGTATGTTTACTGGACAAGGAATAGATATATATGCAACAAGTGTTTGCATCCAGTTCCTATCACTTAATGCAGCACAAATAAAGATACTCAAAGTAACCATTTTCAAAACATAGGAGACTTAGAATGCTCCGGGGCTTGCCTTTCAGAAAAGATGAAGGTTGGTGATCGAGGCACTCAAGAACTTCTTCGTTGACTCCTTCTTCGGGGGCCTGCACCTCCTGCTCCAGAACTTGCTGCGGCTCCTCCGGAAGTACTGGCTCGAATTCCAGAAGCGTAACTCCCTCCGGAACACCTATTGCATGCATATGCATAGTATAAGAATCATGCATGCATAAGAGATGGAAGATGATGATGAAATGTATAGCCATGTATGAATGGACGCATGAAAGACATAATGATGCAAGATTAACATTGATTTTTACCGAGTAGGTGCATATCTCTTTTAGAAAACAAGAACGGCACACTCACCAAGTTCTAATAACCTAAGATAAAGTTGTTCATCTTCAGTAAGAGGTCTAGCACCTGCAACTAACAATTTATCTTAATTAGCCTAGCATCTAAATCATCCATCAACTCATATAAAGCAAACAAGTCAGTCACTGCACTCAACAGTTTTCAGGCTGCAAACAGCAACTACAAGTTTGATCCATAACTAGAGTTCTACAGATCCAAATACCATGATTTAAGACTTTCTGGAAAGCTTATAAAATTGTCTACAACTTTGTTATTGACCACTTTCCCAGCAAACCAATTTATCATGGGAGACTTTATAAAGTTCCCAGAATTGTCCAGAAAGACACAACGCAAGAAATAATTATTAACTTACGTTGTAAACATACAAACGGACAAGACCAACTTTCCTAACTCATCATACATGTTGAAAGAACACCAGAAAACATAGTGTCCATTCCTAAATAAATTATTCTCATGCCTTTAATAATTTATTTAGAGATTTAGGTTAAATAATAAACACATATCCAAAGTGTACATAAAATTCCACAAAAACTACAATAGCTTATACATGTCTCCAATAGGCTACTACATAAATTTCACATCAATTGAACAAGTATCTCATCCTACACAAAAAGGACAAGGCTTAAAGGCTTAAAATGGCATAAATAGGAAACCTTAGTGAAAAAGTGTCAAGCAATAGATTTCATATTTTTCCTAGCATACTTAAGGTACTAGGATGCTACCCACCAAATTTCAGGGTCATAGGATTCCTAGATAATTTACAAAAAATCACACAAGTATCAACCAATGATAAAAGAAAAATCTATAACTCAAAAACCATACATGCAATGACTCTCAAATTTTTACCAGAGCTTCTACTAAGCAAGAATAGCTTACCCACAAAATTTCATAATTTTTGGATCACAGAAACTCAAGATATAATTTAAACAAGTTTACATGCATTTAAAAACACATTTTAAGTTCCTATTTAATTCATCCAAATTTTCTACATCATGTGCTCATGTTCTATTTTTCTTAAATACTACACTTTACTGTGATTCTACCAAAATTTGCCTCACTCCATTTGGATCTACCACTGTAAAGATGCAAAATTCTCAAATAGCATAACAAAACTACATTTAAAATCAAGTCTAAAACTCTATGAGCCATTGACAGGCGGGGCCCGCGGGGTCAATGGACCCACCGGCCAGTCGCAGCCGAAGCAGGGGAGGTCGTTGACCGGCCACTGCTCAACGATGACGAGGAGTCCGGCGAAGGGGGTGGCACCTACGTGCTCAGCACGTTGTCCCGCACCGATGGGAGTCGAAAACGGACCCCCTAGCTACAGCGGAGGAGGTCGCCGACGGCAATGGCGGTCTGACCTAAGCTTGGCGTGAGCATCTAGAGTTCGCAGGGAAACTAAGGGAAGGGAGAGAAAGGAGTGAGAGAGCTCCGGTGGTAGTTGGCCACGGCGGGCTCAACTCCGACTCCAGCGGCAATGGTGGAGCGCTGCGGAGAAGAAGAAAAACGGCTTCTACCTCGACTCTCCGGCTCAGTGGCGAGGTGGACGAGCTCCGGAGGAAGAAGATGGAGTCATGGGCTAGCTGGAGTGAGCAATGACGCAACAGCGAGGGTGCACGGGCTCGGTGGAGCAATGGCCCGGCGGCGGCTTTCTCGGCGGCTCCAGGACGCGCGAGAGAAGGAAAAGAGAGCAAGGGTGAGTGGAAGGGTAGCCGGGCGTGGCCTTCAAGCGTTCGCCAGCGGCCAGCTACGTCAGACCGGCCATGGCACGTGGCCAGCACAATCAGACGGCCGGCGACGGGTGGCGCCACGCGGCCGATGAGTTCTGAACCTACCGACACTGTAGCTCGCCATTCAGTCGAGACCTCAACGCCTGACAGCACGATTTGGAGCCGATGGATCTCTGAATCCTTTGGCCATTAGCGCAAACCTCCTAAACAAAAGTTGAAGTACTATGTACCAGCTACAAAACTCCTTTAGAGATCAAAGTCTAATTCGCAATGGATAGAGAGTAAAATCAAGCCAAAGTCGAGCCTGCAAAACTGGAAATCAGTCATTGGACTTAGAAAATTTCTAAGTGTAGAATTCAACCCCAAATCTGACTTGTGGAACCTTTTTGAGCATGTTCCACACATTTTCATGAGTTGGTCATAAAATAACTTTTGTTCTTTATATAATTTGCTACAACTTTGCTTTAGGTTGCTCAGACATGCAAACACTCTAAGTTGTACTTTTTAAACAGTCAAACTTAGGAGCTCTAGTGTTCTACAATGGTCAAACCATGACTTGGAAGTGTAATTAGGCAATAAGACCAACATAAACATTGTTCCTAATTACATCCTAAGTGTAGCTAAGTTGTTTAAGAGGACATTTAACACACATTTGCATAGACCACCCATGAGCACACACAATTGCTATCATGGAACCAAACAATCCAAATGAAACACACATGAAATGATAACATTCATAATGATATGATGCTTATGAATGAGATGATGATGCTCATGCTCATGTGATGCAAGTGTTTTAGTGGAACCATAACACTGGGGTGTTACAGCCCTCCCCCTTATAAAAATCTCGCCCCGAGATTTGAAAAGCGTACCATTTTGAATAAAAGGTAAGGTATACATCCTTCAAATAATCTTCTTGTTCCCACGTTGCATCGCTCTCACTACCCTGGTTACTCCACATAACCTTGTAGAACTTAACCACACAGTTCCGGGTTACTCTTTCTCTCGTGTCGATAACCCGCACTGGTCTTTCTTCATAGGATAGATCTGATTTCAACTTGACATCTCTAAGTGAAACTCTTTCTTTGGGAACACGAAGACATTTCTTCATTTGGGATACATGAAAAACATTGAAGATAGCTCTCATCTCGTAAGGTAACTCTATCTTGTAAGCTACATTCCCACTCTTCTCTATGATCGGATATGGACCTACATACCTAGGTGCAAGCTTTCTCTTTACTCCGAATCGCTGCACACCTTTCATCAGTGATACCTTCAGATAAACGTGATCACCCACTTCAAACTCAATGGGCTTCCTTCTTTTATCTGCATAGCTTTTCTACCTAGCTTGAGCGGCTTTCATGTGTTTTTGGATAGTACGGACTTGTTGTTCAGCCTCTTCGACAAAATCAATGCCGTAGTATCTCCTTTCTCCAGATTCAACCCAGTTCAAAGGAGTTCTACACTTGCGACCATACAACGCTTCGAACGGGGCCATCTTGATACTTTCTTGATAACTATTATTATAGGAAAATTCAGCCAAGGGTAACCACTTATCCCATGAACCTTTGGATGATATGACGCAAGCTCTTAACATGTCTTCCAATATTTGATTCACCCGCTCTGTCTGTCCGGAGGTTTGTGGATGATAAGCAGAACTTCTAACTAAGTTGGTCCCTATCATCTTATGTAATTGTTCCCAAAAACGAGCGGTGAACTGAGGCCCTCTGTCGGATACAATGGTTCTAGGAACACCATGGAGACGTACTATCTAGTTAAAATATAGCTCAGCATAGTCACTTGGTCGATAGTCAACTCTAACTGGTATGAAATGAGCAGACTTTGTTAAACGATCCACTATTACCCATATGGAATTAAAATTATTTTGGGTAGGGGGAAGTCCAAAAATGAAATCCATACTAATCTCTTCCCACTTCCATCCTGGTATAGATAATGGTTGGAGAAGTCCAGCAGGCTTCATGTGAATTGCTTTGACTCTACAACAATTGTCGCACCTTGCAACATAAGCTGCGATTTCTTTCTTCATCTTGGTCCACCAAAAGCGAGATTTCAAATCTTGATACATTTTACTACTTCCCGGGTGGATAGATAACTTGGATGAGTGAGCTTCTTCTAAGATTTGGTTTCTAAGCTCTTTGTCCTTCGGTACTACAAGTCTGTCCTTAAACCATAGAACACCCTTCTCATCAATACGAAAGTGCTTTGGCTCTTGTTCCTTCATCTTTCTTTTGATGTGGAACACACCCACATCGGTTTTCTGAAGCTCGATGATTTTACTTTCTAGAGAGCAACTAAGGGTAATACTGTGCAACACAGCAGGATGTAACAGATGCACCAAATGATAATCTGCTTCCAAGAGAGAATTACAGTGAGATTTCCTACTCAAAGCATCAACAACAACATTTGCTTTACCCGGATGATAATGAACTTCTAAGTTATAATCTTTAATCAACTCTAGCCATCTTCTCTGTCTCATGTTCAATTCTGGTTGAGTGAAGATATACTTGAGACTTTTATGATCGGTATAAATATGGCACACGTTACTGAGCAGGTAATGCCTCCAAATCTTCAAAGCATGAACAACCGCAGCTAACTCAAGATCATGAGTTGGATAATTAGCTTCGTGCTTCCTTAGCTGACGTGAGGCATAGGCGATAACTCGGCCTTCCTGCATAAGGACACATCCTAAACCGGTACCTGATGCATCACAAAACACATCAAAAGGTTTCTCGATGTCAGGTTGTGCCAACACAGGAGCTGATGTCAACAAGGTCCTCAAAGTGCAAAAAGCAGTTTCACACTCTAGAGTCCATACAAACTTCACATCTTTTTGAAGCGGCCTAGTCATGGGCTTGGCTACCTTAGAGAAATCTAGGATGAATCGACGATAATATCCAGCCAAACCAAGGAAACTTCTGACCTCATGCACTGAAGTTGGTGCCTTCCAATTCATGACTTCTTGCACCTTAGACGGATCAACCAAAATCCCTTCATCGGACAACACAAGACCCAAGAAAGGTACTTTCTTAAGCCAAAACTCACATTTACTGAACTTGGCATAAAGCTTATGCTCTCGTAGCCTAGATAAAACAACTCTCAGATGCTCGGCATGTTCTTCAGCATTTATAGAAAAGATCAAGATGTCATCAATGAAGACAACTACAAATTTGTCCAGTTCCTCCATGAACACAGAATTCATCAGATATACGAAGTATGCAGGAGCATTGGTCAGGCCGAAAGACATAACCAGATACTCATACAACCTGTATCTGGTGGAGAAAGCGGTCTTAGGCACATCCTCTGGTCTAATCTTTATCTGATGATAACCAGATCTCAAATCAATTTTAGAGAATACCTTTGCCTTAGACAACTGATCAAACAAAATATCAATGCGGGGCAATGGGTACTTGTTCTTGATTGTCACCGCATTGAGTGGACGATAATCCACACACATGCGCAATGACTTGTCCTTCTTCTTCACAAATATAGCAGGACAACTCTAGGGAGAGGCACTAGGTTGGATAAGGCCTTTCTCTAACAGATCTTGTAACTAAACTTTAAGCTCTGCTAATTCATTGGGCGGCATCCTATACGGCCTTCTAGAAATAGGTGCAGTGCCCGGCACTAACTCGATCTTGAATTCAATATCTCGATCCAGCGGTAAACCAGGTAGATCATCAGAAAATACATCTGGAAATTCACACACTACTGGGACATCCTCAATTCTCGGGGTCTAGATAGCATTAGCAGTGTTGTGGAGTTCTAGCTCTCTGGGAAGTGGCACAAGGAAGGCTTCCTTGCTGATAGGATCCCTCAACATAACGACCCTAGTGGAAGTATCAATGAGCACTCCATGACCGCTCATCCACTTTATTCCCAAGATTACATCTATCCCTAATCCTGGTAGAACTACCACATCGGCCATAAACACTCGTCCCTCTATTTCGATACTCACCCCCAGCACTATTTGATTGGTCGGAATATTACTTCCAACTACACTAATGCAATAACTACCCGTGGATACTGTAATTACCTTCTGATTGTATTTTGATGCAAAAGCTGGACTCATAAATGAATGCGAAGCACCAGAATCAAATAGTACAACTGTCGGATGGTGATTCACAAGAAACTTACCCACGGTGACCACCTCGCCTGAGGGTATCTCGGTCACGTTGGTGTAGTTAACATGTCCTTGATGAGCACCAGAATTCCCTTGCTTTTGATTATTCTTCTGAGGATACGGACAATTCTTGGACCAATGACCTGTCCTGCCATAATTCCAGCAGGGCCTATTAGCTGGCGGAATAAAAGAATTTCCTGGTCCTGTGGTGCCCTTTGGAAGAGGTACAGTAAATGCCTTCTTGAAACTAGTCTTTGCCTGATTCTTCTTTTGTGGCGGCCGATACCTAACAGCTATAGTCGGTGGGTGAAACTGAGTCTTCGCTACTGGGGCTTTAGCCTGAGAGACACCTGCCTCAAAGGCCCTCTTGTGATTTTTGGAAGTAGCATAGACATTATCGTTATTCTCTTGAGTAAGAGCATCGCTTACGAACTCATTGAAAGTGACACTCTTGTTGTTCCCCATGGACTTCATCAGTTTGGGACTAAGCCCTCTCTTAAAGCTGGCGATTTTCTTTGCTTCTGAATCAACGAATTCTGGAGCATATCTTGCCAGATGATTGAAGGCATGAAGATATTCCGTGAGTGTCTTGGTGCCCTGGACCAACTTCATAAACTCATTGTGCTTTATGGCCATCAACCTGGGAGGAATATAATGACTCTTGAAAGCCTCCTGGAATCGATTCCAAGTGATCTGGGCATTTTCTGGTAGGATGGACCGATAATTTCACCACCATATACCTGCTGGTCCTTATAGCTGATGCGAAGCATACTCCACTTTCATCTGCTCTATCACCCTGAGCAAATGGAACTTGTGCTCAAGCGTATTTAGCCACTCTTCTGCTTGGAGCGGCTCTTCAGCTTCCTTGAAGACGGGCGGCTTGGTATCTTGGAATTCCTTGAAATCACTAAACTGGTTGGGCTCTGGACCCTGTCATTGATGGCGGCCCTATGCTTGATGCTGGGCCAGGGTACGCATAGCATCGCCCAACGCACGCTGACCTTCCACAAGCATGGCCAACAGATCAGACGGTGTGGGCGATGGTGGCGGTGGAAGATCATCATCACCACTACCCCCAGCATGGCCTGAACACAGATTGCGCGACATCTGCAGAAGCGCATTTGTGAGTAATGATGGACGATGTCAGATACATTGCAGACGAATTGTAGAATTATGCCAAACTGAACTTATTGGAGAGATTAATTTCATACAATAAACAGAGGCACAATAATTCATCCTCATAACATCGCCATAACTTTACTCCGCACATTCATGCGATGCATACGCTCACATGCCAAATGGAGCCAACATGCAAGTTTCAGAGATTACATCTAAGTATAACGAGATGTCTCCGTGTATCCTACTGAATGTAGCACCATCCATAACAGGGTTGGGGTGCCAAACACATGAAGGAATGTGCTGCTCCAGGGCGGTAGTGCTAGTGCGGCCAACAGTAGTAGCATTGCAACTTGGGCGTGAGAGGATTACCATATAGGATGAGAAATGTATAATGGAATACTTAAAGATAAGGGAGGGAGTGATGCACAAATGAAATGGCATGAGTAAACATGATGCATGCATGTTCCGTACGTCCTCACGAATCTTAAGAAAATTTAACATTCTAGCGACATAGACGGTGGCATACATACATTCTCTCATATACGTATCTAGTCGAGCTACACATTGCGTTGTTAGTGTACCTGCAGAAAATTTCATTGCAGCCCATCCCAACAAAAGAAATAAGTACGCAATGAAAGCAGTAAACTAAGATACTCTCCATATATACATCCCCAGATATATATACTTCGGTATCCAAAGCTACCCGATTGATACACCCACAATTAAGTACCTTCATATGTACATGTGTGCAACATGTAAACATTTCGGTAACCATAACTAACTCTCCCCTAGACCGACAGTTGGACGGTCATGCTCTCATAACTCACTTTACCTGGGCGTAGAGGCAATTGATCCATACATTACCACCCAAGCGGATGGCATCCATACAATAGCACGCCATATGGACGACAAAATGAAATAAAAGCAATTACCCCCCCAAAAGTTATTACTTAAATAAGCCACCTGAAAGTCCTTATTTGGGCATAGAGGATATGACAACTGGCCTACTTAGCTAAAATTTCAGATTTGAACACCTATATATAGATAGCTATAAGATGTCAAAACTGATTTTTGCAAACAAAAGTTTTTGTTTTAAATACACATATGACATGTTTAATGTTGAATCTAGCTCTAATGCCAGCTGTAACAGAACCGACCAATTTATAAGAGCACAAGTACGAAAACAATCACCGGAGTGCTCAAACCATCATACTTGAACCCATATAAACCCGGTAGTCAACTGAAACCACGAATGATTTCAAACCAACTTGCATACAACCAAGATCACAGTAATTCAACATAACAAGCCACATGTTACATCCATTTCACAAGTAGTTCATAAGTACCTCATACATCAGAGTACACATAGTTATTACAAAATGAGTTCACAAATAGCGGAAGCAAAGTAGTTTAACACCATCACACACACTTAGTTCAAATACAAGCCAGTACCATAGTCATATCCAGCAAAAGCAGTAAGATAAGATAACATAGATGATCATGCCCATGATCTAATCTTCATCCCCCACAGGGTGGAGACAATACTTGCAGTAGCTGTTATAGAGCACGTCATCTGCAACAAGGGGGAATAAACCCTGAGTACGAGAAGGTATTCAGCTAGACTTACCCATCGTAAACCAAAAATAAATGACCCCAAGGAGTATGCAAGGCTTTATCGGTGGATCTTGCTTGACAACCATTTTGCATAAAAGCTTTAGTGATAAGAGAGCATAATTTGATTTATGAGTAAGCAGCAAGTTAACAATATTAACCTATCAACTAGATTAGCACATGTACTAGAGCAAGCAATTGATTAACTCCAAACATTAGTAACTATATCCGGTATAATGTTGTATCATCATCATTATCGATTTAACCTTCAAGTTCAGTTAAGTGCATCTACGTTGCCGCTGCTCAGTCAAGTTCTCACTATCCGGGAGAGACGGCAATTCGAATCGATTCCTATCCAGCTGGAGGGGTATTCCTAACACAAACCCAGGCATACCGCGCGAAGGCAGCCTTAGGTCACCTTTGGTACATCTCAGGAATTGCGGCTCCGAGCAGCACCGCACCCTCAGGGAGTCCATTCTGCCAGGTGGTCAATCTCACCACAGACTTACGCCAATAGCTCCCCGCACATCCTTACTACCGCTAGGGTGCGCACTTTCACTTCTCGGTCTTCCGGCCTGAGTTGAGCTACTCGGCTTCGTGGTCGGAATGAGTTATCCGGCCAACTAAGTGATAGGCATGCGTTCAACATGACATGAGGATGTACAGCGAATCGGTCCTTAATCGACACAGACGGGGATAGATCCACACCCAAGACCTCCTTGCCTTGTTGCTTCTCTATCGACATCCCGCCCGGTCACAATTCATTATTAACACATGGTTATTCTCCACGATAGCAAATATAGCCAACCGTGACCCAACATTCTCCTCACATGCAGGTGACAGGAAATCACCTGACTATTACTGGTCTAAACAAGGCTAAGCTTTGATTCGCTCCTGGACCTAAATAGGATTCATGTATGTTTACTGGACAAGGAATAGATATATATGCAACAAGTGTTTGCATCCAGTTCCTATCACTTAATGCAGCACAAATAAAGATACTCAAAGTAACCATTTTCAAAACATAGGAGACTTAGAATGCTCCGGGGCTTGCCTTTCAGAAAAGATGAAGGTTGGTGATCGAGGCACTCAAGAACTTCTTCGTTGACTCCTTCTTCGGGGGCCTGCACCTCCTGCTCCAGAACTTGCTGCGGCTCCTCCGGAAGTACTGGCTCGAATTCCAGAAGCGTAACTCCCTCCGGAACACCTATTGCATGCATATGCATAGTATAAGAATCATGCATGCATAAGAGATGGAAGATGATGATGAAATGTATAGCCATGTATGAATGGACGCATGAAAGACATAATGATGCAAGATTAACATTGATTTTTACCGAGTAGGTGCATATCTCTTTTAGAAAACAAGAACGGCACACTCACCAAGTTCTAATAACCTAAGATAAAGTTGTTCATCTTCAGTAAGAGGTCTAGCACCTGCAACTAACAATTTATCTTAATTAGCCTAGCATCTAAATCATCCATCAACTCATATAAAGCAAACAAGTCAGTCACTGCACTCAACAGTTTTCAGGCTGCAAACAGCAACTACAAGTTTGATCCATAACTAGAGTTCTACAGATCCAAATACCATGATTTAAGACTTTCTGGAAAGCTTATAAAATTGTCTACAACTTTGTTATTGACCACTTTCCCAGCAAACCAATTTATCATGGGAGACTTTATAAAGTTCCCAGAATTGTCCAGAAAGACACAACGCAAGAAATAATTATTAACTTACGTTGTAAACATACAAACGGACAAGACCAACTTTCCTAACTCATCATACATGTTGAAAGAACACCAGAAAACATAGTGTCCATTCCTAAATAAATTATTCTCATGCCTTTAATAATTTATTTAGAGATTTAGGTTAAATAATAAACACATATCCAAAGTGTACATAAAATTCCACAAAAACTACAATAGCTTATACATGTCTCCAATAGGCTACTACATAAATTTCACATCAATTGAACAAGTATCTCATCCTACACAAAAAGGACAAGGCTTAAAGGCTTAAAATGGCATAAATAGGAAACCTTAGTGAAAAAGTGTCAAGCAATAGATTTCATATTTTTCCTAGCATACTTAAGGTACTAGGATGCTACCCACCAAATTTCAGGGTCATAGGATTCCTAGATAATTTACAAAAAATCACACAAGTATCAACCAATGATAAAAGAAAAATCTATAACTCAAAAACCATACATGCAATGACTCTCAAATTTTTAGCAGAGCTTCTACTAAGCAAGAATAGCTTACCCACAAAATTTCATAATTTTTGGATCACAAAAACTCAAGATATAATTTAAACAAGTTTGCATGCATTTAAAAACACATTTTAAGTTCCTATTTAATTCATCCAAATTTTCTACATCATGTGCTCATGTTCTATTTTTCTTAAATACTACACTTTACTGTGATTCTACCAAAATTTGCCTCACTCCATTTGGATCTACCACTGTAAAGATGCAAAATTCACAAATAGCATAACAAAACTGCATTTAAAATCAAGTCTAAAACTCTATGAGCCATTGACAGGCGGGGCCTGCGGGGTCAATGGACCCACCGGCCAGTCGCAGCCGAAGCAGGGGAGGTCGTTGACCGGCCACCGCTCGACGATGGTGAGGAGTCCGGCGAAGGGGGTGGCACCTACGTCCTCAGCACATTGTCCCGCACCGATGGGAGTAGAAAACGGACCCCCTAGCTATAGCGGAGGAGGTCGCCGGTGGCAATGGCGGTTGCGGCGGCGCTGCGCGAGATACGCCGACCAACTCAGGCCATGGCGGTCTGACCTAAGCTTGGTGTGAGCATCTAGAGTTCGCAAGGAAACTGAGGGAAGGGAGAGAAAGGAGTGAGAGAGCTCCGGTGGTAGTTGGCCATGGCGGGCTCAACTCTGACTCCGGTGGCAATGGCGGAGCGCTGCGGAGAAGAAAAATGACTTCTACCTCGACTCTCTGGCTCAGTGGCGAGGTGGACGAGCTCTGGAGGAAGAAGATGGAGTCATGGGCTAGCTGGAGTGAGCAATGACGCAACGGCGAGGGTGCACGGGCTCGGCGGAGCAATGGCCCAGCGGCGGCTTTCTCGGCGGCTCCAGCACGCGCGAGAGAAGGAAATAGAGAGCAAGGGTGAGTGGAAGGGCAGGCGGGCGTGACCTTCAAGCGTTCGCCAGCGGCCAACGGCACCAAGCCGACCATGGCGCATGGCCAACACGATCAGACGGCCGGCGATGGGTGGCACCACACGGCCGACGAGTTCTGAACCTACTGACACTGTAGCTCGCCATTCAGTCGAGACCTCAACGCCTGACAGCGCGATTTGGAGCCGATGGATCTCCGAATCCTTTGGTCATTAGCACAAACCTCCTAAACGAAAGTTGAAGTACTATGTACCAGCTACAAAACTCCTTTAGAGATCAAAGTCTAATTCGCAATGGATAGAGAGTAAAATCAAGCCAAAGTCGAGCCTGCAAAACTGGAAATCAGTCATTGGACTTAGAAAATTTCTAAGTGTAGAATTCAACCCCAAATCTGACTTGTGGAACCTTTTTGAGCATGTTCCACACATTTTCATGAGTTGGTCATAAAATAACTTTTGTTCTTTATATAATTTTCTACAACTTTGCTTTAGGTTGCTCAGACATGCAAACACTCTAAGTTGTACTTTTTAAACAGTCAAACTTAGGAGCTCTAGTGTTCTACAATGGTCAAACCATGACTTGGAAGTGTAATTAGGCAATAAGACCAACATAAACATTGTTCCTAATTACATCCTAAGTGTAGCTAAGTTGTTTAAGAGGACATTTAACACACATTTGCATAGACCACCCATGAGCACACACAATTGCTATCATGGAACCAAACAATCCAAATGAAACACACATGAAATGATAACATTCATAATGATATGATGCTTATGAATGAGATGATGATGCTCATGCTCATGTGATGCAAGTGTTTTAGTGGAACCATAACACTGGGGTGTTACACACAGCATGGTGACAACACATCCGTCATTGTGGAGGGCACGAGTCCTTTCCGAGACCGTAGTGGTTGTCATCTGTCTATGTTAGGTTCCGTGTCTGAGGGCTGAAGGCGGTGCCTACAACTCTATAGAGCAAAGAGCACGCACCCACAACACTATTTAGGCTCTGCCATGCCTAGAAGGGTCTAAAGCACCTATCTCGTCGTTCCCTGGCAGTACTTTTCCTACCGGGGCATAGGGTATGGTCCTCGATGCCGCGGTTGACCCGAACATCTTGTCTTACCCTGCACCTATCATTATGAGGAAGCAGGGAGAGGTTGTCAGATGAGATGGAACCAGTCTTTAGACATCGGGCGAGGCGGAGTCTAGCCTTTATGCGTTGGGCGAGACTGAGCCCAGCCCTCGGGGGTCGGGCGAGGCGGAGTCTAGCCCTTAGCCCTCGAGCGAGGCGGAGCTAGCCCATGGGCGTCGGGCGAGGCGGAGTCTAGCCCTTAGCTCTCGAGCGAGGGGGAGCTGGTCCACGGGCGTCGGGCGAGGCGGAACCAAACTCTTGTCATTCGGGCAAGAAACGCAGTGGCGCCCTTGTCCGTCCGAGAGTTTTTAACATTCGATGGTTATTAGTTCCACCTTCTGCGGTCCCTCGGTATTAGGTCCCCGATAGTAGCCCCTAAGCCCCCGGGTGATTCGGATAGAATCGCCCGGGTGGTGTTTTCGATTTCGTCAGAGTTAATTTGCCAGAGGGTGCACACGAGCGCACCCGATGGGTGTAGCCCCCGAGCCCTAGGTGATTTGAGTAGAGTCGCCCAAGGGGTGTTTTCGATTTTGTTGGAGTTAATTTGCCAGAGGGTGCGTGTGAGCGCACCCGATGGGTGTAGCCCCCGAGCCCCTGGGTGATTCGAGTAGAGTCGCCCGGGGGGTAGTATCGGACCCTTCGTGGGTAAGGCTAAAAGACTTGGTTTTTTGTCAACTAGATATTTTTAAGGGAATCGTGGTATTCCATTTGTGGGAGTTTTATTCAGGGCCGGCCTAGCTGGAACCCGACTACAGATTGAGGCCCTGGTGATGCTTGTGTCCTTGAGTCCCGGTAGTTTGTGGGCCTATCCCTCGTTGGGACGGCCCTTTGGCTCTAGGGCCCTAGGTGGGCCGGAGGGAAAAGCTCTGTGACCCGTGTCCCCTCGATGGAGAGAGAGTCTTGGTCCGCCTAGGGAAGGCGAACCGTCCGGTGCAATTTTTTTGGGAAGGGATAGGGATCGTGTGCGCATATCCCGCAAGGTGACGCGGCGGTGTGCATGGTAGGCTCGGAGATCGAGGCGGACGGTTGCCCTTCTCACATCTGTCGCCCCTATAAAACCACGGGGTCCACCCCTAGGGTTCCTTATTTTGCCTCCTCACCTTCATGTCTGAATCTTCCACCGTCAATCGCTTTAGCCTCTAGCTCTCATATTGCCGCCATTGTTAAGCTTGCATCCGCATCATAGCCATCGTCAAGCTCATGCCCACGTCGCAGCCGCCATCGAGCTCGGACCCACCTTTTTCCCGATGCCTCAACGGAGCTGTGGGGCAGATCCGGAATTACCCCTCGGCGTTTGGAGGGCCTCGTCCGCCACGGCCTTCTCCGCCCATCGGCCGCTGCCGAGGGGTGGCTGCTGCCCGGTGATGAGGACCAGCCGTCATCGCCCGAAGGGTATGTCGTGTCTTTTGCTATCTTTCATGAGCAGGGATTCGCCGTACCTATGCAAAGATTTCTTCGGAGGCTGTTGGATTACTACCAGGTGGAGTTGCAGCATCTTACTCCCAATGGGGTTCAACATATGGTGGCGTTTGTTGCCCTATGTGAGGGTTTTCTAGGGATCGATCCTCACTTTGATCGGTGGCGACACTTCTTTACCGTCAGTCTGTCGAAGAGGTGGATTGGGGGGGGAAGGAGGTGAGTGTGCTGATGGGATGCGCTAGCATTCATCTACGCCATACTCAGGCGAGCGGCTACCCGTTGATGCGTTTGTTGCCTTCCAACAAGGGGTGGCATTCGTAGTGGTTTTATGTCAGGGATGATGTGAATGCCCCCCTGCCGAAGTATTTAGGGCGCCTCATTGAAGAGGCCCTGAAGTCATGGAAGTGGGGCGTCCTGACCAAGGAGAAGAAGCATATCACCGATCTTCTCGCCGCCCTCCTTACTCTGAAGGACCAGGGCATGAAGGGGTTGGGGATCATTGGTGCCTACCATGCAAGGAGGGTGGTGCCACTGATGGTGCGCGCGCTCCCCCAGTACACGAGAAGGGATGGTGCTCATTGATGAAGTGCTTCCTCCCTCCAAGGTGTGGCAGAACCACCCAAAATAGCACACTTACGGAGGCGCTCGTCTTCTACCAGACACTAAGCACCCCGAAAGCAAGCTATAGCGGGTGGTATCCGTCAGGCACACCCCAAGGGAGAACCCGAAAGATCCACATTTTTCCCAAGGATCCAATAATGAGAACGAGTTACAATACTTATCCATTTCATACATCAGAGTTTCTTAAAAGTACATTATTACAATACCAAATATCAGAGTGCGTAATGATAAACAATGGAATTTAAAAATAAACATCTAGCGATAGGGACGAGGATCCGTCTGAGCTCACCAGAAGAATCCTCCACACAAGGTACTTCTCATGCATCACCTGCAATAGGGGTAAATAAACCCTGAGTACACAATGTACTCGCAAGACTTATCCAACTAGTGGGAATAATTTCCTGACTCCAAGGAATATGATAAGCTATATGGCTTGCTGGTTTCTTTTGGCAGAAAGCAATACTAATAGTGAGTCCTTAGTTATGTATTATTATCATCAGCCGTATTAAGTTATCATCTAGCCAGTCTATATAAGCACCTGTTCTACTTTCAAGCAAGAGTTGAGCAATCAGTTCCATTTCTTCTCCTTTCACTTTCAGTTCTTACTACGGTGCTAAACATGAGACAAGACGTACCGGATCGCCCGACGATTCGCGAATCAATGTGCCTAGCTGGGTGCCCTGAAGACACATGCCCCACTTGTACCCCAGGCACAAGCAGGACTAACCCATCACTCTCCTATCTCGGGTGTCCAGGTCCCCATCCAAACTTGGACTCCAAGCCCCCACATCCTGAGTTCCGGACTCAGTGTGGTGCAAGGACCTCCACCACCTCCTCTTCCCATCAGTCGGTCCAGAAAGAGCCAGATCCGCGACAAGAGAGCAACAAGTCTTCCCTGCGCCCATACCCAAGTATGCGCTCAGAACAATAAATCTGTGACTTGCCCACGATGCCTTATGCAACAATCGGTCCTTAATCGACACGAACAGGGAAAATGTAACCGAGCTATGCCCTGTTGGCCGTAGGACACAACCCTTTACACCCACAAAAACCCAACCATATCCCTGTCCGGTCATCATTTTCCTTTCCACCATTTTATCATGAGTGATCATATTTATCACCTATTTGCGAGTAACGGCAGGTTACTCACGCTACCGATATCCTGAGCATAGCAGCTACTCGACCTGTACTAGTAGGACTCATAGGTAGATATATTTATGCATGTAGTTTCCATAAAATGCCTGTAACGTAAATGCACATCATAGATATATATTTAGTTATTATTCAAAATAAGGGTTATGCACCGGGGCTTGCCTTGGGCAGGCGTGGTGTCAGCAAAGTCAGTGACGGGCGGCTCCAGAATGTCCTCCTGCACGAGGATCTCCTCCTCGTACTCTTCGACGACTTCGTCGTACTCCTGCTCGCCGAAGGTCACGATCTCTAGTGGCGCGTTCTCTATATGCATGCAGTGATGATGATGCAATGCTTAGTAATACAGCAACAACAACTCTTTAAATAAGAATACATCTACCAAGCTACTAAGCTAACTCTAATGACTAATACACAAAGTTACCTATTATTCCCACTAAACAGGTATGAAACATTTCATGTATTATCTTAGCAACTAAAGGCATCCTTATTGTTAATATCAATTTACTATATATATGATAAAACAAGGTGCACTAGCTACCATATTTATCAACCTATTCTAAGGCCACAAAAAATATAGTGAGCACATAATAATACAATGAACCTACTGTAAAAGAATTCTAGGGCTAGCACTTCTACCATTGCATCACAAAAATTCATTCTCTAAATAACCATAATAATAATACGCATCTTGAAATAATAAAGTAATCCTAAAGGTATCATTGAACTATACGAACTAATTACACTAACAGATAGATCATGAATTTAGGAATCTAACAAAATTTATTTCACAATAAATAAATTCAAATGAGCTCTAGAGATGAAGAAAATGATATTATTAGAGGAGGCCAATTAGCTTGATTAACCAACTGATCTATTCGCACCTTTGCGTGTTCTTGGAAATGGTAGAACACAAAGCGGTGAATTGGATGTGAGATGTTGGTTACTTGATTTGAGAGAAGTAAATGATCAGTGGAGCAAAACAGCTCAGTGGCTCGGCGTGCCCCTTTTAAAGGAAGGAGACGCGGGGCTAGAGGTGGAGCTAGCATTTGGCTAGCTGGTCATGTAAATTAGATTTCACGTGATAGACTTGGAGTGGGTCTTTGGTCATGAGGGAATTAATTCAATGATGGACTTTGAGTGGTTTTTGGACTTAATGAGCACATCAGGACTGGAGTGTGCTTTGGGCCAAACATGCTCGGCGGTGGGCACTGGTTCATTCATGTAGGTCGTCCTGCGCTGTCCCTTGGCACATTGACCCTTGACTCATCATCAGGTAATGTAATGCATGCTACTCCAGTACTATGAGGAGTCATATGATATAGGCATGCAGCAGTGCAAGTTGGTGGTAGCTAGTAGGCTCATCTCATCAGTCATCAGGAGGAGAGGAGAGCAGGCATATGGGGCATGGACGACAATAGTATTTTCCACGATAAACTATGCAAGATGTGCATGACGTGCAAGACGTAGTGGACAGTGTTGACTTCATACTATAGAAGAGCACTGCTCTAATTACCGGTCAATGGTGCGTGGCTGGCAACTTTCAGAAGCCAAAAGATGGCAGCATGTGTGCAAATTACTACATGCTAGTAATTCTGAAGGACAATCTTTACAAGTTCATTCGTGGATAAACATTGAACCCACAGAATCATTTTTATACTATGCTCTCTAATAATTTATTTATATTCTAACAATACTCATAGATATTTATGTTTATCATGTTCATCATAATAAAGTTCATCTTCTTGGATCATCCAAGATTATCTGACATGCATACTAAATAAGGATGACGTTCATTGGGACATGCAGGAGGCAAACGAGCGGTCAAGGAATCAATGGAGGAGGATACCACGGGTCAAAAGCAGCTGCCTGTGCACGACGTGCTTCTTGGATGAACATTGCTTTCCACGGCGAACATTGTTTCCTCGAGTGAACAGTGATTTCTGCGCTGCTACAGTACCGACGTGTGGAAAAAGGGTGTCTGACCTTCGCTTGCAAAGTAACTGAGCAGCGTGCAAGCGGAGTGCTTAGCGGGCCGAGCTTGTGAGTGATATTAATATGTAGCATGTGCGACACACTATGGCAGCGGCAGCGCGTCATGCACTGATAATTTTGCAAGGTGATTAGCAAGCAAAGTAAAGGCGGGGTAATTAGAACAACGAGAGATAACAGTGGCGCGTCGCGAGATTGATGGAGATATAAATCTTGCCAAGTGGTATGCTAATAATTAGTGAATGATAATAATTTGTCATTGTGCGCGTGCTGCGTGGGCTAAGCAGAGCATGTGCCTTGTGTGTGCTACGGGGATTATGAAGAAGGTGAATAACGAGAGATGGAGCTGGATTAGGATGACAATAGTGAGTCGAGCTATGCTGGAGAGTATTTGGACAAGGAATAAATTAGAGCTCAATTCAATAATTAGTGCAATAAAATTTAATTTCTCATTTACCACATGCAATAATACATAAACATGATGCTCATGATATGGTTTAGTGTTTTGATTAAGACATAACACCAAGGGTGTTACAAATCTACCTCCCTAAAACAAAATCTCGACCCGAGATTTCATGTGCCTAGTGAGAAAAAGGTAGGAAATACATTTCAACGCAGCAACTAACTATCAGAACCATTGAGGAGATGAGGGTAATGCTTCAATAGGTAACTCTCTTGTTCCCACGTGGCTTCAGCCTCAGAATGATTTTGCCACTGCACCTTGTAGAATTTTACCACGCTGTTCCTGGTCACTCTCTCCTTCTCATCCAAGATTTTGATAGGGTGCTCCATATAAGTTAAATCTGGCTAGAGGGGAAGTCCTTCCATTTCCACTGCTTCATCAGGAACCCACAAACACTTCTTCAGTTGTGATACATGAAACACATTGTGTACTGCAGATAGAATATCTGAAAGTTGTAGACGGTAAGCCACTGGACCACATCTCTCCAACACCTAATATGGACCCACATATTGAGGGGCTAGCTTGCCATGGATGCCAAACCGATGCACCCCTCTCATCGGAGACACCTTGAGATATACATGATCTCCAGCTGCAAACTCCAAGGGCCTTCTCTGCTTATCAGCATAAGTTTTTTGTCAGCTTTGAGTTGCCTTCAAGTGACTTCAAATAATGCTTACTTTCTCTTGAGCCTCTTTTATGAATTTAGGCCCAAAATATCTGCGGTCCCCCACTTCAACCCAGTTGAGTGGTGTCCTACACTTTCTTCCATATAGAGCTTCAAATGGTGCCATGCGGATGCTTTCCTGATAGCTATTATTGTAAGAGAATTCAGCTAACTTCAGGAAGTCATCCCACTTCTCAGGAAAAGAAATGGTACAAGCTCGCAACTTGTCTTCGAGCACCTGGTTCACCCTTTTTGTTTGACCATCAGTCTAGGGGTGATAAGCTAAACTACGGAGGAGACTTGTCCCAAGGCACTCCTGGAGTCGCTCCCAAAAATGAGACATAAAAACCAATCCCCTATCTGAGATGATAGTCAGGAGAACTCCATGTAGGGTCACAATCCGATCAAAGTATATCTCCGCATACTTCCCGGCAGTATATGATGTCTTCACCGGAATAAAATGAGCCGACTTGGTGAGGCGGTCCACAATGACCCAGATAGAGTTATAACCATTGGTTGTGTGGGGTAAACCCACAATGAAATCCATGGAAATATCCTCCCATTTCCAAACCGGAATGGGCAAGGGCTATAAATATCTTGGGGTACGCATATGATCTAATTTAACCCTGCCACAAGTGTCGCACTCCGCGACATGTCGGTTGATGTCCTGCTTCATGTTAGACCACTAGTACAAGTGGCACAGATCATGATACGTCTTGTTACTGCCAGGATGAATAGACAACTTTGAATGATGAGCTTCATTCAAAAATTTTCTTTTCAGCTCTTCATTGGATGGAACCACCAGTCTATCCTTGTATCTCATGACCCCCTGCTCATCAATGCTAAAGTGAGGGCCACGACCTTCGGCCATTAATTTCCTAATGTGAGAAATCTCTTCGGAGTTTTCCTTCTGTTCTCGAATAATCTGCTCCAGCAATTCGGAGGTTAATGCAATATGAGCTAGCACCTCTATGTGGTTGAGAGACAAAGGTATTTCCTCAACCTAATGTGACTTATAGCTCAAAGCATCTGCTACAACATTGGCCTTTCCTGGGTGATAATGGACTTCCAAATTATAATCCTTTATTAACTCTAACCATCTTCTTTGCCTCATGTTCAGCTCAGACTGAGTGAAAATATACTTGAGGCTCTTGTGGTCTATAAAGATATGCACTTTGTTGCCCAACAGATAGTGCCTCCAAATCTTTAGAGCATGGACCACAGCGGCCAGCTCTAAGTCATGGGTGGGGTAGTTCACCTCATGCTTTTTCAGTTGGCGCAAAGCTTAAGCTATCACACGCCCATCTTGCATAAGCACACACCCTAGCCCCGTCTTCGAGGCATCACAATATACATCAAAGGGTCGATCAATATCCGGTTGGGCCAACACAGGGGCAGTGGTCAGAAAAGTCTTTAGAGATTGGAAAGCTTCCTCACAAGCTGGGCTCTAATCAAACTTAGCTTCTTTCTAGAGCAGCTTGGTCATGGGCTGGGCTATCTTAGGGAAATCAGGAATAAAACACCGATAGTATCCAGCTAGACCAAGGAACTGATGAATCTGATGCACAGACTTGGGAGACTTCCAATCCAATACATCTTGCACCTTGCTAGGATCTATAGAAATGCCTTCAGGTGTCAACACATGCCCAAAAACTATACTCGATCTAACCAAAACTTGCACTTGCTGAATTTAGCATACAGCTTGTGCTCCCTTAGTCAAGTTAATACTATCCGGAGATGTCGGGCATGTTTTTCGTCATCCTTGGAATAGATCAGAATGTCATCAATGAAAACCACCACAAACTTATCCTGCTCCGGCATGAAAACTGAATTCATCAGGTACATGAAGAAGGCAGGAGCATTAGTAAGACCAAAAGACATCACTAGGTACTCATACAGCCCATACCTAGTAGAGAAAGCTGTCTTTGGTATATCATGTGGCCTAATCTTGATCTGATGATAGCCTGATCGGAGATCAATCTTTGAGAACACCTTGGCACCAGCTAATTGGTCAAACAAAGTATCTATGTAGGGCAAAGGATACTTATTCTTAATTGTTACCGCATTAAGGGGGTGGTAATCCACACACATCCGCAAGGTACCATCCTTCTTCTTCACAAAAATGGCCGGGCAACCCCATGGTGAAGAACTTGGATGGATGAAACCTTTGTCCATCAATTCTTCCAGCTGCTTCTTCATTTTAGCTAGTTCTCTTGGAGCCATGCGGTACAGGCGTATGGAGATAGGAGCAGTACCAGGCTCAAGCTCAATGGAGAATTCTACCTCACGATCTGGTGGCAACCTAGGAAGATCTTCAGGGAAAACATCCAGGAACTCACAAACCACAGGGATAGAGGTAAGAATAGGAGAGGCTTCAGCATGGGCAGCAATAGGTAAGACCGGTTCTGAGGGTATAATAAGAGACATCCTATCCTCAGAAGAAGGAAGCCGTAACTCCACACTTCTCCTCTTTATATCCAATACTACCCCATACACCCGCAACCAGTTCATTCCAAGAATAGCATCAATGCCTTGCCCAGGCATGACCATGAACTGTAGGCGGTAAGTGTGGGTGGCTAATACCAGACTTACTGTATCCGTGCGGCTATTGATGAACATTTGGGAACCCGCAGCACGGATCTTATAGGCATACGGTATAGCCATAAGTGATAAGTTGTGTCGCTCTACAAACCCCATGCTCATAAAGAAATGTGATGCACCAAAATCGAACAACACTAAAGCTGGATGGGAGTCGATGGTAAACATACCAGCCATAACCGCCTCCTGCTACACAACCTGCTGAGCATCCGTGAAGTGCACCTGACCAGACCTGCTGGGCACTTTCTTCTTGATGATGGTCCTCTTGATAAGCTTAGAGTTTGCTGACGGTTGAGCGGACTGAGCTGGCTGATGCTGGGGACACTCCCTGGCATAGTGGCCATCTTTGCCACACTTAAAGCAAGCACCAGGCTTGTTCCCAAACCCCTGATGAGGTGGAACCTGCTGTCCCTGATGTTGCTAGGGCTGCACCTGCTAAGGAGGTGCACGGTACTGTGTGGAGAAAGTCTGCAAAGTCTACTGGGGCTGCTGGAACGAAGGCCCGCCTGATGACTGATAGGGCCCCCGTCAGACAACCTAAACCTTCTGAGTGTGAGGGTGGCTAGAAGACCCTACGGCCACCTGCTTCCTCTTCCAATCAGCCTAAGACTCCCGCTAAAAACCCTCCATGGCAATGGCGGCGTTCATCAGTGCTCCAAAGGTCTGATAGTTTGCCGTGTATAGCTTCTCTTGAAGGATGGGAGAGAGACCGCGAAAGAAGCAGTCCTTCTTCTTGTCATCAGAGTCCACATGGATGCTAGCATATTGAGCTAAGTGATTGAACTTGTTCACATATTCCATCACTGTCCTGTTCTCCTGGCGCAGCTCCAGGAACTCGGTCACCTTCTGGTTGATGACACCAGCAGGGATAAAGAACTCTCGGAAAGTGGTGGAGAACTCCCGCCATGTTGCCGGAAGATCTAGCTGCTCTATGGCCTAGAAGGTTTCCCACAATGCACCTACAGACCCCAAAAGTTGCTGCGCCGCAAAGTACACCTTCTGCTCGTCGGTCACTCCAAGCAGCCAAAATTTCTACTCCAGAGTGCGAAGCCAGTGCTCTGCCTCCAGGGGCTCATCAGATAGCGTGAACATGGATGGGTGAGTCTTGAGGAAGTCCTGGTAAGAGGACTATCCCTCAGGGCAGTGGGCACCACCCCCATTCCCACCGTTGCCCCCGTGGCCTCCACGGGTGAGGCCCGCGACAGCCTATGCCATAATGTCTATGGCACGAGCTATCTCCTGGCGAGCAGCAGCTGACTCCTGGTGAGCAGCCAACAGCTCTGCCATCATCTCTACGGGAGTCATCGGCGGAGGCGGTGGTGGAGGAGCCAGAAGTGGAGCCCCATGGCTCTCCCCGTTGGGCTCATGGGCCTGGCCACTCTTGGCTTGGCCCTTGCTAAGACCGTGAGCTACCCCCGCACTAGTGCTCCCACGTCAAGACCTTAGATTCATCTATAAGAGATATGAACCATCCATTAGAGCACCCTCCCGATCAGAATTAATGAATTAGAGAAATGACAGCACATTTATTAAAGCATTTCGTTAGTTAGTCCTATAAATTTACTAATTCAATTATACGTGAAGGGGGATTTCAGTTGAAGTAAGATGCTATTATCATGATGCATGCTTCGACCTAAACGTTCACTCAAGCTGGAATATAGCGATGTTCAGAAAACTTTTTGGCACATCGCACACTCACTTTCCATATACTACGCGATTTCTTACGCAACGTAAGTCAGTGTACCTATAGAAAACTGATTAGATAAAACTAGTGCTGCTATCCTAGATATACCATATTGCTAGGGCTTATATTTATTTACCTAATATAACCGCATCCTACTTTTCGCAAAACTTTTGTTGGTCAAAATTTTAAGTTTTGAAAAAGAGTGATGGAACTCATAACTATTATTGGCTCTGGTACCAACTGTGGCAGAATCGCCTAAAATAGCACACTTAAGGAGGCGCTCATCTTCCACTAGACACTAAGAACCCCAAAAGCAAGCTATAGCGGGCGGTATCCGTCGGGCACACCCCAAGGGAGAACCTGAAAGATCCACATTTTTCCCAAGGATCCAATAATGAGAACGAGTTACAGTACTTATCCATTTCATACATCAGAGTTTCTTAAAAGTACATTATTATAATACCAAATATTAGAGTGCGGAATGATAAACAGCGGAATTTAAAAATAAACATCTGGCGATAGGGACGAGGATCCATCTGAGCCCACCAGAAGAATCCTCCACACAAGGTACTTCTCATGCATCACCTGCAATAGGGGTAAATAAATCCTGAGTACACAATGTACTCGCAAGACTTATCCGACTAGTGGGAATAATTTCCCGACTCCAAGGAATATGATAAGCTATATGGCTTGCTGGTTTCTTTTGGCAGAAAGCAATACTAATAGTGAGTCCTTAGTTATGTATTATTATTATCAGCCGTATTAAGTTATCATCTAGCCAGTCTATATAAGCACCTGTTCTACTTTCAAGCAAGAGTTGAGCAATCAGTTCCATTTCTTCTCCTTTCACTTTCAGTTCTTACTACGGTGCTAAACACGAGACAAGTCGTACTGGATCGCCCGGTGATTCGTGAATCAATGTGCCCAGCTGGGTGCCCCGAAGACACACACCCCGCTTGTACCCCAGGCACAAGCAGGACTAACCCATCACTCTCCTATCTCGGGTGTCCAGGTCCCCGTCCAAACTTGGACTCCAAGCCCCCACATCCTGAGTCCCAGACTCAGTGTGGTGCAAGGACCTCCACCACCTCCTCTTCCCATCAGTCGGTCTGGAAAGAGTTGGATCCGCGACAAGAGAGCAACAAGTCCTCCCTGCGCGCATATCCGAGTATGCACTCGGGACAATAAATCTGTGACTTGCCCACGATGCCTTATGCAACGACCGGTCCTTAATCGACATGGATAGGGAAAAAAATGTAACCGAGCTATGCCATGTTGGCCGCAGGACACAACCCTTTACACCCACCAAAACCCAACCATATCCCTGCCCGGTCATCATTTTCCTTTCCACCATTTTATCATGAGTGATCATATTTATCACCTATTTGCGAGTAACGGCAGGTTACTCACGCTACCGATATCCTGAGCATAGCAGCTACTCGACCTATACTAGTAGGACTCATAGGTAGATATATTTATGCATGTAGTTTCTATAAAATGCCTGTAACGTAAATGCACATCATAGATATATATTCAGTTATTATTCAAAATGAGGGTTATGCACCGGGGCTTGCCATGGGCAGGCGCGGTGTCAGCAAAGTCAGTGACAGGCGGCTCCGAAATGTCCTCCTGCACGAGGATCTCCTCCTCGTACTCTTCAACGACTTCGTCGTACTCCTGCTCGCCGAAGGTCACGATCTCCAGTGGCGCGTTCTCTATATGCATGCAGTGATGATGATGCAATGCTTAGTAATACAGCAACAGCAACTCTTAAAATAAGAATACATCTACCAAGCTACTAAGCTAACTCTAATGACTAATACGCAAAGTTACCTATTATTCCCACTAAACAAGTATGAAACATTTCATGTATTATCTTAGCAACTAAAGGCATCCTTATTGTTAATATCAATTTACTATATATATGATAAAACAAGGTACACTAGCTACCATATTTATCAACCTATTCTAAGGCCACAAAAATTACAGTGAGCACATAATAATACAATGAACCTACTGTAAAAGAATTCTAGGGCTAGCACTTCTACCAATGCATCACAAAAATTCATTCTCTAAATAACCATAATAATAATACGCATCTTGAAATAATAAAGTAATCCTAAAGGTATCACTGAACTATACGAACTAATTACACTAACAGATAGATCATGAATTTAGGAATCTAACAAAATTTATTTCACAATAAATAAATTTAAATGAGCTCTAGAGATGAAGAAAATGATATTATTAGAGGAGGCCAATTAGCTTGATTAACCAACTGATCTATTCGCACCTTTGCGTGTTCTTGGAAATGGTAGAACACAAAGCGGAGAATTGGATGTGAGATGCTGGTTACTTGATTTGAGAGAAGTGAATGATCAGTGGAGCAGAACAGCTCAGCGGCTTGGCGTGCCCCTTTTAAAGGCAGGAGACGCGGGGCTAGAGGTGGAGCTAGCATTTGGCTAGCTGGTCATGTAAATTAGATTTCACGTGATAGACTTGGAGTGGGTCTTTGGTCATGAGGGAATTAATTCAATGATGGACTTTGAGTGGTTTTTGGACTTAATGAGCACATCAGGACTGGAGTGTGCTTTGGGCCAAACATGCTCGGCGGTGGGCACTGGTTCATTCATGTAGGTCATCCTGCGCTGTCCCTTGGCACATTGACCCTTGACTCATCATCAGGTAATGTAATGCATGCTACTCCAGTACTATGAGGAGTCATATGATATAGGCATGCAGCAGTGCAAGTTGGTAGTAGCTAGTAGGCTCATCTCATCAGTCATCAGGAGGAGAGGAGAGCAGGCATATGGGGCATGGACCACAATAGTATTTTCCACGATAAACTGTGCAAGACGTGCAAGACGTAGTGGACAGTGTTGACTTCGTACTACAGAAGAGCACTGCTCTAATTACCGGTCAATGGTGCGTGGCTGGCAACTTTCAGAAGCCAAAAGGTGGCAGCTTGTGCCCAAATTACTACATGCTAGTAATTCCGAAGGACAATGTTTACAAGTTCATTCGTGGATAAACATTGAACCCACAGCGAATCATTTTTATACTGTGCTCTCTAATAATTTATTTATATTCTAACAATACTCATAGATATTTATGTTTATCCTGTTCATCATAATAAAGTTCATCTCCTTGGATCATCCAAGATTATCTGACATGCATACTAAATAAGGATGACGTTCGTTGGGGCATGGAGGAGGCAAACGAGCAGTCAAGGAATCAATGGAGGAGGAGACCACGGGTCAAAAGCAGCTGCCTGTGTGCGATGTGCTTCTCGGATGAACAGTGCTTTCTACGGTGAACAGTGTGTGATTTCTGCGCTGCTACAGTATCGACGTGTGGAAAAAGGGTGTATGACCTTCGCTTGCAAAGTTTCTGAGCAGCGTGCAAGCGGAGTGCTTAGCGGGCCGAGCTTGCGAGTGATATTAATGCGTAGCGTGTGCGACACACTATGGTAGCTGCAATGCGTCATGCACTGATAATTTTGCAAGGTGATTAGCAAGCGAAGTAAAGGCGGGGTAATTAGAACAACGAGAGATGACAGTGGCGCATCGCGAGATTGATGGAGGTATAAATCTTGCCAAGTTGTATGCTAATAATTAGTGAATGATAATAATTTGTCATTGTGCGCGTGCTACGTGGGCTAAGCAGAGCATGTGCCTTGTGCGTGCTACGGGGATTATGAAGAAGGTGAATAACGAGAGATGGAGCAAGATTAGGATGACAATAGTGAGTCGAGCTGTGCTGGAGCGTATTTGGACAAGGAATAAATTAGAGCTCAATTCGAGAATTAGTGCAATAAAATTTAATTTCTCATTTACCACATGCAATAATATATAAACATGATGCTCATGATATGGTTTAGTGTTTTGATTAAGGTGTAACACCAAGGGTGTTACACGAGGTGGCGTCGCGCATCAAGGAGGTGATGGAGCCTACAAAGGACTCCGCCGGTGGCATCCTCGATCATGTGTATCCGGTGCTGGGGCATCCCCCAATGCGACTGGAACCGGGGTTTTTCGACTTCGTAAGCTTTCTTTCCCCATGCTCCTCTTTTCGCTCAAATTTCCGACCCCTTAATGCTAACTTTGGGATGGCAGGACCAGCTAAGGAGACTCTCTTTCAAGGAGAGTCTGGCCTTGGAGCCAAAGGACCGGGTTTTGGCGGCAGTGAATCACACTGTGGCTGAGTGGGACAAGAGGACGAGGGAGCTCATGAAGAAGAAGGCGATACGGAAGTAGCAAGCTCGTGATCGAGGAGAGGAGACTAGCAGTGATGACGACGATGACGATGACGACGATGATGATGAGGTAGTAGCTGGCGTGGATTGGGGTGACCTGGTGAACGAGGACTCGTTGTCCATGCAGGGACCCCTTCCGTTCCACGTGGAGGGAAGCGAGTCCATGAGGACGGTGGAGCCAGGCCTACCCCTGGGTCTTCTAGATCCGCCATCGCCCTCGGGGTGTCGGCGGAGGATCGGTGGATGGGAGGGGACGGATTCGAGGCCGTCCCCGAGGTACTGGAGGAGGGGGGCGGTTTCGACGCCGCACCCTGTGAGCTGATGGATGGGGGTGGCTCTAGCGCCATGTCCCATGAGCCGATGGAGGGGGGCGACTCTAGCGTCGCGCCCCATGAGCCGATGGAGGGGAGCGGCTCTGGCGCCATGCCCCCAGAGACAAGAGAGACGAGCCCCCAGCCTCGGAGCAGGGGGCAGGCTCGAAACGGTCCCGCCCACATGAGTTGGAGCAGGGGTCTGGGGGTTCGTCCCCGAAATGTACCCGCCGACCGAAAGCGTCAAAGTATGTCACCAATTCCCCTCGTTTTCTTCCTTTATTTTTCCATTCCGACCTTATGCCCTTTTTCCGTTTTGTAGATTCTTGCGACGGGGCCACCCTTTGGGGCCGGCACCCAAGAAGAGCCTTGCTCTTCAGGAGGGATGGATGGCGCTGCCCGACGTCACCCCTATTTTGGGCAGGAGCGGCGCTGACGTTGTGGCCTCATTGGCTGGTCCGGTGGCATCCACGGTGGCGCCCATGCCCTTGGTGGTTGTCAAGCAGGCGACCGCGACTGCAACAAGCTGGGACGTGGGCTGGGTGGAGTTGGATGCCACCATGGTGGCGTCTGACGGAGCAACGTCGTTCATGCCACCAGAGGTCCAGACAGAGGTGGCCGCGACCGCGACAAGCCCGGCGGGGTCAGACACCACCATGGTGGCATCGGAGGGGTGGCGCAATACGCGCCACCAGCGGTCCAGGCCATGGCGCTCAGGGCAGGCCGGATGGAGGAGGACATGGCCGGAGGGTCTTCGGGCATCATGATGGTGGTGGGGAGGACCAAAAGGGAGCCGCCTTTGGCCCTATTGTCGGGAGGCCGCCGCTCCCCCGCATGGGGTGAGCCATCGGTCCAGTGGATGGCCGCTCAGGACCCAGTGTCGGTTCTTTTTTCGCTTGATGATGCCGCCGAGAGCTTAGAGCGGGAGAATCTTGACGTCGGGTTCTCGGTGGTGATGGGAGCCCTGAGGGAGGCCAGTGGTGCCTTGCTTAAAATCCTTGTTCCTTCTAGCCAGGTGTCTGCTTGATCCTCTCGCTTGTTTTCTTCTTTCTTCACACATTTCTGTGTTTTCGTGTCTTCTGATTCTGGTCCTCTTTTTGGAATATTGTTGCTCGTAGCCGGGACAAGTCCCAGTTCCTTCATGAGCAAAAGGTAGAATGGGACCACCTTACCGAGGAGGCCAGGTTGCGAGGTGATGTGGGCGTGCAACTCGCTGCCACCCAGTAGCGGGAGGCCGAGGCGCGCTGGGACATGGAGGAGGCTCATGAGATGTTTGAGGACCTATCGGCGAGGGTGAAGCTGGACGAGGAGGACGCCGCTAGGCTTCGAAAGGAGCAGGACGAGCTGCTACAGAAGGACGCCGCGGCCAGTGAGCGGGCCAGTGAGCTCCTGGCGGAGCTATAGATGGAGCGAGACCTCAAGCTGAAGTCTAAGGAGAGGTCCATGGTGTTGCAGCAGAGGGCAGATTGGGACGCCGAGATGATCACCCGGTTGCGCGAGGAGCGGGATGAGCTACACCGGACCAAGGAAAGACTTCACTCGGAGCGTAGTGCAGCCCATGAGGATCACAACTAGGCCATCCGGGAGCGCAATGAGGCGCGTGGGGTGGCCAACTCCCTCCGGGCGGATCTTGGAGTCACGGTGAACCGAAGGTTGGAGGTTGAGAGCATTGCTGCCAGGCTAGAGAAGGATCTTACCGAAGTGCGAGGGATCCTTCGGGTCGAGAGTGACGAGCATGACCTTCTGCAAGCCGCTATCAGAGTGGTCACCGACGCCCTATGGGTGGCGTAGCCAAAAGGATCCAGCTCGCTTGCAGCTCGTGCCACAGGAATCACGGCGTGGGTAGGCCAACTTGAGGAGGACGCCTTTCACACCGGGATCACCCAAGCCTTTGTTGTCGCCCATTCCCATTATGATCGGGAGATTAACCTAGAGGTAATGAGTCATGGCTTTGCGCCTATCTATGATGACAATGAGCTGGATGAGATGGAAAAGGCAGTGACTCCCCTCGCGCGGAACCTGGCAGACAAGCTGAAACAAGAGGTTCTCCCTTCACGGAAGTAGTTAGCTTGATAAACACTTATTTGTAATATGTGAACAAGTGTCAGTACTTTTGTGTCCTAGAAACGGTTTTGTAATTTTTGTTTCGTTTGTTTGATCTTACCTTCTTCTCTTTTTGCGATGAAAAAAGATTTAGACAATCGACCCTTCCGTTTGTTAAGACCGTAGGGCCCAAGGTTTTTAGGGGAAATTTTAATTGTGCTGGTGAGCAAAATTGCCGTAACTATCTGGGCGTGGGCTTTTTGCGGTCTTACCAGTCTATTCCCCTGAACCTTGCCACTAGTCTTGATTCGAGGAGGAGGTCTAATGTAATGTTTTTTCAAAAAAAGAAAGGAGGTACCCATACCTTTATCAGCCCCCGAGTGAGATCCGATCCCTTGCAGTTGCTGGGGTCAGATGTTACTAGAGACCAGAGCGAGGGAGGTGAACTTACGTTTGTATTTACTTGTACCCCTTACCTAGGACTTTGATGATCGCAGCGTGACCGTGCGTTCGGTCTTATCGCTGGTCCGGCCTTCCCCAAGCCCCCATGCGTGGTGGGGATTTGGTTAAGGGCTGGTTCATTCATGATCGTTGTCCCATCAACAGTTTTTCACAACCGGAGGGGTTAAGGCGACGTCTCTTGCCTTGATGGCTCGAGTGACGTGCTTCATGAGCTCGCTAATGGGGATGTTCAGATGGAATCCGATCCTATTTGCTTCGCGGCAGGGTCGGCGAAGCCCTCGGGTGGCGTTCCGTTACTCCTTGGCCCGCCTTCCAATAGATTCCCCCTCAATGGGGTTTCTATGGACTCGGCTAGAGGCTAGATTGAACAAGAAGGTTGAGATGACCCTATTCGCCTTAATGCAGGCCGGGCAAAGGCCGTTGAGGCACATCTGTGTTTTCTCCCCTGGCTCTTGTTTGAGGCGAGGTGGCCTCGGACCCTTTGCTGGTTAGCCTTCGAACCTCGGTCTCTTGATCTTGGATTGAGCGGCTCGAACCCCTGAGCCCTTTAGGGTCTGCTAGGGGTTGGCCGTGTTTTCGCGCACTACCCTGTCCTCGGTTTCCGCAACCAGAGGGGCTGAGTTGACGACACATGCCTCGATGGCTTGAGTGTCGCGCTCAATGAGCTCGCAAACGGGTATGTTTGTGTGGAATCCGGATCCATCATTTGCTGATGGGGTTGGCAGAGCCCTCATGTGGCATTCCACTACTTCTTAACCCGCCTCCCGGTAGATGCCTGAGCCATTCGCGGGGCTCAGGTGGCCCGTTGGCCTCTCCTCGATGGAGATTCTGTGGGTCTAGCTCGAGGTTAGAATCGAACGAGAAAGGTCAAAATGTCCCTGTCCGCTTCTGAACGGGGTCGAGCGAGGCCGCTGGGGCTCATTTTGGTTTTTCTCCCCTAGCTCTGTTTGACACGAGGCGGCCTTGAGCCCATCGCGGGCTAGTCTTCGAACCCCGGTCAGGCATTGCTCATATTGAATGAGGCAGCAACCGCTTTGTGACGCGACACGAAGCGTTGAGATGCAAGAATTTACATATGCAACATTTGGATGTATGGATTTAGCATATAGTTTAATTGAAACGAAAGTGGGGGTCGGTAACATTACCTTGGTGGTATGAGTCATGGGAAGCTCCTACTAGACATGTCCGTGCCAGGTTCAGGTCTGATGTTTGCGACGAGGTTGGCGTAACCTGCATAAGTATTGCTATTTTTGTTTTCGTCTCTTGGCGGTGATCCGAGCCGCTTGATTGATTTTAAGCGATCTGTCAGCTTCCCCCCTAAAAGGGGGCTCTACAGGTGGACCCCTCCAAACTCCTTTTGGAAAGGCGGGAGCTAAGGCTAGTAATGTGAGGAACCGTGAATGCGATTATGCTGGTGAACAAAAAACACCGTAGCCGTCGGGGCGTAGGGTCTGGTGGTTCATCTAGTTTTACTCATCGTTTTATTCCCACACGTCGTGCTTCTGGTTTCTCAAAGGTAAGGAGGGGTCGGGCTAAGAGGGTGTTTAAACAAACAGGCGCCCTCGGCAGCCCCCGAGCGATGTCCTTGCCCCTGCCGTTGCTGGGGTTGGAGGCTCGGTAAAGAATTTAACACTCAAAGTTAATAAACAGGGGTGATTATCTTTCAATTGGCCGTTCGTTCGTTGTTTTGCCTAGGCCGCCCGATCGACCCATGAGGCCCGTTGGAATCCCCCTAGAGGGAGGTTCTGTTGTTGGGTCATTCCAAGGTCCTGCCTGGGGAAGCGACAAGTTGCCTGCAGGTGAGCATGCCCCGGCTCTCATGCCCAGGGCGCATTAGTGGCGGGCCAGGCCTAGGTGACGTTCTGACTTACCGGGCGACGTCCCATTGACCCGAGCGCGTCCCATCATTTCGGCGCATCCTCTCAGATTTCTGTCAGCATTGATTTTGCATTTGTATTGAATAGGAGAAGGCAGAGAGTTTTTCATCCAAACCTTTTGCCTTTCCTTAGCTGCAAAGCCCCCTCTTTAAATAGGGGGGGAAGAGTTCTTGTCCCACCTCCCCGCCAGCCTCTGAGTCACCACCTCTTCTCCTTCCTTTTCACCGAATGCATCGGCTCCTAAGTAAGAGAGGGTAATGCCAAGGAGAGAAGAACTCACAGATCCACTCATGAATCTAGAGCACGATGTCGAGCTGGAAGTCATCCAACGTAGATGAGATGGCGCGGTTCGCCTGTGCTGAGGAGGGGTCATCGCTGCCGAAGGAGGAAGGGCGCTGAAGGGTGCTGAGCATTAATGATTTTGCCATTGTCAGTTGTGGCCTTCTTTCAGCGGGAGGCGCTTCCTGCCCCGACGCCATTATCAGGGTTACGGCCGATGATGATGGTGTAGTCCTTAGGCATCCCGATGGAGGTGTCGTTGTCGGGGTCACGGCTAATGATGATGGCATAGTCCCTGGGTGCCCCAACGGAGGATCCCGCGAAGTGGTAGGACGTCACCGATGGGGAGCAGTGCGCGGTGGCCGCAGTAGACAAACTGGGCCATGTACGTGCCTGGACGCCGCCGATGGAGAGCATGGTGCGGCGGCCATAGTAGTACTTGTGGCAAAGCTATGTAGGAGCTGTAATTGAATAAGTTCAGGGGGGTGCCCCTGAGTGAACAGTCCTTTGAATTTTAGGAGTACGTTAGTCCTTTGCGTGATGAAATTACTTTGTAAGTGGTGAACTTGTGCAAAAATGAACAAATTTTCCATCTTTGGTTATGGCAAACAGCTTTTCAGCTTCCTCTTTTTGTAGAAGAGGTTTCAATGCCCTTCAACCCTTCCCATGGCTCAAGTTGCAAAAAACTAGGAGTACAGGTGAATTAGTTCTGATTATGCAGGTGAGCAAAGAGGTCGTAGTTGCTGGGGCATGGGTCTCCCGCAGTCCTACCAGTTGCACTCAGAACTTGTTCCTGAAATCTCAGTCCTTAGGACTTGTTATGAGAAGAATAGAAAACTTAGAGAAAGTTTGCAAAGACAACACAGAAAGTGTTTGCAAGATAAACGTACTTGTATTATTTGTATCAGCCCCCGAGTGAGGTCCGGCCCCTCGTGATTTGCAGGGGTCGGATGTCACTAAAGATCGGGGATTTGTAAAGACAAAAACTGATAAGAAAAAACATGCATTTATTTAAGGGCAAAAACAACGTAGCTGCTCAATGTTCCAGGCGTTGGTGAAGACCTCACCATTGATGGTTTTCAACTTGTAGGTGCCTAGGTGGAGTACTTTCGTGATGATGTACGGCCCCTCCCAGGGCGGGGAGAGCTTGTGGCGGTCCTTGTTGCTCAGCATGAGGTGGAGGACAAGGTCCCTGACGTTGAAGGCTCGGTCCCGCACCCGTCGACTGTGGTATCATCGCAACGCCTGCTGGTAGTTGGCCGAACGGAGGAGGGCGATGTCGCGGGCTTCGTCTAGCTGGTCCATGGCATCTTGGTGGGATGCCTCGGCCCCCTGTTTGTCGTATGCTCTGATTCTTGGTGCCCCATAGTCAAGGTCCGTTGGGAGAACGGGCTCAGAACCGTAGACCATGAAGAAAGGTGTGTAGCCAGTGGCCCGACTACGAGTTGTCCTTAGGCTCCAGAGCACCACCAGGAGCTCGGCGACCCAGCGCGCACCGAACTTGTTCAATCGGTTGAAGATCCTAGGCTTAAGGCCTTGTAGAAGCATGTCGTTTGCGCGCTTGACCTACCCATTCATCCGGGGGTGCACGACGGCTGCCCAATCGATCCAGATGTGTTGTTCATCGCAGAATTGAATGAATTTCCTACCGGTGAACTGCGTGCCGTTGTCTATGATGATGGAGTTCGGTACTCCAAAGCGATGGATGATGTCGAGGAAGAACAGCATAGCTTGCTCGGATTTGATCATGGAGATCGGTCGAGCTTCGATCCATTTTGTAAACTTGTCTATGGTGACAAGTAGGTGGGTGAAGCCCCCGGGCGCCTTTTTGAGTGGCCCAACCAGGTCAAGCCCCCAGACTGTGAAGGGCCACGTGATGGGGATCATCTGGAGCGCCTAGGCCAAGAGGTGAATCTACTGAGCGTAATACTGACACCCTTCGCAGGTGCGTACAATTTGCTCAGCGTCGGCTACTGCGGTGGGCCAGTAGAAGCCCTATCGGAATGCATTTCCAACCAAGGTCCTCGGCGTGGCATGGTGACCGCAGACCCCACCGTGGATGTCACTCAGTAGAAGTCTTCCCTGTTCATTAGGGATGCAGAGCTGTAGGATCCCGATATGGCTCCATTTGTAGAGTTCGCCTTCTACAAGAATGAAGGACTTGGCGCGACGTGCGAGACGTCGAGCTTCCGTCTTGTCCGCCGGTAGTGTGTCGCAGAGGAGGTAGTCGAGGTAAAGCGTTCTCTAGTCATTAAGAGGGTTGGGCTCTGCTGTTGGATCCTCTTCAAGCTCCATGACTTCGGGGTTAGGTGGAGCAGTCAATGGGTTAGCCCCTGGGGCCGGATTAGATGGGCCATCATCGGCCTGTTCTGACGCCTTGTAGCGCATCGAGGGCTTATGTTGATCACTGGTGAAGACACCCATCGGCACTGGCTCTCGGCTGGATGCTGCTTTTGCGAGCACGTCGGCTGCTTCGTTGAGGCACCTTGGGATGTGATTGAGTTGGAGGCCATCGAATCTGTCCTCCAGCCATTGGACTTCTTGGCAGTATGCTGCTATCTTGGTGTCATGGCAGCTTGACTCCTTCATGACCTAGTCGACGACCAGCTAGGAGTTGCCCCTGATGTCGAGGCATCGGATGCCCAGCTCGATGGCGATTGGTAGGCCATTGATGAGCATTTCGTATTCGGTGATGTTGTTTGATGAGGGGAAATGGAGCCAAACCATGTACCTCATGCGGACCCTGAGGGGTGATACGAAGACTAGTCCCGCGCCGGCACCCTTTTTCATCAACGATCCGTCGAAGTACATTGTCCAGTACTCTTGATCGATGACTCCAAGTGGCATCTGGACCTTGGTCCACTCCGCAATGAAGTCAGCCAGCACCTAGGATTTGATCACCATTCGGGGGGCATAAGTAATGCCTTGATCCATCAGCTCGAGTGCCCACTTTGCGGTTCTTGTTGTGGCATCCTAGCTATGGACGACTTCGCTGAGGAGGAATGACATCACGACTGTCACAGGGTGTGACTCGAAGTAGTGGCATAGCTTCCTCTTAGTGATGAGGATGGTGTAGAGGAGTTTCTAGATTTCGGAGTAGCGGGTTTTGGAGTCAGATAATACCTCGATGATGAAATATACAGGGCGTTGTACCTTGAAGGCGTGCCCCTCTTCTTCCCGCTCTACTACTAAGGCAGTGCTGACCACTTACGTGGTGGCCGCTATGTACAGCAGGAGGGATTCTTCGTTGCTTGGAGGAACCAGGACTGGGGGTTTTGTTAGAAGTAGCTTGACCATGTCAAGCGCCTCCTAGGCCTCAGCTATCCACTCGAAGCGATTGGCTTTCTTCAGGAGTTGATAAAGGGGGAGTCCTCGTTCGCTGAGGCGTGAAATGAATCGGCTGAGGGCGGCGAGGCACCCTATGATCCGCTGAACCCCCTTTATGTTCTGGGTCAGGCCCATCCTTGTGATGGCTGAGATTTTCTTCGGGTTGGCTTCAATGCCGCGCTCGGAGACAATGAAGCCAAGCAGCACGCCCCTCAGGACCCCGAAAACACACTTTTCGGGATTGAGTTTGATGCCATTTGCCCGAAGTTTCGCAAAGGTTTGTTCAAGGTCGACGATAAGGTGGTCAGCCCATTTGGACTTAACTACGATGTCATCGATGTAGGCCTCAACGGTCTACCCGATGAGGTCCCCGAAGCAGTTGAGCATACAACGCTGGTAAGTTGCCCCAGCGTTCTTCAGACCGAATGGCATTGAAATGTAGCAGAATGATCCGAAGGGGGTGATAAAAGACGTCGCGAGATGGTCGGACTCTTTCATCGTGATCTGGTGGTAGCCGGAGTATGTGTCAAGGAAGCAGAGGGTTTCGCACCCTGAGGTAGAATCGACTATTTGGTCTATGTGTGGCAAAGGAAATAGGTCCTTTAGGCACGCCTTGTTGAGGCCTGTGTAGTCGACACACATCCTCCACTTCCTGCTCTTCTTTCACACAAGAACGGGATTTGCTAACCACTCTAGGTGGTGTACTTCTCTGATGAACCCAGTAGCCAACAGTTTTGCTATCTCTTCATCGATAGCCCTGTGTTTTTCCTTGTCGAAGCGGCGTAGGCGTTGCTTCACCGGCTTGGAGCCTGGGTGGATTTTCAAGGTATGCTCGGTGACCTCCCTCAGGATGCCTGGCATATCTAAGGGTTTCCACACAAAGATATCTTTGTTATCGTGGAGGAAGTTGACGAGCGCGCCTTCCTATTCGGAGGAGAGCGTGGTACCAATGCGGACCTTTTTGCCCTTGGAGCTGCTGGGGTCCACGAGAACCTCCTTGGACCCTTCCGCTGACTCGAACGACCCGGTTGATTTCTTGGCGTCGGGTGTTTTTTGGCGACCTCCCCCTGAGGGTGGCGAGCTCTTCGGAGGCGACGACTGCTGTGGTGTGGCCGTAGCATTCGACTTTGCACTCGTAAGCGTGGCGGAAGGAGGTGATGACGGTGATGACCCCTCAGGGACCCAACATCTTCAGCTTGAGGTATGTATAGTTGGGGACGGCCATGAACTTTGCGTAGCATGGATGTCCCAGGATGGCATAGAAAGTTCTAGGGAACCCTACCATGTCGAAGGTGAGGGTCTCAGTCCTGTAATTGGACTGATCCTCGAAAGTGACGGGCAGATTGATCTGTCCTAGTGGTATGGCCTATCTGCTAGGCACGACACCACGGAAAGGCGCTCGGATGGGGTAGAGGTTCATTCGGTCGACACCCATCTCGTCGAGCGTCTTGGCGTACATGATGTTGAGGCCGCTGCCTCCGTCCATTAGTACTTTCATGAGTTGCTTTGGGCCGACGATCGGATCGACAACAAGCAGGTACCTTCCCGGGTGTGGGACGACATCTGGATGGTCGGTCTGGTCGAAGGTTATGGAGGATTCTGACCACCGGAGGAAGGTAGGCATGGTCGGTCCAGCCATATAGACCTCACGGCGTGCGACCTTCTGGCGACGCTTGGAGTCGTAGGCCGCTGATCCTCCAAAGATCATGAGGGCACCGTTCGGCGTTGGGAAGGTGTCGTCCTTCTCCTTAGCGTCGTCTATGGTGGGGGTAGGTTCCTTCCCCTGCTCCCCTTTGTTGAGGCCTCCAGACAAGTATTTCCGCATGAGGCCACAATCCTTGTATAGATGCTTGGCCGAGAAAGCGTGGTTTGGGCATGGCCCCTCGAGCATTTTCTCAACGTGGTTCGGAGCGCCCTCCACGGGCTTTCGGCCACCCTTGCGGTCGGCAGCAGCCATGAGCGAGTTGTCGCGCTGCTACTTCTTATTCTTTCTTTTGGCGGGACAGTTGGAGGCGCCTTCGCCAGTGTCCTCGTCCCGCCTCGCCTTGCCATTGGAATGGTCGAAGATGGCTCCGACCGCCTCCTCTCCGGAGGCATGGCTAGTGGCGATGTCCAGGAGTTCCTTGGTGGTCCATGGGCCCCTACGCCCTAGTTTGTGAACCAAAGACTCGCAGGTTCTCCTGGATAGGAAGGCTCCTATTACGTCGGCATCGGCGACGTTAGGGAGCTCGTTGCACTGCCAGGAGAAATGCCGGATGTACCCACGGAGGGTTTCATCGGCCTTCTGGCGGTAGTTCTTAAGGTCCCATGGGTTTCTAGGGCATTTGTACGTGTCCTAGAAGTTCCCCACAAAGATCTCCATCAAATTCGCCCAACTTTGAATGGCGTTGGATGGTAGGTGCTCCAACCATGCTGTAACACCTCGGGTGTTTAAATACTAAAATATGTCATGTCATCATATGCATAGTACATCATTCATGTATTAGTGAAAATTTTGATATGCATACACTAAAACAAGTTTACCTTTATGTGGTATGTGTTGAATTGTATTGTTTGAATCAAGTTCAAAATTTTGTTTGGATTTGAATTTTCAAGAAAAACCCTGATTTTCTGTATTTAAATCCTACCCTGAAAACTCATTTCAAAATCTAAGCATATTTTGGGGTTGAGCCTAAAAGCAAAAGTGTAGAGCTTGTCAAGTTATACAAAGTTTGTTTTTAGAGTTTTCAAAGTTGTTATGAAAATTTTGAAGTAATTTGAAAAGGCAAAATTCTTTAAATGTCCCCTATTTGAATTCAAATTTGCATTTCAAAATGTAGACCAAATTAGGGGGTGGTTATAAAAGCAAAGTTGTAGAACTTTGAATTTTGAGCAACTTTTATTTTTGGAGATTTTTGAGTTGTTATACAAATTTGGGACTAATTTAGAAATTTAGATGAATGGCAATTTTGTAAATTTGGTGAACAGTGCTCGCCGCTTAAGCCACACCGCCGACGTCCTTCTCCTGGCTTCCAGTCGCGCCTATGGCCACCATCGGCTTCGCGCTGGCATGAGCAAGGTACTGCGTGTCGCCTCCTTGCGCCTTTGCTGCCCTATAAAGCCCTGGAGCCATTGTCGTTCGTCTCCTTTCTATCCCTCTGTTTCCCAACACCGCCGCCTTAGCTCCGTCGAGCTCGCCTCGCCTCCTCAGCGCTAACCAGCCTCGGCAAAGCAGTGTCCCAGCTCCATCTCCTCTTTGCGAACCTAGCCAACCAACTTTGGTCGCCTGATTCCGCCGGGAACCCGCTGTGCGCACCTTTCTTCCCCGAGGCCGGCAGCCTCACTGTCGTGCTTGCGCCGTCGTGGCCAGTGCTCCACGGTGCGCCTCTTTCTTTGATCGTGGTAGTTCCAGCTTCGCATTGATCCCGTGTTGCTCTAGGACCTATTATTTGATCCTTTTGACCGTCGTAGTCGCCTGAACGCCATCACCGACGTGGTTCACGCCGCCGTGATCGCTGTGACCGTCGAACCGCCTCTCCGTTGTTCCTCCGGCTCGTCCATCGCCTTCAACGTGATCGGGGTGAGCTCCTGGTTCTTTCCGAGTTGTTTGTTTCACCGTTACCGGTCTCCTATCGCCGGCGTAGCGCTGCCGTGCAGTCGTGGCCGCATGGCCGGTGTAGTGCTTGGTTCAGTTCGTAATTGATCTCGCTAGTGCCACAAATCGATGCGCCATTTTTTTCTATTTTGTAGATTTGAATGAATAGTGATAGTTTTTGTTATTTTTGTGTAGAATTATTTAGAGTTCCAAATATTATGAAAATTTTTGTGTGACCTCTCTGTGATGTATATTATTTAAGAAAAATATGAAATATTATTTTTCAGTACTTTTTGAATGTGATGAAAATTACTCAATTAATTAATAAATGGGTTTCCATGATTTTTCTAGGCTTAATTAATTATCCAAAAATTATAAAATTTGTTTTGCTACTTACTTATCATGTGATGAACCTTTACAAAAATTTTGAGCTAAATTGGAACAAGTTGATTTATTTCATAATTTTGAATTAAATAATTAATTCATAAAAGCAAATAGTAACCTTTAATAATTTAGGTTTTGTTTGAAATTTTGGATTGAGTGATGACCTTGGGTCATTAGTTGGTAATGATCCTTGGCAATTGAAGTATGTGTTACGAAAAAGGTTTAGTTAGTTTGACTTGCAACTGTACCGCGAAAGAAAGTTGTATTCGAATTGTTAATTTTGCATCCATCATCAAGCATCATGTTTCGTATCCCGCATCATGTTAAACATGGCATTATTACTACATGTAGTGAACGAAGGTGAACACGTGGTAGTTAATCAAGTTGCGAAGGAGGTTAATCCGTCTGTTGAGGTCGGATCTGATAATTGTGGAATGTCGCAGGAACCTAACTTTTCCGTCAACGAAGGCAAGCCCCGGATGCATTTAAACCTACCTTGTGTTTTATAAGTTTTTATCGCTTTTTGCTTTTATATACTACATTAAGTGATTAGGAGTCAACAAAAACCTCTAGTCCGCCTCGCCCCACGACCGCACCCTGATCCTTCATAAAGACGAGCACAGGGTACGATAGGACATTCGAGTCAACCATGATATCGAGGGCCATGCCCTGTGCGCCTGTAGGAAGGTACCGTCAGAATATGATGGGACGAGCGCTTTAAGCCCTTTCCATCATAACAGTGCTCGAATAGTGTTGTGGGCGCCGACTTTTGTCCCATAGTGTAGTAGGCACCGCCTTCAGCCCTTGGGCGCGGATACTAACACAGGCATACGACAACCACTATGGTCCAAGACAGAACTCACATCATCTACAGTGACGGATGTATGGTCACTTGCCCGATTACTCCCCGAGGGGTCACAGCTCGGTTCTCCGACACACTGCACCGTCCGCCGGAGTAGGATGGGACGCACCCTCTTGCTAAATGGGGCTAGGGCATGGCCTACGAGGATCAGCGAACACGCCACCTCTGACACGGTCTGCCATGTTAAGCAGGGCAGGCACAGGAAAAAAGAAAGACCCGACTCCCTCGAAGGACCTTCTATACCTTTGGTATTTTCCTCTTTCTCCCATCTGTAACCCCTGCTCCCCCTTGGTCTATAAAAGGGAGGGCAAGCCCCCCACTAAGGGGCCGACTTTTGACGGACCAGTTCAACACACGCAACACATCACGCATACAACCAAGCAGCGACCGAGCTCTTGGTGCCATTCCATCAGAGACCTGGGACCTCTCCCTCTCTCGACTGCTTGTACCCCCTACTACGAACCTTTTTCGGTACTGATAACACGAGCAGCGGCAGACTGAACGTAGGGACATTCCGCCCGAACCAGTATAAACCTTGTGTCCTTTAGTGCACCATCCGGGCCTAACGCGCAACAATTATAAATTTACTAGCCAGTGTTTGTTCGAAACACCGATAATACTGTTCGTTGGCTGAAAATACAGCTTATAAGCCAAGCGAAAATGGCGTTTATCTGGAAAAAAAATATCTCATACTGGTGTTCAGGTGCTCGTACTAGAGGTTTTTGTTGCCTGTTCAGTTGTATAGGAAAGTTTTGTTTTGGGCGAAAGGAAAGCTTGAATTCAAGTGAAATGCAGGCCGGTTCGTTTGAACTTATTAGCCGGCTTATCAGCTAAAATCTACAGTATTTTTCTCTCACAACAAAACAGCTTCAGCCGGCTTTAATACCAGCCGAACAGGCCTACCTCCCGAACTGTTTACCATATCAATGTTCGTCTTTCTTTTGCAGAAATCCTGTATTACTAAGGGCGTGTTTAGATGGCGAATTTTTTTGGTTTTGGCTACTGTAGCACTTTCGTTTGTATTTGGCAATTAGTGTCTAATTATGGACTAATTAGGTTCGAAAGTTTCGTCTCGCGATTTCTCACCCAACTGTGCAATTAGTATTTTTTTCGTCTATATTTAGTACTCCGTACATGTGTCTGCAAGATTTGATGTGACACTTTGAGGTGAAAATTTTTGGAATCTAAACAGGGCCTAATGTAGCGACCAGCGCTTCAAATTTGAACAAGTTCGTGTTTGTTCCAAGGCTTCTCTGGCTCGTGCTCAAGGCCCAGCACTTTTCTGACACTGCAAACCAGCGGAGTGCAGTGTGCAGAACCAGTAAAAAATTGAACCTCGCGCCAATGATTGCTACCACCCTCATCCTAAATTATAGGTCTTGTTTGGTGTTGGCTTTTCTAGGCGCTAAGTTTGTCATTCACATAGATATACAATATCTAGATAGATAATAAAATTTAAGTATCTAGAGAAGTCAAAAGAACCTATAAATTAAAACCTATAATTAGAACGGAGGGAGTAGTTTGCTACACCGACCAACTCTGATTCCATCAGCTATTGTAGTTGTAGAGTAAGACATTGTTTAGTTCTAAAAAGTTTTCCCAAAAAATACTACAATAGCTATCACATCAAATCTTACGATACGTGTATGAAACATTAAATGTAGACGAAAAAAAACTAATTGCACAGTTTGGTTGGAAATCGCGAAACGAACGTTTTAAGCCTAATTAGTCCATGATTGAATACTAAATGCCAAATAAAAACGAAAATGCTACAGTAGCCAAAATCCCAAACTTCACCAACTAAACCAGGCCTAAGCTAATTTCTTCCTGATATTCTATGGCACATGCTGCACAATTCATGTTTCATGAATATATATGTACAAAAAAATGGGTTACACCCGCAGAGTTGCTGCAGCTAATTGTACAATTTACATAAACCCCTGGAGTGATGGATGGGCAAAGCAGCTTTGCAAGGTCTATGGGGTTGCTATCTGGAGTTGTCCTGAAAGGAAGTCAGGAAGTTATCAATGTTTACACGATAATACAAGAATGGCAATGTTGAAATGGTTCGGACTTAATGCTTGATATATTTTACCTTCGAAGCAGCTGGTGTGGAGGTACTATCAGAATTCCTTGCCTCTGACTTTTCGTTTGAGTAACTGGCAAGAAGCCAACAGATTACACGTTAAGGTTCGAACGATAAGTTTAGCCACAATAATTAAGGGATATTAGAAAAAGATGATGATACTCACGTCGACAGTATTGTGACCCAGACAAGCTCCACACAGTCGACCCATAGAAGTCTTTGCTCAACAGGAACCACACCATATGTAATTAAGTGCGCAAAAGGCCACAATTTCCATCCAGCCTGCAACAATCCAAACAATGTTTCAACTTTGTCGGAACAGGAAATATGACAGATAAAATAGCTAGTAGTGGTATTACAAATATTTGCAACATCATCAAGAGACAAGTATGTTATTGTTATGCCCTGCTGTGTATTAAGTTGAAAACCTCCATAATAATGAAGTGAGGGAGGGTAGTACAAGCACAGGCATAGAACGATGAAGAGTTACTAAATGTAGTGCTAAAACATTGGAAAAGCAATAAGGATGGTTCAGTACACATGGTTCTGCTATTGTTCACCATGATCTATTTAAGTTCAGTTATAGCTATGAGTTATTATGCTACATGTTATGTCTGTAAAAGTCATCATTCTTTGCCTAGAGCCAGGAGCAAATATAGGAGTATACACATACCACTATCAATGGAGCAGACTTTCAAAGGTCCGACAATTAATTCCATGGATATGGATAGTCTCAAATGAATAATTCATGTAATTAAGACTCAAGTTGCCAATATGTATAACAGTATGCCCGTGGGTTGTTCATAATGACAGTGAAAATAAGAAGCAGAACTCTTATGTTTAATGCTTGCCCAATTCCTACCCTGCGAACTGATTAAACTTATTCAGGGAAGATGAATCCTTACAGTAAGCATAGGCCAGAACGTGGATTTGAGCTCGCTGTAGATAGTGGTAGGTGATTCCAACCGAAGGAAACCCAAGACCACAAAGTAGATACTGTTCCAGATTGCAGACCAGATGGTCTGATCGAATGCAACCTTTGCAGGGACAACCCACCAATCCTTGAATGGGAACAGTGCCTGTAAACATAACAAAATTATGTACTCCATCAGGTCTGCCTTAGACAGCATGTTAACTCTCCAAATTTGTTAAAAAATTAAAATGATATTCATATAGATGTGCCGATTAGTTGGCCTCTATCTGGGACCCTCCTTTTATTAAGTTGTATGCATCAACTTAAGAGTTCTATCTGATGCTGCTATGTGCCGGTTAGTTTACCCCTAAAGCTAAAAGTCAGACTGATGGGAAAAGTTGGACAAATCACTTATACTTCAACACCTTAAATTAAAACCCGTTTTATTTGTTTTGTCAATTCATCAACTTAAGAATTTTATTAACTTTTTCGCGTGGTTGAAATACGCTCCACACGGACAAATTTTACTAGAATGTACAAGCACAAGATAGCTATGCAGGTCATGTAACGATGGTTACCTCACAGATATGGTAGTAGTAATGTGAAAGTGACCCATGAAGCGTGAACCCAACAAGACCAGACCGGAACATCCGAGCACGGTCGAAATCGAATATCGGCTTGCCTTCGTAGCACTGCAAGCATAAGCAGCAGCGAAAACAACGGCCGGGTCAGTAATCGCACTAATGCTTGTCTTAATGAGTAGTGGTAGAGCGGCTGCGGAAATTGAAGCGTGAAGGCACCTGTGCAATCCAGTCACCAAGGGAGTAGACGACGCCACTGATCATCATCTTGGCTAGAACCGGGTTGGCTTTGAGGGCCTCCTCGTATGCGGACCAGTTGTGCTCCGGCATGTAGCGCAGGATCTCGAAGATCGTCCACCCCTGTACCAGCAAACCAAATCAATACGACCCCCGGTACATGGCTCCGAACCAATCAGGAATTCATTAATTAATTCTGAAAGGGGATGAAGAAACAGAGGGGACTCACATGCCAGTAGTCCTGGTCGACGGTGAGCAGCTTGGTGAGCGCGTAGGTGCTGGCCCCGAGCACGATGGCCGTGTTGATGCCCCGGTCCAGTATCTTGTTGCCGTCGCCACCGCCGGAGGCCCCGGACCCGGAGCCCGACCCGCCGCCGGTGAAGCCCCCGCCGACGTCGCCCTGGAAGGCGAGCCCTCCGATGTCGAGCTGGCTTCCCCCCAGCGGCGGCTCGTCCCGCTGCTCCTCCAACCTCCCGGGCACCGCCGCCTCCCCCTCGGCCCCCGGGCCAGGCAGCACGTCCGCCTCGTCCCCCGCCGCGGCGACCCGCACCCGCAGGGCGGCGCGCCGGAGCCGCCTGGCCGGCCTCGAAGGGAGCCCAAGGAGAGATGGTGCGGCGGAGGAGGGGAGGGGGAGCAGCCGCCGCCTGGAGGCGGGGGACGGGGAGGCCACTGTCGCCACGGACGCCGCCGCCATCGCCCGCGCGCGCTCCTCGGCTCGCTACCCGATCACAGGCGCGCTGACGCGCGTTCCGCCTCTCTTCCCTCACGGCCGCGCGCGCGCGCCGCTTTTAATCCGCGGCGGCTGCCTGTGGAGTGTGGATCTGGAGCGGGAGGGGCCTACTGTTGCTGGCCCTGTGGACGTGAGCCGCGCTTGCTCGCTCGCCTGAGACTGAGGGATCGGTTGCCGTCTTTGGCTCTTGCGGAGGAGAGGAGGGTGAGATATGGTGGGAGGGGAGGGTGGAATTTTGGGGAGAGATGTGAGCCACTTGTCTCAGCCGGCTGTGGGCCAGCACGGAAGATTCCAGTGAGCGAGAGTGGGCCAGCACGGAATTTTGCTGTAGTCGTATAAAATCATTTCAATTACTTTTCTGAGCTGACATTTTATTTAGGCATGTATATTCTTCCCGTATTGTGGCTATAAACATTTTTAGAAGATTGACAAAATTATCACCTAGAGACGGTAATTTCTTTAACATCAATATGCATACTCACACCTTCGAACACTTAACACCAATGTTAAATTAGTCCAAGGTATATTTTTTCTGCTCCCGAGAGTAGTTATTTCTATCTTCAGCAAACCACATTGTGTGACTGTGTGTATGACTTCAGCAATGTTATTTAAAAGATGTCTATATGAGTATATGTATGACTGTATGCATAATTGTTTATTGTCTATGTCAAATTGTGTAAATATGTTGATGCCTTGAATTGCACTTAAAATTTATATAAAAATTATAATTTTATATGTATATTTCCTACAATAGTGCAAATAGTTTAAACCATCTAGACGCTAACACAGAGGGTGGTTGGCCATTTAGGGTTTAATGTTTAGCGTCTACGATAGCACTGCTTTAATCAGGATTAAAGTATGTATTATTGCGTGTTAAACAAATTATCGTTCCAGACCTCGTTTGGTACGGCTTCACTTCACCAATGAAGCCGTTGTTTTTTGTTTCAGCTCCATAAACAACTCCATCGATAGAGTTGGAGCCGTTTTATTAAACCGTTTGGCAAAACAGCTCTACATGTAGAGTTTCTTAAAACATGCTCTCATGGAACCCTATGCAGAGCCTACCAGGGCGAGGCGAAGCTACTATTTTTTTACTCCACCCCCCACATATCCTTTCGGAGAGCATAACTTAAGGGGTTCTTTAGGTGCGAAGTCGTTTGATTTTATCCTATTTGACATAAAACAGCTACAAACGGCTTTTCAGGAGCCGATGGAGAAACCGTACCAAACGGACCTGGAGTTGCGTTTTTCCTTACCGGGTGACAACTAAACCCTTACTGGCCCATCATAACATAGCCCCCTCTACCCTACATGGCGCAGATAGAAAGTCCGGCCTGCTTGTTCTCCAAATGCATCTCCCACATGTTTTTCTCCCTCGGGAGTTCAGACTAGTGCGTTATCTATTTCTTTCATCATCCAACCCATCCTTCCGATAATGTTTTGGCCTGTCTCAGTGGTTATCTTTCTCGAAACCACGGGCACGTACCATCCAGCTAGAGTGCGAAGAGGCGGCGCAGCGAGTTCAGACGCGGAGGGCGCCATCTAATCTTGCGTGTCAAACAACAGCTTCTCCGCACAAGATACTCAGACAAACACAGCCCGCCGTGCACGCGATCGACCGGAACCCCCGGTCGGACTCTGGAAGCGCACCTCCTCCACACGGATGAAAGTCGGAGACTCGGCGGCGTCGGCGGCGGCACCCGTTCCGCTCCCATGAACCCACCCGCGACCGACTTGGCCGCCCGTGATCCACACGTCCTGTGCCGCCCGATTCGCGACTTGTGGACGAGAAATCACTGCGTACGCCGTACGTCTACGTGACTACGTCCTGCCGGCATCGGCAAAGGACTCGTCTGCTCGTTCTAGCACTGACCGGGCTGCTGCCTGGCTGCCAATGGTAAAATGCTCGCCTCTGGCGACTGCTACAAAATGGGTCGGGAAAAAAAAGAGAAGGCCAATGCCCGGGTTTTCTTTACGAGTATACGTGCGGCTGTTGCTTTCGTGGAGGTGTTGGCCGTGTTCTCTTCCTGCCGGGAGAAATAGTGGCGTCCAGCTCGCCACCTCGACGCCTCACTGCCATGGGGAAACCACTGGTTCCAGTGGGCGGATCCAAAGGGGGGGCTGGGGGGCTCCAGCCCCCCCTAATGTCTTGATTTCAAGGCTAATCACTGTAGCAAAAGCTTGATTTCACCATTAAATCTTCATGCAAATCAACATCTCCATTGTTTTAGCCCCCCCTTATCCCGCATCGTGCATCCGCCACTGACTGGTTCTGATTTGATCCAATATATCTAACCAGTCAAATCGAGGCAGTAGAACACAGCCACATCAAAATTCAACGGTAATGCTCGACCAGACACCGCGCGGCCACTTCCGCCTCGCTGCTACCGCGTTTCCCACTCGGCCTCGCTGCTGCCGCCTCCACAATTAAGACTGACCTTGATCTCCTCGCTGCGCGCAGCCGCGATGCCCACACCGACCGTCGAGCCAGCGCTCCCAACGGCCTTCTTCTGCGTCCCGTCCCCGCTCCTCTCTAAGCCACTCCCCGGTGTCACACTCTCCGCCTCCCCCGCGCCCTCCGCCCTCCCACCATGCCTATCCTTCCTCCCGCGCCCGCGTGGCGGGCCCCGAGCGCTCTCCATCTCCATCCTAGGCCCCACTTCCTCCGTGGCGTCGCGACTCCATCCTCCTTTTGCACGGCGACCTAACGCCAGATCAGCTATGTAACGCTCTAGTGCTCCGCCCGCCCACCCACCTGCCAGGGTTTGCTAAAAGCGTATGTTTTCAAGTGTTTCAGATGTTTCAGAGGTATGCTGCAAGTGTTTCATATGAATGTTGCAAAAGTAGATCAAGATGTTGCATATGTTGCAATAGCTATACATATATGTTGCGAGCGTCTGTTTCATGGAAGTGTTTCAGACGCATGTTTCATATGTCTTCTGACATATGTTGCAAATGTTTCATCTAGATGTTTCAAAAATAGATTGAGGTGTTGCACATGTTGCAATAACGTCAGTGGCTTGTGGACAGTGACCTGCCGCAGGGCTTCGGCTCCTACCTCGCGCGGCACGCCTTGCCCTCTCCTCTCCCTCCCTCCCTCCCCTCCCCTCCCTTCTCTTCCCTCTATCTTGCCGCAATAGTTCGAGCTTGTGCAGGGAAACAGAGGGGCGCGGACGGCCCCGCATGTGGGTGGGCGGGGTGAGTCATCCGGGCGCACACATGTTCTAGCTTAAATAGAAAATGTGATACCTTCATCCTAAAACAATGTTCTTACTTGATTAATTATTTGAACTCAAATAAAAATATTCCTATTTCATGAGAAAAATTACCGGCTTCATAAGGACACTGTTCCATATTAAAACACTTGCTCCAAATTTATGTAAAAAAATGTTCTGGGTTCACAAGAATAATATTCTAGCTTCACAGGAAAAAATCTTGTTTCAGGAGAAAAACGTTCTATATTAAATAAATAAAATTCTAGCTTTATGAGAGAAAACATCCTAGGTTAGTGGAAAAAATATTATAGCTTAAATATTCTTTTATGAAATGTGGAGCCATGTTTTTGCAAATTGCTTATTTGACCTTTTAAATGCCGAATGTATTTGAAATGAAACACAACAAATACTAGTTAGTAAGGACAAAAACGCAAATGTCTAGGTCTTTCTAGGTTGTCCTGCAGCTGGGCCTTTGCATGTTCGATGCCAAGCCAGTGCAAACTATAGGACGGAAGAGCCTGGCCTAACCTTTGGTATCGTGGCCGTTTATTAGATGGGCCTGGATGCAATGATCTGGGCTTGAAGCAAACCGGGCTTTTTAGGCCGGCGAAATGCTTAGGTCCAGATAAAAAGGCATTTCATTCTCTCTCTCAAAAAAGATAAAAGGCATTTCAAAATTGTGGCCCTCTGCAGTCTGCAGTATGCCAGTATATACACATGGGGTGCGTTCGGCTGGCTGACCGGCTGGTGCTGGGCTGACCAGTGTATTCACAGTGTTTTTAGACGGAACATTATTTTTTTCTCGTAATAATCGGTTAGAACAGTATTTTAATTTATTTTTCGGTCCGAACAGCATCGTAAGGTCCCGTGTGGTTCACCTTGCCGTACACGAAACATAGTCGACGTGATGCGACCCGGCAGCAGCAGCATTTGTTGCATATATATATACAGTACTACCGAAATGTACCCTTGTGGCCTTGGTCCTCCAGTCACCTTACATGTGCGGGGGCCAAGGCCATGTTCATACATTCTTCTGTATCTCACAAGTATCATCTGGGTCACGAGACGTCTGTACCAGCAGCGTCCGAAACCTCAAGTTGGAGGCTGTTACACACTGGTCAAAGATGCACGTCAGGTGTACACACTATGCAAATTATTGAATTACGTACCGTATGCAGCAACTCCTAATTAACAGAAAAAAAAAAAAGAAGAAGAATCACGTATGCAGCAACTTGCTAGCACCAAGAATTGCACCCATCTGCTAACCACCGATCGTGGACTCCAGCCTTGCGTATTAAGCCAAGTGGTAGGTTTCGATCAGTTGGACGACGCTGTATCATCATGCAAGCTGCAATGCAAGCAAGACGCTGTCAGATCTTTATAATCCTCGGCTGGGAGTGGGACGTGACATCGGCCTATTCGTTTGATCATAAATGATCATAAATTTCTAACTAAAATAGTATTTTTCTCGAACACCAAACCAATCTGCAGTAATAACATACGATCGTTCCCGCCCCCATCGAACATGCTGTTTGAAACTCTTAGGCAAACTGAGTACATGAACCACAAATCCACAAGGCTGGCGACAAGCCGACCCAGCAGACAATCGCGGTAGTGTCGTAAAATCCTCCCTCAGGCCTCATCCAATGAGAATGTGTAGTCGTGGTAGTGTGGTCATTCATGACTCGTCTCGTCTCGTCGTCAGCGACTCAGCGGTCCTCGCCTGCACTGCCCTAGGGGATCTATTTACTCTGGGACTGTTCGCTTGAGCATAAACGATAGTAAATTTTCAACTATTTTTTTCTCACGTCAAACCAACTCACAGTAATAATTATACGCTCGTTTCGACCACAGACGTTGCCTTGCACCAGCGGACAGGGATTGGTGCAGGGTGACGTTAGTGCAGAGCTAAACTTTACATTACTGTTACAGCGTTACTGCTCTGCTCGACGGCCGGTCGTCAGCGAACGTTCGTACAACGCATTGGCGGCACGGAGCTCCGCCGCCGCCGGAAATGGCCGGCCGTGCGCTGGCCCGATCTGTCCGTCTCTACTCTAGCCGTAGCTCTGAGAACGGGCCGGGGAAACCAAGAACAGAGGTGGTAACAAGTGAGCGGCAATGGCCAGTAGTGCCATCGATGATGGATGGCACGATAATGTCCAACAGGTTACTGAGCAAGTAACAAGAGAGCGATTAGCGAGAGTGGAACAAGACATGGATGATCACGAGCTCAAGTTCTAGAGGAAGATGAAGCACTCCATGGCCACCGAGGGATTCTGTCCCAGCGCGCCCTCCGCCAGCTTCTTCTGCTCGCCTCCTACTCCTACGCCCAACGCCGCCGCCCGCTCGTCGCCGACGCCAAGTCCGCAGTCCCTGACGACCCGCGGCGGCCTGGCTCGCTCGGGGGTGCCGTGCTCCTTCGCCGCCGCCTTGCGCATGGGGCTCGCGGGCCGGTGGATCGCGCCGCTGGGACTGGAAGAGGCGGGCGCGCGCCTACTGCCCGTCGGGGAGTCCGACCGCCGGCCGGACCGCTCGCCGGGGTCCCGGTCCCGTCTGGACAGCGCGCTGGCGCTGCCTCCCCCGTGGCCGGCGGCGACATTGCCGTTGCCGTTGATGGCGGCGGCGGCGGTGAGGGAGAGGAGGGACCGCTTCGACGACGACGACGGCAGCGCCATGTCGGCCTCCCTGGCGGAGTGCGTCCGCCGGACGGCGGCGCTCTCGGCGGCGCGCCGCGCCGCGGACGGCGAGAACCGGCCGCTGCGGCACCCGATGCCGGACACCACCGCGGGCTGCTCCCGCCGCGGCCGCGGCGCTAGCGGATGATGCTGCTGGCCCTGGCCGCCGCTCTGCTGCTGCCTCCTGTGCGCCGACGAGGGTGACGGCGACCGCGCCCGGCCGTGCCCGTTAACGCCGCCCGCGGCGCCTCCCTTGTGCTTGCGGGTCTCCCTCTCCCTCTCCCTGTCCTCCGGCGCCGCCGTCCTCACGGCCGTAGTCTTCGCTTTCTCCGGCGCGTCCACCGCCCTCTTATCCACCTCCCGCTCCCGGTCCCATCCGGCCTCGTGCAGCTTCGGCTTCTCCTTCTCCTTGGCAGCCGACGCCACCGACGCAGCGCTGTTGCTGGCGCTGCACGTCTCGGACGCCGCCGCCTCATCATCCGCCTCCGGCTGCTGTTGCCTCCTCTTGACCGGCTCCGGCGGCGGCGGCGGCCTGGGCAGCCGCGGCACCGGCGTCTCGGACAGCACCACCTCCTTGACCTCCTCCTCCTCGACCTCCAGCACCGGCGGCAGCTGAGCATGGGCGCTCTCCTTCTCCACGACCGGGAGCTGGGCAGCCACCTTGCCCTTGGCGCCAGCGCCCGCGCCGGCGCCGGCGCGGGCGGCCTTCTTGCTCACGCAGCTGCCCATGACGCGCCACCCAGGCACCCACCCAACCCCGCCGCCGGCCGCAGTGCGAACGGAAGCAGTGGAGAGGAAACGGAGAGTGGAATGCCGTAGCTAGGAGAGCAATGGTGGTGGCCTGGCCCTGCTGGCTGGGATGGGCGGATGGGTTGGGAGGTCCGGGTCAATGAGGTGGCGCTCAGCGCTCAGCGCTCAGCTGAGTACAACTGCAGCTGCATATGCATGCTCGTCGTGAGGCGGAGGGAATCGGATCGCGAATTGAAGAAGGCCTATTAATCTCGGGGTCAACCACCTCTCTCCTTTCGATGCACAGCTACTACGAACGACACAGTGATGCTCGGCTGCTCCTGCTCGGGCTCATTAAACTGGAGTCAATTCGCCGGCCACTGACTGATAGTATGTCGAGTTGGCGCCATCACTGCGCTAACTCCCAGCAGCCGCGGCCCGCTATCGCCACACTAGTGGCCTTGCTGCTGGGCCTCGCTTGGACGGCTGCTGCTGTGCTGTTCCCTCACCCTGCCACGAGGGGTTGGACCCGTGGCTCCCCGAGGGGACTCATCTACTAGGATTTGATGAAGGGCTATCTCCGTCGACAACGTCCAAAATACAAGACTTATTCGTTATTTGAGTAGCGTTATAAATAAAAGGTTCAATAACTATTTGACATCTTCTCCAACAATAAGACCTAAAAAAAGTCATTTCTGCAAATATATTTCTAGAAGAGAGGATGCCCATATTTAGGTTGTACCTCTCAGACAACCCAAAATAAGTCTCCTATATAGATACTCTGTTGGAGGCTGATTTTGGGTCTCTTGCTACCCATTTTGAGTTTGAGTGCCTATATAGGTTCCTTTCCTTATTGGAGACAGTCTAATGGTTAGAGATATAGGTCTGTTTGCATCCGTGAAAAGATACAATTAGTTTTATCTCTAGACAAAGTATCCAAGTTGGACCACATTTCTATACCTAATAATAAAGAGGTAAAATTTCAGATCATTTTTGTCCATCTATTTTTTTTTTTGTCCGTCTCCCTCGAACTACCGAATAATAGAGAGTTTCTTCCGTTCGGACTTATGGCCTGTTCGCTTGACTGATAAGGCATGGATGAAAGTACTGTTGGCTGATTTATTGTGAGAAAAAAATATTGTTCGTTAGTTGAAAAAATACAGCTTATAAGATAAGTGAATAGGACATTATATATATAACCCGTGCTCATTTGAATTGAAATAGCACTTATCTAGCACGACGGAATCCGACTCCGAAACTAATTGGGTAAGAGCTAAAAAAAAAATTGTGCAACGTAATTATGATCAAGTTCAATCCTTGGTTCCTTTATTTTCCCGCCGTGTCCCTTTTTTTTCATTTCCATCTCTTTTTTCTCACGCTCGTGGTATTGGATACGTTAAGGAAAGTGTCGCATGTTCTCTCCTGTGCTTTTTGTGTGATTGTTTCTATTTTTCTTTTCCTAATAAAGTATCACCGTTTATCTTTAGAATAAAAATAAATAATAATAATATATTACGGATTTTTGAAATCTTGACCTTTTACCTATATAATATTAAACAAATATACTCATCACTAAATTGTTGGTGTAGTTTTAATTAGAAATAAAAAATATTATTATTAGAATCTGAATTAGCCGATGGTTCAACTAATTAAACCGTAAAATCAAATCTTGAGAAGTTTGTCATCCAATATAATCAAAATAAATGTATTCCTAAATTATTCACATATACTAGTGCAATCATCGACAAGGGTTACCATGTACAAATCGAGAGTCTCGGTCATAATCATCAATGGACATACCAGTTCTTGATACGATGACAATTAACCTCATACAGACTTTAATCATATATTACCATTACATATTTTTATAGGTTCTCAAAGAAGTCATGGAACTTAATACTAACTCTATCAACGGATGGATAGTACGAAAACTAAAGTTTTGATATATTTTGCAACTAAATATTTTTGTGCCTTATAGCCGCGAAGGAGCGGGTGAGGCGAAGGAGCGGGCGCAGCGATATACGTCTTGTGGAGCTCGATATCGAGACTTCGGAAGATTAACCTTATTATGGATGTCATAATCATCATAAAATAAATTATAGCCATTAAAATCTATGAAAAAGGTAAAATGTAATAGATATATATCATTTTTGTCCTTATTTCCTATTAATGTCTGATAGTTTTTTCTTCTTCTGTTGCAATACACGAGTATATTTGCTAGTACGAAATAAAGTACTAAAATTTATGACAAACTAGTATACTATATGAAAATACTTTCAAAAAAATCTAACGATGCTTATTTATTATTAAAAATATTGATATTCTTTTATATAAAATTTTGCTCAAAATCATAATGGTTAGAGGTACGGCAGGTAGATAATTAGATATCATATTATAGATGCTATAGTAAGTTGTAATTGCATTTGATAGCGGATTGCTGAGATGGAAAATTTACATGTTGAGATAGAACCTCTAGTGGGGTTTAAGATTATAAGATACATAGATATAGATAGACACGATATATAAATATAGATATAGATATTGATATAGATATAGATAGCTAAAGTAGATCCAAACATGCAACTTTCGTTAATATATATGTGCTAACTATTAGAGTAGCACCTTTTAGTTGGTTGAAGGTTGCTTGTAGATACTCTAGTAGCAATTCTAAATGGGAATCGTTGGCGTCCGGACGTTCGATGGGATAGGATTTCGTCGGACGGTAACCTGAGCACACTCCCACCGAACGATCTAGTAGAACGGCCCATCAGAAAGCGCCATCATGTGACCTCGGCTTCGGTCGCCAGCCCACCTGCCGCTGTGTCGTTCGCTGCTACACACGCACGTCTGTCCCCTGTCCGCCTCGTCCCCCCCCCCGCACGTGTACCTCGTCCCCCGCCCGCCTCGCCCCGCTCCCGCACCCATCACTCCTTCCCCCTAACCCCCTCCTCTCTCTTTGCACGGGCAGGACCCGGGAGCCGTGATGAGGATGAGCGCACCCCATTCGTCGACCCTTGGCTCGTCGCGCCCCTTTCTCCGGTGTCCGGGCCATGCCCCATGACTCTTTAAATATACCTCTAAAACACAAAACACTTGCAACATGAAAACACTTGAATGCAACATACATCTGAAGCATATGAGACATTTGGAACATACACTTGCAACATGTGTATGAAACATATGCAACATCCAGATAAAACACTTGCAACTTGCAACATGAAAAATACTTATTCCAACATAAAACTAAAACAACTGAAATATTTCGAACATACTCTTGCAACATATGTGTGAAACATATGCAACATCAAGATAAAAAACGCCTGCAACATATGTCTAAAACAGATGAAACATTTTGAACAAACGCTTGCAATATGCCTCTGAAACACTTGCAACATATACAGCATCCCGATCTACTTTTGCAACATCCATATGAAATACTTGCAACTTGAAACATACATTGGAACATAGCGAGGGGGGAGGTCAGGGCCGATTGATTCTGGCCTCAAAGTGGGAGCCAGCGCCGAGCGACAGCGTGCGAGCACCACCAGCATGGCCACGCTCGTGGGTGCCCTAGGCTCGGTGGGGACCGACCTAAGGCGCGCGACGACACCACACTACTATAAAAATCTTTTGCGTGACGGGTGAAATGGATTTTTGGAGGCGGGCAATCCAACCGCCTCCAACCAAAGGTCACCGTAAATCATAGAACTACCGAGGTGGTTGATATACCAGCCTCGGTGAATCAATAAAAAACAAAAAAAATCCAGTGAGCCCATCGATAGAGCCCGCTGAGCCCATCGACAAAACCTGCTGAGCCCATCGACAAAACCTGCCAAGCCCAACTAAGCGCCGCCACCGCCGCCGCTCATCGATTCCAGATGGCTGCAAGCGCCTGCTGCCGCGCCGCCGCGAGCACGGGCGGCCGTGAGCCCTTGCCACCGCAAGCATGGGTGGCCAGATCTACGCCACCACCGTTGGTCCGCTTGCTTCGAGAGCTGGATCCGGCTGCCTATCGTATCGTTGGCCCACCCACCGCCACATCTAGATCTGTGCCAACGCAGCTCATCAGGGCCGCTGTTGTGGTGGAGGGAGCTTGGCACCGAAGGGGGAAGAGCTCGCCCGCTGACTCGTCCATGCCGCTGGCCAGCCCACCACAAGGAGGTGGCGCCCGCTCGCCACTAGGAGAAGTTGGCCGCGCCGCAAACCCGCTCACCTGTAGGAGCCACCTACGCCGCCACCAGGATACCGCCAGTAGGGCCCGCGCATCCGTGACCCTACATCGGGACACCGCCGTAGAGACCCCATGAGCCGCTGGAGGTAGGAGAGAGAGAGGGAGAGAAGAGGGAGTGGCGCTATGAGGGAGAGCAGAGGGAGTGGCATTGTGAGGGAGAGGGGCGCCGTGCCCGGGTCGGAAATCGGGAGGGAGGAGCGCCATGCTCGGGTCAACTCGGGAGGGGAGCGACACTGGGGAGGAGCGATGTGAGGCTAGGGTTCAGGTAAGTGCTGCTTATATATGAGCCTGGTAGAATAGTAGGGATGGGCTTTTTCTAGGCTAGGAGCTGGGTGAAAGGTCCTAATGGCTAGAGATGAGGTGAATAGCCCATTAAAAATTTCTACAATAACACTTAGCAAACCCGTTAGACAAATATAAGACGAAGCGAGTGTTGCGTTAGCCTACTAAAAAGCAAGCCACCTACCATAATTCTAGTTTCTATAGTCTCTATCCACACAATGGCTATGTTACTATACTAAGTTAGTGTGCTCTCAAAGGCTAACTGAAGAGCCACACTAACCAAAGTAAGAAGTTCTCACGACTAGCTATACTAAAGAGCTTGACAACTAGTTTATGGTAATGTAAAAAGAGAGAGCAAGATGGTTATACCGCTGAGTCGAGGAATGAACCAATCAATCACAAGAATGAATACCAATGAAGACCAATCACCTCGGAATCAAATGATGACACAATGATTTTTACCGTGGTTCACTTGCTTACCGGCAAGCTAGTCCTCATTGCGGCGATTCACTCACTTGGAGGTTCACGCGCTAATTGGCATCACACGCCAAACCCTCAATAGGGTGCCGCACAACCAACACAAGATGAGGATCACACAAGCCACGAGCAATTTACTAGAGTACCTTTTGGCTCTTCGATGGGAAAGGTCAAGAACCCCTCACAATCACCATGATCAGAGCCAGAGACAATCACCAACCGTCGCTCGATGATCCTCACTGCTCTAAGCTGTCTAGGTGGCAGCAACCACCAAGAGTAACAAGCGAATCCCACAGTGAAACACGAACACCAAGTGCCTCTAGATGCAATTACTCAAGCAATGCACTTAGATTCTCTCCCAATCTTACAAAGATGATGAATCAATGATGGAGATGAGTGGGAGGGCTTTGGCTAAGCTCACAAGGTTGCTATGTCAATGCAAATGGCCAAGAGAGTGAGCTTGAGCCAACCATGGGGCTTAAATAGAAAGGCCCTACGAATAGAGCCGTTGGCTCCTCTGTCTAGCGAAACACAGGCTGACCGGACGAGCCGGTCAGGTTGACCAGACGTAGGACCCCAGCGTTTGGTCGCTCGATGCTCGCCATGTGTCATTAGCCTCAAACGCTAAGCGCCCGATCTTAATGGTTAGTCAGCTTCACACCACGCGTTAAGTTGCGACCGGACACACTACAGTGTAGGACCGGACGCACTGTCGCCTAGCGTTCGGTCACTTCCAGTAAGGTTCTAGAGGCAGAAATTCACGACCGGACGCGTCCGTTGGCTCATGACCGGACCTAGGCCTGCGTCAGGTCAACTCAGCCTCTCTCTATTGCTTGCATCAGCGTACATCACTAGGTGACCAGACGCACCCCCTACGAGTCCGGTCCTTCTTTCTCTTCAGTGTCTGGTCAAGGGACCGAGGGCGGCCTTCACTGTGCGCCACTGACTGGACGCGGGGTCAGAGTCTGGTCACTGCCCAAGGTAGAGTTTGGTCAATACGAAACTTCTCCTTTTGACCCCGAACTTCACCACCCTTGATCAAATGTGCCAACCACCAAGTGTATCACCTTGTGCACATATGTTAGCATATTTTCACAAATGTTTTTAGGGTGTTAGCACTCCACTAGATCCTAAATGCATATGCAATGAGTTAGAGCATCTAGTGGCACTTTGATAACCACATTTCGATACGAGTTTCACCCCTCTAAATAGTACGACTATCGATCCTAAATGTGATCACACTCGCTAAGTGCCTCGATCACTTAAATCGAAAAGCTCCTATCAATTTCACCTTTGCCTTGAGCTTTTTGTTTTTTCTCTTTCTTCTTTTCCATGTCCAAGCACTTGATCAACACCATGGCATCACCATCATCATGTCACGATCTTCATTTGCTTCACCACTTAAAGTAGTGCTACCTATCTCATAATCACTTTGATAAACTAGGTTAACACTTAGGGTTTCATCAATTCACCAAAACCAAACTAGAGCTTTCAATCTCCCCCTTTTTGGTAATTGATGACAACCCTTACACAAAGATATGAATTGAAATTTAATTGAATCCTTGTTGCTTGCTCAAGCATATTTACTATGTGTAAAAGAATATGGACAAGTTTTATGAACCCCTAACGGTAGCAATTGCTCCCCCTATATATGTGCTAAGAGTTTGGATTGTAGCTCGCACATATGCTTAGATAGGAAATATATGAGACAATATCTACCAAATGATGGTAAGGTATAAGAGATGGACCTTTGAAGCATGATACCAATCGGAGTGCACCAATATACCATCCTTAGCACCATGAGTAACTAGACATACACAAAATCTAGAATACCCCATGAGATCAACATTAGAAGCAAGGGTCTAGTTTTCATAATATGATCATGAGTCTAGTTACTTAACTGATGCATGCTAGTTTTTCATTTTATCATTCAAACCTATAACTAGCATACACCACACAAGCATGGATATAAAAATTTAAAACTTGTGCCATGCAAGCAAACATATAAAATGCTCATTCAAATGCATCCACCAAGTTTATGAGCTTGCTCCCCCTAATTATGTGCTCAAAATTTTAATTGATCCCTTACTTTGTCATATCTCTCCCCCATTGTTATCTTCTCACTATCTTTGTATACTATTTCTCCCTCTTTGTCATCAATGACCACAAAAGTTTAATTTTAAATAGGTTGAGATTATCAATGTCAATCAATGGGGTGAGGATTATTTTCCCAAATTTGATCCAATCTAGATCATTTGCCAAACATATTTAACTCGGTTTGATCCAAGGACAAGCTTCTTCACACCTCCAAATAAGGGTTATCTTGTACCATGTTGAGTTAAACACTTAGAGCTTATTTTCTAGATCAAACACTAGGTTTACAAGCCCACAAACATGTCATATGCTACCACTAGATCAAGTCAAGCATAGAAACAATAGTGGTACCATACAATCATCAAATTCATTTGATTTTCATGAATGAGCCTATTAAATGTGAAAGATGACTAGACGCACTAATCATGTCTTTAGTAAGGATGTATGCCATGCCAATCAACTTTTACCTTGGATTGCTTGAAGGAGAGACATGTCATATAGTGGGGGTTGCATCAACACATATTTGAAAAATCTAATATGTTTAACTCATTTCTTAGCTTGCAAAACCTTTTCTCATCCAATGACTTGGTGAATATATCGGTAAGTTGATCTTCAGTGCCCACACTCTCAATGCAAATGTCCTCTTTTTGTTGGTGATCTCTTATGAAATGGTGGCAGACATCAATGTGCTTTGTTCTTGCATCTTAAACCGGATTGTTGGTTAACTTGATTGCACTCTCATTGTCACATAGCAATGACACTTTCTTGAACTTGATTCCAAAGTCATGCAAGGTGGCCTTCATCCAAAGTATTTGTGCACAACAACTACCGATAGATATGTATTCGGCTTTGGTGGTTGATAATGCAACACTGTTTTGCTTCTTTGATGACCATGAAACAAGTGATCTTCTCAACAATTGATATGTGCCCGAGGTGCTCTTTCTTTCAACCTTGCATCCCGCATAATCTGAGTCAGAGTAACCAACTAGCTCAAACTTTGCTCCTTTAGGATACCACAAACCAACATTTTGTGTATGCTTAAAGTACCTCAATATTCTCTTTGTAGCCTTCAAATGACTTTCTCTTGGTGAAGCTTGAAATCTTGCACACATGCATATACTAAACATGACATCCGATATTGATACGGTCATATAGAGTAGGCTTCCAATCATAGACCAATACAATTTTTGATCTACCATATTTCCACTTGCATCATTATCCAAGTTGCCATTTGTCCCCATTGGTGTGCTAATGGCTTTGCTATCACTCATGCCAAACTTCTTGAGCATGTCTTTGATGTACTTGCCTTGACTCACAAATGTACTATTCTCCAATTGCTTGATTTGAAGACCAAGGAAGTAACTTAGCTCGCCAATCATAGATATTTCAAACTCATTAGCCATCATCTTTCTAAACTCTTCACAAAAATCTTGATTGGTTGATCCAAATATGATGTCATCAACATAGATTTGCAACACAAATAAGTCTTTGCCAATCTTCTTGGTGAAAGGAGTGATGTCAACCTTACCCGTCATGAACCCTTTAGAGAGTAGGAAGCCCCTCAATCTCTTATATCATGCTCTAGGTGCTTGCTTTAAGCTATACAATGCCTTCTTCAACTTGTACACATGGTCGGGCTTCTTGTCATCTTCAAAACCAGGAGGTTGATCAATATATACTTACTTATTGATGTAACCATTAAGAAATACACTCTTAACATCCATTTGATAGAGCTTGATGTTGTGGGTACAAGCATAGGCTAGTAAGATTCTAATTGCTTCCAATCTAACAACCGAGACATATGTTTCTCCAAACTCAAGACCTTCAACTTATATATATCATTGTGCTACCAATCTTGCTTTATTTCTTACTACTATCCTATCTTGATCTTGCTTGTTTCTAAAAACCCATTTGGTTCCAATCACATTGTGTCCCTTAGGTCTCTCTACTAATTCCCATACTTGATTTCTTATGAACTTATTCAATTCTTCATGCATAGCATTCACCCAATCAACATCCTTCAATGCTTCATCTATCTTCTTTGGCTCAATGGATGACACAAATGAGAAATTCTCATAAAATAAAGCCAATCTTGATCTAGTTTGCACACCTCTTCAAATATCACCAATGATAGTGTCTAATGGATGATCCCTTGCAATATTGGTTGGTTGGAGTATTGAAACTTGATCGCTTGCACTTGCTTGGTCATTGGGTTGAGATGATGTACTAGCCACTTGATTTTGTTCATTGTCATGTGAGTCATTTGTACTAGCATGATTTATATCATCTTGCATGTTTGTGTTAGAGAGCACTTGCACTTGTTCATCTTCATCATCATTTACTTGCCTAGGCCTTAATTCACCAACATCCATGTTCTTCATGGTATTTGAAAGTTGAATGCCTCTAACATCTTCCAAGTTCTCATTCTCATTTTGGGAACCCTTGGTTTCATTAAATTCAACATCATGAACTTCCTCAAGAGTACCACTATCTAAATTCTAAACTCTATATGCTTTGCTAGTAGTTGAGATTCAAGTAGGAATCCTTCATCATATTTCTTGTCAAATTTGCCCAATCTAGTGTATTTCTTCAAGATATAACATTTCAACCAAAGACCAAAAAATATGCAATGTTGGACTTTCTTCCATTCAAGAGCTCATATGATGTCTTCTCTTTCAATGGGTGATAATAGAGGCGGTTGCTACAATAGCAAGCCATGTTGATAGCTTCGGCCCAAAAAGATTGACTCACATTGTACTCACTAAGTATAGACCTTGTCATATCAATGAGTGTTCTATTCTTTCTCTCAACAAGGTCATTTAATTGTGGAGTTTACTTGGTCGAGAATTGATGTCTAATTCTAAATTTATCACACAACTCATTAATTTTAGTGTTCTTGAACCCACTATCATTGTCACTTCTATCTCTCTTGATGGTTGTTTCGAACTCATTATGAATGTCCTTGACAAATAATTTGAATGTTACAAATATATCACTTTTATCTACTAGGAAGAATACACAAGTGTATCTAGTATAATCATCCACTATCACAAAGCCATATTTGTTTCCACCGATGCTAGTGTATTGTGTTGGCCCAAACAAATTCATGTGCAATAACTCAAATGCTTTACTAGTGCTCATCATGCTTTTCCTAGGATGGATGTTTTCATCTTGTTTGTTGGCTTGACAAGAGCTACAAAGCTTATCCTTCTCAAATACAACATCTTTTAAGCCTCTAACCAAGTCATGCTTAACCAATCTATTTAGTTGTTTCATTCTAACATGACCAAGCCTTCTATGCCATAACCGACCCATGCTAGACTTAGTGAACAAACATGTAGATAGTTGAGCTTCACTAGCATTGAAATCAACCAAGTATAGATTCTTATATCTAAAGTCTTTGAAGATCAAGTTAGAGTCATCTACACTTATGATCTCTACATCATCTACCCCAAATATGCATTTGAATCCAAGATCACTCAATTGAGCCACGGATAGCAAATTGAAGTTTAATCTCTCAATAATCAACACATTGGAAATGCTCATGTCATTAGATATTGTAATCTTACCAAGCCTTTTGACCTTACCTTTGTCATTGTCACCAAATGTGATACTATCATAACCATCATTGCCATTGGTATTGATTGAGTTGAACATTCTTGCATCACCGGTTATGTGTTGAGTGCACCCACTATCAAGAACCCAATGCCTTCCTCCGACTTTATAATTGACCTACAAAAGAAGATCAATTCTTTTTAGGTACCCAAACTTGCTTGGGTCCTTGAAGGTTAGTGACCAAGCTCTTTGGCACCCAAATGGCTTTCTTCTTTGAGCCCATCCATGGTATACCAATGAACTTAGATTTCACACCATTTGTACCCTTAGTAAGCACATAGAAAGAATCAATCTTAATTGAGGATACATTGGCATTTTTGCTCTTGTTCTTGCACTCATGCTCTTTATGATCAACTTGCTTGCAACTAGTGCAAAATCGATCATTGTTCTTCACAAAACTAGTCTTGTGAGGAGCAAAAGCCGCCTTGCCTTTCTTGGAGGTATAGCCCAATCCCTTTTTGTAGAGAGAAGCTCTTTGGCTACCCAAGCACATAAGCAAGCGGTCCTCACCACCATAGACCTTAGCCAAGGTGTGAGTGAGCTCATTGATCTCCTTCTTGAGGGTCTCATTCTCAACCATTAGTGAGGCATCACATGTGAAACCGTCAATACTAGATGAGGTGGAAGTAGAAGTGTTACAAGAAGGGTTAGTGGGAGCAACAATGATAGGCTTATAGAGTGATTCATCAATTATATCATAAGTTAAGCCTACATCACATGTCTCAACATGCTTCTTCTCATTTTGTTCATTAAGCAAAGAGGAATGAGCTTTTTCAAGCTTCTTGTGAACCTTGCCAAGCTTCTCATGGGCTTCCTCTAGCCTCTCATGAGATGCATTGAGCTCATCAAAGGCTTTCTTAAGGACTTTTTGTTCCTTACGTAAGCTTTTACATTCCCTTCTCTTAATGTCAAAGTGTTCTTTAGCATCATCTAGCATGTCAAGTAATTCATCCTTAGTTGGTTCATCATCATTACTATCACTCTCATTTTTATTTTGATTATCATATTCCTCATCACTTTCATCATCACAAGTTTGTACCTTAGTGGCCTTAGCCATGAAGCATGATAAAATGCCGAAGAGAGAATGCTTCTCATTGATAGCAATGCTTGCAAGTGCTTTCTTCTTGGTGGTCTTGTCATCTTCACTATCATTGTCATCACTTGAGGAAACATCACTATCCCAAGTGACTACATATGAACCACCCTTCTTCTTCTTAAAGGTCATCTTGTCCTTCTTCTCTTTCTTTTCCTTCTTATCCTTCTTCTTGTTCTTCTTGTTGTCATCACTATTGTTGCTATTGTATGGGTATTGAGCAACAAGATGATATTTGCTTCCATAATTAAAGCACCTTCTTGATTCTTCCTTGTTCTTGGATGAAGACTTCTTTCTTCTAGCACAGTAGCCCTTCTTTATCATAAACTTGCCAAATCTATTGACAAAGAGAGCCATCTTCTCATCATCCATCTCATCAAAGCTCAAGTCTTCATTTTCACTTGATAATTCTTGCTTTGCCTTGCCCTTGGATGATGTGGCCTTGAACGCCACACTCTTTGTCTTGTCATCCTTCTTCTCCCTCTTTTATTCCTTCTCATCATCATCTCATATGTATCATCGGTCATTATATCTCCTAATACTTAGTTTGGTGTCATGGTGTCCAAACCACTCCTCACTAGAATAGTGACCAATGTGCCAAATCTTGAGGGTAAGCATCTTAAGAACTTATGGGAGAAGTTCTTGTCCTCCACCTTCTCATCAAGTGCTTTGAGATCATTGACAAGCACTTGTAACCTATGGAACATCTCTGGCACACTTTCATCCTCCTTCATCTTGAAACTAGCAAACTTCTCCTTGAGGATATATGCCTTGGCACCCTTCATGGCTTGAGTTCCCTCAAATGATTCCTCCAACTTCTTCCATGCTTCATGAGCCATTTCAATGTTCTTGATTTGCTCAAATGTTCTTTCATCAATGGCATCATGAATTGCACTAAAAGCAATGTCATTGTATTGGAGAAGCAATTCTTCGGCGGTGGTGGGATTTCTCCGAATCTTCTATCTCAATCTTGGTCTCCACCACTTTTTAAACCTTCCTATTGATTGACTTGATATATGTTGCCATCTTAGCCTTCCAATAGGGATAGTTTGAGCCATCAAATTGGGGTGGCTTTTTGGTGTTGTTGATTTGAGCCATTTTAACACTGAAAGTTGTTAAGCCTCAAATTACGGTGACCACGACTTCGATACCACTTGAAAGGTCCTAATGGCTAGAGGGGGGTGAATAGCCATTAAAAATTTCTACAACAACACATAGCAAACCGGTTAGATAAATATGAGGCGAAGCAAGTGTTGCGTTAGCCTACTAAAAAGCATGCCACCTACCATAATTCTAGTTTCTATAGTCTCAATCCACACAATGGCTATGTTACTATACTAAGTTAGTGTGCTCTCAAAGGCTAACTGAAGAGCTATACTAACCAAACTAACAATCTCTCACGACTAACTACACTAAAGAGCTTGACAACTAGTTTGCGGTAATGTAAAGAGAGAGAGCAAGATAGTCATACTGCCGAGTCGATGAATGAATCAATCAATCACAAGAATGAATACCAATAAAGACCAATCACCTCGGAATCAAATGATGACACAATGATTTTTACCGAGGTTCACTTGCTTGCCGACAAGCTAGTCCTCGTTGTGGCGATTCACTCACTTAGAGGTTCATGCGCTAATTTGCATCACACGCCAAACCCTCAATAGGGTGCCGCACAACCAACACAAGATGAGGATCACATAAGCCACGAGCAATTTGCTAGAGTACCTTTTGGCTCTCCGGCGGGGAAAGATCAAGAACCCCTCACAATCACCACGTTGGAGCCGGAGACAATCACCAACCGCCGCTCGACGATCCTCGCTACTTCAAGCCGTCTAGGTGGCGGCAACCACCAAGAGTAACAAGTGAATCCCGTAGCGAAACACGAACACCAAGTGCCTCTAGATGCAATTACTCAAGTAATGCACTTGGATTCTCTCCCAATCTCACAAAGATGATGAATCAATGATGGAGATGAGTGAGAGAGCTTTGGCTAAGCTCACAAGGTTGCTATATCAATGCAAATGGCCAAGAGAGTGAGCTTGAGCTAGCCATGGGGGTTAAATAGAGAGCCCCTACAAATAGAGCCGTTGACTCCTCTATCTAGTGAAACACGGGCTAACCGGACGTGCCGATCAGGTTGACCGGACGCAGGACCCTAGCATTCGGTCGCTCGATGCTCGCCACATGTCATCAGCCCCAAATGCTGAGCGCCCGATCTTAACGGCTAGTCAGCTTCATGCCACGTGTTAAGTTACGACCGAATGCACTGCAGTGTAGGACCGGACGCACTGTCGCCTGGCGTCCGGTCTCTTCTAGTAAGGTTCTAGATGCGGAAATTTGCGACCGGATGCGTCCGTTGTCTCATGACCAGACCTAGACCTGCATTAGGTCAACTCAGCCTCTCTTTGTTGCTTGCGTCAGCGTACGTCACTAGGTGACCGGACGCACCCCTTACGCGTCCGGTCACTCTTTCTCTTCAGTGTCCGGTTAAGGGACCAAGGGCGGCCTTCACTGCGCGTCATTGACTGGACACGGGGTCAGAGTCCGGTCACTGCCCGAGGCAGAGTCCGGTCAATATGAAACTTCTGCTTTTGACCCCGAACTTCACTGCCCTTGATCAAATGCGCCAACCACCAAGTGTATCACCTTGTGCACATATGTTAGCATATTTTCACAAATGTTTTAGGGTGTTAGCACTCCACTAGATCCTAAATGCATATGCAATGAGTTAGAGCATCTAGTGGCACTTTGATAACCGCATTTCAATACGAGTTTCACCCCTCTAAATAGTACGGCTATCGATCCTAAATATGATCATACTCGCTAAGTGTCTCGATCACTTAAACCGAAAAGCTCCTATCAATTTCACCTTTGCCTTGAGCTTTTTGTTTTTCTCTTTCTTCTTTTCCATGTCCAAGCACTTGATCAACACCATGGTATCACCATCATCATGTCACGATCTTCATTTGCTTCACCACTTGAAGTAGTGCTACCTATCTCATAATCACTTTGATGACCGCCTACGAAAATAGAGGATTTTTGGAGGCGGTTGTCTTAAGACGCACGCGTCCGTAAATCGATTTTACGAGGCGGGCAAACGTGACCGCCTCGGTAAATGAAAAATGCACGCCTCCATTAATCGCAGGCATTAACCGAGGTGGTTGGATTTTGTGACCGCCTCCGTTAATAAAAGGGCACCATTTTTGTAAAATCATTTGTGTAGTAATGCCACCAGCACCAGCAAAGGCGGGCGGGCGCCCGACGACGCGGGTGGGATTGCGGGAGCAAGGAGCGAGCAACGCAGGATAAGGGCGCGCGGGGGAGATGGTCGCTGCTGCAAATGTGGAGTGGGATGGGCTGACGGCCGCACGCTGTGAAGCGTGCGATGGGCAAGCATGTAGGAAGATGTTTTTGAGAGAGGCGAGGGAGATGTACAGAGGAGGAGGCAGACTTGTTGGACCGGTAGCATGCGCGCAGGCCCAAAAAGCGGCGTCCAATCGGACCGATCGGACGGACGCCCGACCCTAACCATTTCCGATTCTAAATTTATTAAATCAAAGCAGGCCCATAGTTTGATTGTCCGGCTCCCGTGCCATTTTTCAGCCAATATAAATCATCTCCATGCCTTAGTGTAGAGTTTGTTTTCTATTCATGTCTCAATAGAGTGCTTGTTTTTTGAAAAAAAAACGCTCTATTATACATTTATACTTCACCCGTTCTAAAATAATAAAACATATTTTATACAAAAAATACTAAGTTTTACAAACTTTGACTAACAATTAGTCAATTTATATACAAGTTTAGAAATTAAAATAAAAAACTTACATCGAAAAATTTGTATTTAAAGTGGCTCTGAGATGATGTTGATTTTTTAGCAAATGGTAACATATTTTAAGGGAAATTATAGGTGTTATATATCATGTATGAATTTTCCTGTTTAAGATAAGCTTATAATTGGGAGGGACAAAGAGAGTATTAAGACAACAGGCAAGTTGAAAAGAAGCCCTAAGGGCAAGTATAATTATAGGCCGTAAGCTGGCTAAATGCTGGGTAGAAGAGAGAAAGGAGGAGAGAGAGAAGAAACGGGCTGTAAGTTTATGGTCAGCTTTGGCACAAGAACCAAGAAACCCTGTGAGAGAGATAAGTGTGCCATGTATTAAAAGTGGTGGAATAAAAGAAAGCTGTAAAGAACCTTACAACCAGCAAACCGGCTGTATTATTAGTCTTGCTTTGAACAAAGGACCATATTACAAGTGCAAATCCCGAAGGAAGCAATGGCAGTCGCACTGAAAAGGAGGCCCAGGTTCACGTGTTGAGGATCAGTATAGGAGATTGATGGAAGCTCATAGTAGAACGTGGAAACAAGCCCGTGTTTAGTTGGTCGAATTTTGAAATTTAGGATACTGTAGCACTTTCGTTTTTATTTGGCAATTAATGTTCAATCATGGATTAATTAGGCTCAAAACGTTCGTCTCGCGATTTCTAACCAAACTGTGCAATTAGTTTTTTTTTTCATCTACATTTAATGCTCCATACACGTATCGCAAGATTCGATGTGATGGCTACTGTAGCACTTTTTGAGATTTTGGGTTTGGAACTAAACGCGGCGTAGAGGCCATGGGTGCATGATGCCATGGGTGCATGATGGGGTTGAAGAGCATGGTAGCAGTCAATGAAGAACGTTTCCGACCAACCAAGGATGTGGATGAAGAAATCGACAGAGGGCAAATAACCTCTCATCTATCAAGGTATTTTTTTCCGAGAGCGAAGAAAGGAGTGTTACAGCAACATATGCGATCGTTGATGGAACAGGTAGCAAGTAGCAACACATCAATCACTGAAACGCATACCCATACCAAGAGAGCTACAATGCAATTTACGGAAGAACGATCTCGCGATTAAGGAGCACACACACAAACACACTGGACAACAGTTTGACAAACACCCCCCCCCCCCTCCTCGTGCCCATGGGCGCCCCTGCCCCGTCTGGCCTGGCCGCCTCCATGACCGCCGAAGCCCTAAGCGGCTAAGCCGTCCCCACCGCCTGACATTTTGCCTCCCCCGAGCCCCTTCTAAGCCCGCCGAAGTCAGGGAAGAAGGGGGGAGAGGCCGGAGATAGAGAAGAGTGAGAGGGAGAGAAACACTCGAGTATCATTTAGCATTACTCTTTTAAACTATTAAGCGTGGATACGATTTTTAATTATTTTTTATTTTCTAAAAAGTATGGACAATGAAAACTCACTTGTCTTTTTGGTGATTGGCTTGTGGATTTTTTTTGTTCTGTCGAGGAGGATTTGGAAATTTGTACTATGTGAAGACGAAAGTTGAATCGATCGCCAAATCAAAATAAACAATGAATAGATGCTCCTATTTGTAGAAGGCATCGATCTACTTGGTTGTCACCTGCACATGACTAGTACTGGAGCGAATGCTTGCCCGGTGACACCCGGCGAGGTACAGTAAATACAATGGTGGGCAGGGATACGAATCAGGCGAAGTACAAGTTTTCGAGGGCCGGCGTTGCTTCGGTTTTGGGTTGAAATTTGAATGGCATCAGGGCCCGCCCAGCGAACAGGAACCGCCCGGACATGGTCGATCAGTTCAGTGGGGGCCCGGCCCAGCCCGACCCAACCCAACGTCGCCGTGATAGTTGAGACTTGAGACATGCATGCGCATGGCTGGCTTGGTCTGGCCATGGCCGCCGGTCAATTCTCGCGCGCAAGAGCCGCTTGCCGCTTGGTCATCATGCAACCGCAAACCGCGGCCAGCACGTGCCGTCTCGTCTCGTCTCGGTTCAAAGTTCAAACAGAGTACTATACGCGCGAGTACCAGCAGCCGTTGACCTACCCTCGCTTCATATGCGAGTCAAAGGGCACCCACGCTCGCGCGGGAGAGAGCAGAGTGCCGCCAAACTCCGGGCTGCGTTAGACCGTAAGATGCTTCGTCATAGCCGCCGTCGCATTGGCGGTGTACGACGGAGTTTTGGCTCAACGGATCGGACGGCGGCGGGTGTGGGGGGGGCGTCGTGTGGCACTACCATCGAGGATGTTTTGTGAAGTTGCATGGGTTTTCCAAAATTTTTTTGTCTTCTACAGTAAAAGAGCATGTTTGGACACATGTATGGAGTACTAAATGTAGACAAAAAAAACTAATTGCACAGTTCTCGGCAAAATCGCGAGACGAATCTTTTAAGTCTAATTAGTCCATGAAAAGCCTTAAATGCTACAGTAACCCCACATGTGCTAATGACCGATTAATTAGTATCATTAGATTCGTCTCACAGTTTCCTGATGGGTTCTATAATTTATTTTTTTTTATTAGTATCCAAAAACCACTCCCGACATCCTTCCGACATATCCAATGTGACATCCAAAAATTTTCACCTTACCAACTAAACACACCCAAAATTGAAATGCTACTTGGCTCCCCACATGAGTAGATACAACAAAATGGACATGAAAGGCTAACACGTGGGACCACACAGAACATCTTGCATCCACGGACCACGGGGCTAGGCTCATCAGCGAAGGCCAATTTGGCCACACCGTTGGAGCCAACTGCATGTGCAGATGCAACACATTATAGTAAAAGTTTTGACTTCCATCAAAACAAGCTGCTCTACTGTTTTATAATAAGCATGTTAGTGTTGGTTTAAATCTTTCCAGATACCGAATGATAACCACAAATTGCACAAAGATCATCGTCGCGAACTGAACCCCGCACAATCTAGTCTAGCCGTTTTGTGTAGTAGAAATAATGTTGCAGAAAACCTACAAATGCCTCCGGATAAGGATTTTGGCACAGATCGAGATGCACCTAGAGTTGTTCTAGAGTCAACATGTCACTTAAAATGCCCTCAACTACGTTAAGATGAACGGAGAACAATAGTACATGGAGTTGAAAAAGTTAGGTTTTGGTGAGATAATAATAAATTTATTTGTGTTTGTTCAATCAGATAACCCTCAATCCGCCATAACTCTTCATATTTATATATATATATATATATATATATATATATATATATATATATATATATAGATAGATAGATAGATAGATAGATAGATAGACTGAGGAGGTCCAGTGCCCCGGTTTGGAGATCGTTTATTACGTACCCAAATTCCACATGAATTTTGACATTCTACACGGATTCACTAAAGCAGTCTGCCCAATTTGCTGGACAAACATGTACTATCAATTTTGATTGCCAACATACGTCTCATATTTTTTAAGCCCACCACTATAATAATTTTATATTCAGAGCCCTAGGCAATCGCTCATCTTGTAGCGTCTCAACCATATAAATATTTTTTAATAATATCCTTGATTACTTGAGTCCTCCCCAACTTAAAACCACTTAACAAACTTATTACTCCCTCTATTCCAAACTGTAAGTTGATACATAGCTTCTACTATACATCTAGATATAACATACATAAATATCTAGGTGTACTATAGCAAAAGCCATGCATGTACAAAGAAAAGCTAGAATGCCTTACAATTTAGAACGGGGGGAGTATTTTTTTTAATCCAAGAGATAGAATTGACTTCCAAACTAGATTATTCACCTGAAATTATTTTTCTTTCACCTTCTTATTGTAAGTCCTGACAACTTGAGATTAGTCCTTTTCAATCCTCTCCAATGCTCTTAATTGTGTGTCGGTGAACTTATCAATATTATCCATCATTAAATCATGATAAACTTAACAGATAAATTATTTTGCTTGTCCAAGCTATAAGTGTCCAGAATCACCTCAATAGCTAAAACGCCATCTTGAGTCTTAACCATAAACAAGCTCCAAAAGAGTAACTTCAGTAGCACAATGCATGTCTAGATACGATGAGCCTATAAATCCTCTAACAAAATCCCATCCATCTCCTATCGTTATCTTCTATCATCTACTTAATGAGTTTAATGAAAATTTTATTGCTATAATTGGCTTGACCTAATATGGAGATGAGTTGAGCAACTAGATGTATAAGACTCAACAAACTCATGTACTTCTTTAGAAATACATGATATCCCTTGTCTGTAGTTAAAGTTTGAGGAATGCCAAATCTATGTATATCATGCTTAGTGTAAAGTCCTTACCTCTTTATTTGTCATATATATTCTTCAGAGAAATGGCTTTGATCCGTTTTGTGGAGTAATTTATGGCACCAACATGAAGCGATTTGCTTTGACGAATGAGGATGTATTTTCCCAGTAAATCCAATCTGTGTCCTCGAAATGACCATGGACAAATGTTAGTGATGCCAAATTGGTGTCATTACAGACAGTGCTATGGTCAAGATTTTGAATGGATTTGACAAATGTTAGTGATGGCAAATTGGTGTCATTCCAGGGATGGAAACAATACTATGGACTGGATGATCCAGTGCTGAAACAAATGTGATCACTAGAAAATCATTGGACAACCAATCCTAAGGCTATATTTCTTGGCCTGAAATTTTATGAACACCATATGGTTTGGTACCCTTTTTCAATTGTTTGGTGGTTCAAATTGTAGGTATTTTTATATAATCTTGTAGATACTTTCATAATATTTCCATGGATCATAATATCATTAAAGTAGGAGTTTGGAGCATGGAATTATGGCCAAAATATGGAGTAACACTCGTATTGAATTTTTTTGAACATACGGCAGTTCAATGCCCTTTATCAGTTGTATGTTGGTTCAAATTGGAGATATTTTTTCTTTGCAAAATCTTGTAGATAATTTAATATATTTGCACCAAGTATAAAATCATCAAAATTAGAGTTTATGTCGAAGAGTTATGGCCAAAATAGGGAATGATGACCATACTAAAAATGTGAAGATAGGACGAAACAATGCTTGTTATTTTCCAATCTTGTTATTGCACTGTACAATGTGTACAATAATGATTATTTTTCCAATATGACTATATACTTATCTATCCAATCATTTGAGGTTGTTGGACACTAGAATAGACTCTAGACACACTTGAAAAGAATTCCAACCCACATCAGGGCATTAAGTTTTCATCCAAGTGAGATTAAGGTTATATGAAAAAATTAGAGCGACGTTAGCTAATGTTTAGGCCTTAGTTGATAGAGAGTTGAGTTGGTCTCTTATGAATTTGGTTGTCAGAACCTTGGGCCTTTGTGGCTCACTGCCAACATTGATGATCCTCTGATTTGGTGTGGAGCGGCTTTGACAACTTGTACAGGGGATGAGGACTCTCCCCCTTGGTTGAAAAGCTTCATAGTGGATGGCTCCAAGGTGACCAGAAGAGTCGCGAGGCGAATGGCATGCCTTGGTGGCTTGTGCATTGATGGTGAGTCTAAGACTGTGACCAAGGGAAGACAGTGTGAGCGGGTGCGCATCCTTTGTACATGGATATCCAACATCGACTAGAGGTATCCCTTTGCCTACTTATACCACAAGATACATTGTGTCGGTGTTTTGTAAATCGGACTAGTAAATTTATACGATTGCCGCGCTGCTCTATGAAGACGATGGTAGCATCCAAAAGACACGAGGATTTATACTGGTTTAGGTCGGAGCCCTACGTCCAGTCTCAGAGATGATCGAGTGCGTGTTCCTCGCTTAAATGCTCTGAAGTTCTTACAATGGGGGGTGCAAGAATGGTGGAAGAGGTAGGAGACCTAGAGCTAGAAGACAGACTACCCGAAGGGAAGCTTTAGGTGCTCTTCTACGGTGTAAGAATGAGTGAATGAGAGATGGATCCCCAAGACGGGTGCCCTGGCTGCCCTTATATAGAGTTCGGGGCCAGGGCTTGTACAAAGTAGTAGGTTCTCCCGACTGAAGGGTCATGAGCTTGAGGGTGGTCCTAGCTAACTTGGCTTGCAAGCTACGCTGTCTTGTGGAGCACGTCTGGGCGTGGTTGTTGTCATGGTTTTGTGGCCACATCGTGGCATGGTGTGATGGGGTGCCACTGTGCCGGCCATGGCAGCACTATAGGCACGGTAGTGGTTCGCCAGTCGTCCTGTGCGACGTGGTCTCCGTCGTGGTCTTCGTCATCATCTCCTAGTTTTCTGGGGCGTCGTACGGGAGTTGGTAGCTGCCCCCAGGTTGTCGATCGTCTGGCTGGCGTGTGGAGCCGAGGGCCAAGATCCCGATCGTTGGGGTCGCGGCTCCCGCCGGTCTGGTTGGCGTCTAAGTCAGGGCCCTCGTCGTGGATCCCATCCCGTAGTGGGTAGGATTGTTCATGCGTCTTGTCGGGCCGTATCTGGCTTGTGGTTATTGTACCGATCGTCACAGCCTTGGGCGGCGTTGTATTGTCAGAGCTGTGTTCGGCTGATGATACCCTAATCAAAGACACGTATTGGTTATAAGAGTCTCTGGTAACCCTTCATCAAAGATGCATTTAGCCAAAACACATCTCTGATGAAGGGTCATAATGACACGTTTTTACATGTTGCTGATGTGTACACATCAGAGGCATAATATAAGTGGCATGTTTTTCAGCGTCTCTGATGATGGCTTACACGCATCTCTAATCTGCAGTTCTAGCATAGTGTTTCTACAGGACTAAAAAACACTCACCAAACCACACATCAGAGCAAACCCACAAACTAATTATCAATAAGATCAAGTAATTTAAGTTATAGGGCAATGTCCATTTCTTCATTTACCAGATAATCATAATAACTGATATATTTCTTTCTCCTTTTTTTATTCGAAGGGCTGCTCAGAAGTATCTAGATACATTTTGAGACAGATTTAAGATAAACAAAACAAGTTCACAACATACCTGAATAGGGACAACATTATTATAGTACAGAATAATGATGAACAAAAAAAGATTAACTTTTATGCCATTACGGATCCTTGAAGTTTCTCTTATTCTGTACATTACCATGAAAATTTGGAATGGATGATAGTAACAAAAATTGACAAATATTCCTTCCGTTCCAAGTTACAAGATGTTTTGGCTTTTGTAGATACATAGTTTTCTATATGCACTTAAATATACACCATGTCTAGAAACATAGTAAACCTAATGTATCTAAAAATGCCAAAACGTCTTTCAATTTGAAACGGAGAAAGTATATATATGTTGTGGCAAAAAAGCATCATTTGGGCATGTTTGGTTGGAGGCCTGGCAAGCAATTGCCTGTCAAGCAACACATCCTGACCCAGGCATCCAAAAATGGATGCCTGGGATGCATGTCTGGAGCAGGCAAGTTTTTTTCAGCCACCAACCAGGCAGACCCTAAAGGCGTTGGCACTGGCGTACATATATCCTGGCACTGGCATCCATCGATCGTCCAAACCTGTCAATTAATAAATATACTTATAATAACGCCATACAGAGATTTCTTGAAGGATGACCAGGGCTAGCAATGAATCACGCTGTTTTAATTTGGGACAAAATTGCATCACTAGAGACACAACAATGCAACTACTACTCATATACAAGTATCGAGTCTTTGGGCGGGACTTGTTTTTCTTTTCAGTTATCGATTTGGCCATCGTATATATCATATTTCTGACCGTGAGATAAAATTATCACATGCCTAGGAATTATTAACATAATGATCGATCGAGAAGTGCAACAAGGAATGAAAATGTGTTCTAAGATAAGAGCGACACAAATGAAAACGGCCTTAACTTTGAAACCATATGCATGTACGTTTCCGTGTTAATAACGATGGTATTCCGATCAGATCCCAGGCGAAATCTTCAAAATCAATCCCAAGTTGGCGTAAAAACATAGGTCATTAATGTTTTCTATTCTATTGATATTGATGTGATCATCATCCGGCTAGCAGCAGATGAGATGGCCATTTCTAGATGGACAAAATTAAGGGTGGGAAGATACGCTTAGCTAGCTACTTGGTTGGTGCATTTGAATGAACCAGCATGGACGCGCTAATTCCTACGATCCTGCAAATCTTAACGCATAATTTGTTTCCATATCATGGCAATGGTGGATTGATGGTTCCAATCTGTATCCTTTCCTTCGATCCACACGGACGGGACGGCTATAAAATGACCATCTCCGTCCCCCCCTTTCCTTCCAAAGCCTTGCATGCAGTCACAGCAGCAGCCATTTCCCCTTTGATTTGATTTGCAGGCTAGGCTAGGGCTAGCTAGCTAGGGTGCCATGGCTCGCAAGAAGGTGACCCTGCAGTGGATCGCCAACGACGCGACCCGGCGCGCCACCTTCAAGAAGCGGCGGAAGGGCCTGATGAAGAAGGCGAGCGAGCTGGCGACGCTGTGCGACGTGGACGCCTGCGTCGTCGTGTACGGCGAAGGGGAGACCCAGCCGGAGGTGTGGCCCGACGTGGCGAAGGCGGCCGAGGTGCTGGCCCGGTTCAGGGCGATGCCTGAGCTGGACCAATGCAAAAAGATGATGGACATGGAGGGGTTCCTGAAGCAGCGCATCGACAAGCTAAAGGAGCAGCTCCACAAGGCGCGGCGCGAGAACCACGAGCGCGAGGTCACGCTCCTCCTGCACGACGCCATCGTGGGCCGCCGCCCGGGCCTCGCGGGCCTCTCGGTCGAGGACATCGCGGGGCTCGGCTGGATGGTGGAGAACCTCCTCGTCGGCGTCAAGGAAACCCTCGAGCGCCACCACCAGGTCCAGGCCGCCGCCGCTGGCGCTGGGAAGCAGCCGCAGGGTCAGCAGCAGGACAACGTCGTCGTCCCCCCGCCGACCCTGCAGCTGCAGATGCCGCCTCAGGTGAGTCTGCAGACGCTGGTGCCCTACAGCATCGGCGGCGGCCCCGCCGGGCAGACGGACGGCGTTGTTCATCATCAGGCGCCGCCAAATCCGAACCCGCACCCGCAGCCGCACCCGCACCCGCAGGCCAGCTGGCTGATGGAAGTGGCCAGGGCCGGAGGGGACCTCGGCGCGCTCGTCTACAGCGGCTTCGGTGGTGGGCGCGGGAGCTTCGGAGGCTCCGCCGGCGCCGGCGGCACCAGCACCAGCGCTGCGGCGGCAGACATGCTGCCGCCTCATCTGGGCAATTTTGGCGCTGGATTTGGGTGGCCTGATGCTGCTGGCCCTTCTCATTTCCCTCCTCCGATGTAAGGAGGCCGAGGCGCTCCGTCCGCCACAGTCCGCACCATCGCATCGTCCCCGTCGTCGCATGCATGCATCTCTATCGTATCGTATCGTATCGTCTCCTGCAGTTTGTGTCCCGTACCGCCTATATACTACTCCATCCACTCCTATATGGTTCATTTCTATTTCTATATGTATGGTTCGTCGAGTCGTCCTAAGTATTGTACTTGTCATGCGACATACATGGTTATTAATATTAATTAAGCTATTTTATTTTGTGTGGTTGCTCTGTTACTGTTATGGTGTTGGAACAAAAAGGGATTGTTCATGAATTGTCACTCTTTGTAAACATCATATATCATCAATACATGTAATATATGCTATATTTTTCTGCCAGACATACAGCAGGTGGCAGGCTAGCTAGCCTACGCTCGAGAACATTGTTTCTATTTTTCAGAATTGCTAAATAGCAACAGAGTGCTTTGCTCCCTAGCTTCCAGCAATCGATTTTTCTGCCTGCGCTCAACCTGCGCCTGCGACCGCGTCTGCCGTCTTCTTCACCAGCTCTGGTGCGGCGGCTAGGGTTCCGGTGGTGCCGACACCAACAAGGCAGATGGACTCCTCCTCCTCCTCCTTGATCTGTGCCCACAGGAGACAAAGACGACAGCGGCGGTGGCTAGGGTTCCGGCGAGCATCTCTCCCTCTTTCTTCTCAAACTTCGGCGGCTATAGAAGGAGCCGGCCAGGGGGAGGCAGGCGGGCCGGGCGGTTTATGGGCCCTGGCGGTGGTAGCGGCGGCCAGGCCAAGTTGGGGCACGGGAATCTCGCCGGAGTTGGAGAAGATGGCGGCGGCCGAGCTCGTCGGAGTTGAAGAAGATGGAGGCGGTGGCGGGAAGTGGCGGGGAGGGGAAGAGGGAAGCCGCCACGGGCGCGGTAAAGTCTCGCCGAGCTCCGGCGGTGAGACCCTACTGCGCTGCGGCAGGGCCGTGGGTGACAGTCGGCTAGCAGCCTGTTCGTTTGGCTGTGGCTTGTCGTAAACGATCGTAAATTTTTAGCCGGAATAGTATTTTTCTCTCACACAAACTAGCCAGCAGTACTTCTTTACGAATCAGCCGACAAACTAGCCAGCAGTACTTCTTTACGAATCACACAAACTAGCCAGTAGTACGTACGAGTGTATGACTACTGAGCTTCCAAGAAAAAGATGAGGTGGAATTCCAAGCCCCCTGTAGTACTATTCTTCGTGGCTTGTCGTTTGTTTTCTTCCGTGGACTTGGATTTTGCTTCGGCCTTGTTTAGTTGATAAAATTTTTTGGAAAATGATACTGTAGCACTTTCGTTGTTATTTGACAATTAGTGTCCAATCATAGTCTAATTAGGCTTAAAAGATTCGTCTCGTGAATTTCGTCTAAACTGTGTAATTAGTTTTATTTTTTATTTATATTTAATGCTTCATGCATACGTCAAAGATTCGATGTGACGAAGAATCTGAAAAAGTTTTGCAAAATTTTAGAAACTAAACCGGCACTCATCTTAGGTCTATTTCGTAGAGCTCCTCTGCAGCTCCGATTTTTAAAGGAGCTCTGCCAAAAAAAGTAGTTTCCACACCAGTAACGCACGACGACCGTGCTCCTGTCTTTATTATTTATTTTTATATATATATATATATATATATATATATATATATATATATATATATATATATATATATATATATATATATATATATGTTAGATGTAAGTCGTCGAACATGTACATGATTGTGGACCGACACTTGTTGTAATCGGTGGTTATGGATCTACTATAATGCTATATATATTTTTCTGCCATATGTACGTTTGTACAGGCCCGATTTTCAGGGGTGTTTGGTTATGGTTGGTAGGAGCGGTTTTGCCAACCGCTCCTACACAGGGTGTTGCTATAAATCGCCGATTTGTAGAGACAGTTAGCTAGTCGTCCCTACAAATCAAATTTGTAGGGGCGGCTAACTATTTGTAGGGGCAGTTGGATACAGAGCCGCTCCTACAAATCCGTTTTCAAAAATTCATAAATCTAGACTAAAAAATATGATTTTTTAATTTAGGAGGCCCTACAAATCCAATTTGTAGGGGCGGCTATAGAGCCACCTTACAAATCGGGCCATTTGTAGGGGCGACTAATAATGGATTTGCAGAGACGGCTCGTTTATGCACTATTTGTAGGGCGGCTCAATATAGAGCCGCCCCTAACCCTAAAAAAAAAAGGTGTTGCTATAAATTATTTTTGTAGTAGTTGTATATGCTGGCTAGTCGATGCGGAAGAAGCGGAGAATAGCGTTTCTATTCTTCATCCGATAGATACATGTCGGACATGCGTGTAATCGGTTGTTATAAAAAAGATCGTGCCTTATTAGGTGCCGTTCTCATGTATGGTTTTGAAGCTACGACGTTCTACTCTTGTATGCTTCCACGTTCATCGTTGGAGTTAGCATCATTATTATCAGTGATTAACAAAAATATATATCTTTGCCTTGATCACCCACATGTGGGCAGTGGCGTACAAAAGAAAAGACGGCGAGGTTGGCTTTAGCTGCTGTTGCCTTGTAAATGGGCTTCGGTCAAAACCAAAAGGAAAGGGAGGCGCTGGTGGTACGCTGCTGGTGTACTGTGGACTGGTGTTATGGGCCACAACTCAACTAGTACAGGAGGAAGTGGCAGTCCGTGGGCTTGACCTAGGAAAAAGATAGGAAGCAGGCTGAAAGCACTATAGAACTATGAGTTGAAGAAATAAAAAAAAAGAACTATGAGTTGAAGTCCCTTTTTTTCTTAACAGAAAATTGAGAACAGTAAAAATAAAAAAAATAAAACTGGACACTCGAAAATATAATATGCAATGGCATGAATACAACATATACATACATATCATTCATGATTTATTTATTTTAGTTTAGAAAACAATTATTTCTTACAGTTAATATTCATGATAGCTGTACCGATGCTGGATAAATTTTAAAACTATGCGAAAAATGTTGAATTAATTTATATTTCCTGCTACATACCATAATTAGATATTCTAGGTTATGACAGATATCTACAGGGTACAAAAAGAAGTAGGTATGTATTTAGTAGGCTCGGAACTAACATTTAATTCTAGGGCCATACTAGGGTTATGTATTGCTCTAATACTGACTACAATGGATCAGGAATTTTGCGAAGGAAATCCATAGACTCAAGATATGTTGGCTATCACATCCAATATTGCATCCGAGTCTCATTATAGTCAAACAGTCTCAACTACCTATCATAAATCTTAGATTGCGTAGTCTACATGAACCAAATCATGCATAATAGCAAAAGAACCACAAGCAAACCAAGCGGCGCCCTCCATTGGCAACCTTGAGCATAGTAGGGTAGAGACCCGTCACTCAACCAAACCATCATCAAAGTCGTAGTTGGGCTCTTCTCAAAGTCGTAGTTGGACTCCTCGTTAGAAACCAAGTCTCTTTTACAACATTTCGTGTGGCCAACAACTCACCATATGTGCAAAGTGGTATGCAGCCTATTTTGAGTCTGGATCTTATATTCTAAGCAGTGAGTAAGTACAAGTACAAGTATGTAGATCCAAAGTATTCCATCCACTATAACCCAACACCTTTCCCAATCCACCCCATTGAGACCACAAACTCCACTCTATCAAATCCCCAAACCAACACCCTCATTCCCATACCATTCTCAAGTCAGAGGGAAACTCCCACCCTCCTCGTCGTCTCAACCATCTCAACACGGACCTTAACTGCCTAGGGGGAAGAATAGTAGTTGCTCTCCTAGTAAGCATAACAGTAACACAAGGTCATCTAGGATCATAGACGCGGCTTGATGTAAGGCTTTACATAGTTTGTATAGGTTATACACCTGCATCCACATGATTGCCATCATCGGCAGTGGCGGTTGCCTAGGCACTAGTCGATATATAGTCCCCTTGGTATCCTTAGCCCCGAGTCACCCTAGACAAAATCGACATCCTCAAGGCTATGAACTGCAGCCTCTAGGACTCCGACCCCCGGTGCATTGCTTGTAGGTCTTGGGCAGCCCGAGTCTCAACACTACTGCCCTAACACCATATTTTTACTCTAATAGTAGTGGTACTATCTCCGGGCTAATCTCAGGCTGATCAACACATAATAGGGACGTGTGGTGCGTATGAGATGTTCCCGTGAACACAATTACCCCAACTTGGTCCTTATACGACAAAGGTAAGACATCTCTTCCAAAAGGAAGCCATCTTCCAGTAGCTGTCATGGGTGCCTCAAAGCCTCTGTAAAATCTGCCCACATAGGGCCAAGTTGTTGTGGAACTGCAAGTTGTACCCACCACATGTACCCTCAGAGGGTGCTTAGGTCACACCGTCCTAGCATGATGCAATCCTCCAAACCTTGTCAACTATCTTACCGTGATCAAGACATCCTCACCACTCTTCCAATAATGTTACTAGAATATCTCTCCTATTATTATATACTGGTACTTAGTGCCAAACAATATCACCCAAGGCATTTCCTATCATTCAACCATTTCCAAACATACATGAGTAGACCTATTCAATTGTTAGGTTGGCCAAAAAAACTCCACATTTTTTGGTCAGCCCAAGCCTAACTCTAGCATGATGTTAGGTCAACTTTTCGGCTTGTGCCCACTCGATGGAGACATTGGGGTCGAGTCAGGTTAGGTTATTTCTCTAGTTTTCCTATGCTGGGTTAGGTTTTTGAGATTAGGTCAAGTTTTGGGTAAAAAATTAAGGCCCTCGTCTGACCCGATGATTGTTGCGAGTCAAAAATCCTAACCCGATCTCACCTAATGCGTTAGTCAAGCCGAGTTTTTGGTGGGTCAAATCGGATTGGTCATGTTGGGTGGCCCATTTTCAAGTCTATCCATGACAAGTTCATGATAAGGTAGAGTTGTGTCAATAAATGCAATAAGAAAAGCATATAGCCTAAGATAATAACATGTTAGCCAGGGTAATATGTAAAACAAGGTATGGTTCGGTCAATTCTATCATACTAGTAGCAAGAATATGTAACAAAGCTCTAGAATTCAAAATTGCATTAATTCCTAATTAGGTTCTATAACTATACTTGGGATATGACATGTTTGTTGGTAGCCAGGTTGTCACTGAAGTCCTCCGTGTACTCTAGATCAACAGCGTTCTCCAACAGCGTTCTCCTCCAGTGTTATCGACAAAAAATTGGTAAAAAGAAATAACTGTAAGTTACTTTAGAAAGCACACAAAGAAATAATTATCGATAAAATCACAAGATCCAAATGCACTCACCTTTTGTAGAGATCATTTTTAGGAAAAGATTGTTACAAATGTCATATTATTTTATGAATTAAAATGATTTAGTCATGATTTTCTAAATATGAAGTCCTATTCTTCCTATTTTCTAGAAAATTTGTTGTTGGTTTAAATTCCAATTAAAAAGAGGGTTACATGTGGCATTTTGTTGGCGTGCCATGTGGCATGATGATGTCGGCATGATGTGACATGGTGGAAAGTTCATTGATAGGTAGGGCCCACCAGTCAAATGTCAACATTGAGTAATCAATGATCAATGGTCATCCGGGTTTATGAGTTGTCAGGGCTAGAGATATATATAGCCAAGCTTGGACATAGGTTTGGGTCGGGTAGGCTCAGGTATTTGTCGACTTCAAGTTCATTTTGCTTGGCAGTTGGGTCTTGACTATGAGCCTGGCGAAACGTGGACCATCGGCTTGGTCTTCGTGTACTGAGCTCATGCAGGAACACTGGGATGTGGCGTGTGGTGAAATATGCCCATAGCGGGGAAAACGTGAATGTTTGTAGCCATGGGCGTTGCGGCGGCGCAAAGTAGAGCTCTTGTCGGCATTGACAATTCATGTGGGACGAGGTGCGATCAGCTCACCAATGCCAACGTGATCCACACCAAGGGAAAGGTCTAGATGTGCCGAATTTGGCGGGGAGCAAGGAAGACCCTTATGAGGATCATGCGACGACGACGCAGCTATAGCTACTCACCGGAGTGTAGCGGAGCATTGGTGTGAGCGCACTTGCAAGGACAATGCCGCTCACTGGCCAGGAACCTACGTAGACTATGTGCAAATAACGGGTAATACTGGTGGGCAATGGTTGGAACAGTAAATGCAATTGCCAGGCCTTCGTTGCTCTATCCATGCATCGCCGAGAAAGAGTGAATGTTAAGAGGAGGTTAATGCAGGTTGTGAAGCTAGACTATGGCAAAGCCCTCGGTAAGGCCGAGGGCAGTGGTTTCAGAAAGGAAATCATCACATGCAAATGTGAACGGCCGAGGCAGGGTCATCTAAAGAAGGTTGATGGGTTGGACCACTAGCTAGACATCCCTGAATGGGTTGGGCCATGCCTTTTTCACGATATCGTACGATCCGCCGCGCCTTAAGGCGAATAGCTTATTGATAATGCTGGGTATACCGTCCGCCCGGACATTCACTACGTCAAATATGGTTTCCAGGGGCGGCTACAGTGCATTTGTAGGGGCGGTTCGGCCAGCCGCCCCTACCATACCGTCTCTACAAATCATGTATTTATAAGGGCGGTTTCCAAACCGCTCCTACAAATCGATTTATAGAGACGGCTGGTGTTATCAGCCGCCCCTACAAATCGATTTGTAGAGACGGCTGGTGTTATCAGCCGCCCCTACAAATCGATTTGTAGAGACGGCTACAGTACCAGCCACCCCTGCAAATCAATTTGTAGGGGCGGCTACAGTACCAACCGCCCTACAGTGCATTTATTCGCCAAAAAAAATCAAATTACCAACCCGTGTTCCCCCAAATCAGATCAGAACTCATTACATTTTTGAAATACAATGACAATGTACATACAGCTTTCCTACAGCTTTTATAAGAATAGAAAAGAGAGAGAGATCAACACCACTTGGAAGTAAAGTAGCTTCAGCCAACAGTATAGCAGCTGACATACAGCCAAGGATAACAGCAAATGCTTTTTGAAGCTGTTTTCTCAGTATACAGCGCCAAATGAACTCTGGAAATGCAACAAAGTATCCTTGAGTCAGCTCCATCAAATGTTAACCACATGTAATAAATTTACCAAGAAAGTAAGAATATAACCTAACTAAGAGTTTTCCAAGCAGTTACTAAGAATAGAATTGATGTCTGTGAAGTTCTTCAGGTTGACAAGCACAAGCATCAATAGCAATTGGACAATTCGCCAATATTCAAGTATTCTTGGTTAGCAGTATTGCTTGCAGTATAAAACTTTTGTAGAATGTAGAACTGTTAAGAGTACAGGCAGCACACAATTTGCTCTTTTTTTGTAATTTACTAATCTACACGTTAAGTCTTCCCTCATGATGATCATATATCACTTGGCATAATTTATTTGACAGATGCAGCACTAAGATACAAAAGGAAAAAAACAAACTCCCAAAAGGTATCATCGTGTAAATATAATCAAATGGGACAAAATAATATTCCTATAAGATTGAAATGCTACTTGCAAACAATATTTTTAAGGCAACGAGATTACACTGCAAACATAAGATCAATAAACTCACCATCCATTATCATCACGGCGTTCATAATTTTTTATCGTGTCTTCTAGCTTGAGGGCTTCCATGACACAAGTCATATACTCACTGCACAATGACAGCACCCAAACTTAGTGGTTAAATAGGGCAGCACCAGTTACACTTTTAATGTTATTATCTGTTCTATACTCTAGTATTTACTGCTTACTAGCTTTTCACAAACCTGCATGTGTCATATTTACATGCAGTTTATCTTTTATCCACCAGTGTCTAATCAAAATCACAAAGCTGCCATAAAATAAGTGATATATGTACTAAGCCACAACTCATGTAAAATGAGCTGTGGACAGCACTATGCTCAAAAGGGGGACCAACAGAACAAAGCTTCTCTCTCTGTGTGTCTCTCTCTCTCTCGACTTACCAACAGAACAAAGCTATGCCAGTAAACTTGTTTGAAACTGTTTGCGCATCGAAATTACCTCTTCTATTGAGTGAACATGAGACTTGTGAGTTCCATTCAACTGCTTTGCATCTTTGTCGTAGTCTCCAAGGAGCAGATGAGAACCAGCTCCACTAGGTCCTGCACAGGAAAAGTTGTTAAATGCAGATTAGAATTAAAAATACAAAAAAAGAGGAGTTGCACATAGCACTAGTCAGTACCATTCTTAGAACACATCTTTTGCAGACACAACAATGGTGCGCTCGAGGAGGTTTATAATGGGAACATTTCTGGCAGTATCTCAAGTCACCACCCTGCAATGTTCTGGAGTAAGTTAGCACACAGTCCCCTATACTAGTCTGATTTAGTCACAAAGACTCCTTTTTAACATTTCTCACAAAATAAAATTACTACACTAGGATGACACCGCCCAAGATGAGATGGAGGATAACCAGGGATATGCAACCCGCTGAGATGCTGGCAAAGTGGCAAACTCATATGCTAGTTTATAAGTAGTCAGAGGGAACTATTCTTCTAGTCCCACTGAATGACGCTTTTGTGCGGTCTGTTTGGGAGTCCTATACTTTGAGTTCAGCTAAGCTATTTGTCTAAAATGTTGTCAGGTAATTGCTTTGACATTCTGTTTCAGATTGTAATACTAATGGACCATGGCCCCCCTAGAACTCTAAAAAAACTAGAAAATGCATGTGAATGTGATCTAAAAAGAATGTACTCTTAGTTCTCCTTTCGCACCCAGATTTTTTTTGCAGAATGGGGTGTAATCAATTCAAGGGCAACTGCAGTACACAAATTCCAGGACCAGAATACAACTTGATGGTATATTAGAGTTAAGTAGCATACTAGCAATATAACTACAGCCACTATAGGAAGTACAAGAAAACGTGCACTCTATTATTTTCCATGTGCACTCAATTAATACGACAGTGCTTATTCAAGGAATGAGATCATGTGACAGGCTTAATAGGCAATATTGATATGAATTCCTGAGAGTCCTGGGAACAGTTGGAGTATCAAGATTTTGAATTGACCTAGATTTATTTTATTTCTTTTCGAAGCTTAACTGATTGGTATGATGTTTTTTCCCAAGCAATTGGAGTATGTCATTTCTTCTTGTAAGTCTACATATAGGATGGTACCAGGTACAGAGCCCTGATGCTTAGATCTAGACCGTAATACCAAAGCTATGCACACGAACAAGAGTAGATTCCCAGTTCCCACTTGGTGTAATTTGGAAACCAGTGTCACTCAATCCGAGTACCGACGATGAGTGGACAGTGCAAGGATTCAGAGCAAAGATGTTAACGCGCACCTATACACAGTTCCTGGCTCACCAAAAAAATCGCAACACCGAGGCGCTCGGCGCGCCAATAGGTATAGGATTCCCGTGATCCCGACTAAGAATCCAAATCTCACGCGCGGAACTACGAACTCGCCGGACGCCCGGACCTTGCTTGGAGGCAATGCCTGCTCGAAATCTAATCCCAAGATCTGAACTCGTAACGAAGTTTCTGATTCTACACGTATGACTACCATCCCAGTACGTAGATCTAAACTTCACAGCACGCGGCAGGGGCCTCCGCGAGATCTGGAGTGGTCCATGGCCCAGACGGAGGGAGGCAGGGGGCGTGAATAGAGTACCTTGCGCTTGATCTCGTGGATGGGGCTCCCGGCGTCCTCGACGTCGGGCACGAAGGATGCCGGCACGTGGCCCGGGTCACGCGATACGGCGATGGCGTAGGTAGCGACGCAGGCGGCGGCGAGCGCGGTGAAGACCGCGGCGTTGGATCTAACAGCACCGACAGCCAAACCGGCGGAGCCCGAGGCCGACGATGGCCGGAACCTGGGGCGGTGGATGAAGAAGTGGGGGAGGGACGCGGCAAGGAGCGGGCGAGGGGGGCGCTGCCGCGCCGCGCGGGCGGGCGAGAGAGAGAGAGGGGTAGGGGAATGGAAGACTCGAGACGGAGAGAGAGAGAGAGGAGGAGGGCTGCAGATATTTTTTTGTGTGACGTACGTGGGGTATTTGTAGAGGCGGCTCAATCACTGGCCGCCCCTATAAATAAAAACACGGGGGGCGGCTGGTGATTGAGCCGCCCCTAGAAATCAAATTTATTTGTAGGGGCGGCTCGTATTACTAGCTGCCTCTGCAGTTGTATTTGTAGGGGCGGCTGGTCTCTGGTCTCTCGAGCACGCTACTGTAGGGGCGGCTCCATCACCAGCTACCCCTACAAAAAATTCATGCCGTTGCTACAAACCTTTTTTCACGTGGTGATTCCCGATGGTGGGCCATGATGCCCAATGACTGCCTCTTATCTGCACTCGCCCCCAACCGTTCTAAAGAAAAGAAAAAACTCACCTCACCTCAGCGCCGCAAGCACGCTCCAATGCACCGCCTCGGCGACTGCGCTCTCCACCGTGCCTCCCTCTCCATCGCGCCTCCGCTCCGCCAGGCGGCATCTCCACTGCACCAGAGCACGGCAACCCATCTTCCTCCCTCTCCACCGCGCCTCCCGCCCATCGCGGCCTTCTGCAGCGCGCGGACCTGCTGTGGCTTTCTCCACCGGAGCAGCGAGCTCCACGCCACCGCTGAGCTCTACACCGATGAACACCACGTGCCGACGATCCTCCATTCCCAAGTAGTAAGGAGATGTTGAGCTGAAAGCGCATGTTGTAAACGCATGTTTGTGTTTCATATGTTTCAAAGGTATGTTGAAAGTGTTTCATATGGATGTTGCAAAAGTAGATCGGGATGTTACATATATTACAAGTGTTTCAGAGGCATGTTGCAAGCGTTTGTTCAAAGTGTTTCATCTGTTTCAGACGTTTTATGCAAGAGTTTTAATCTAGATGTTACATATGTTTCACACATATGTTGCAAGAGTATGTTCCAAATGTTTCAGCTGTTTTCATTCTTATGTTGTAGTAAGTGTTTTCATGTTGAAAGCGTTTTATCTGAATATTGCATGTGTTCCACACATATGTTGCAAGTGTATATTCCAAATGTTTCATCTGCTCTAGACTTATGTTGCATTCAATTGTTCCACATTGCAAGTGTTCCGTGCTTCAGAGAGCCACGGGGGCACGGCCCGAGTGCTAGGGGAAGGAGCGCAGCGAGCCAGGGGCTGACAGATGGAGCGCACGACGCGCCTTGGTCCTGCGGACGGGGCGTGCTCGTCCTCATCCCTACTCTCGGGTCCCGCCCGCACGGAGAGACAGGAGGGGGTCAGGGGAAGGAGTGGCGGCGCAACCATGGTGCACGAGCAGGGTGGGGCGAGGCGGATGGGGGCGAGGAGGACGGGGACGGACGTGCGCATGCAGCAGCGATATGGCATAGCAGCAAGCTGAGGCGGGCGGGCTAGGGCGCAACAGCATGTGCGGTGTGTCCGGTCACACTCATTTGCTCCGGACGTCCGGGCGCTAGCGAGCCCGATAACTTATATATGTCTATAATTGAAACATAAATTACATCGTCAATAGATGGGACAATCTGTAATCAAGTGAAGATGGAAAAGGCACTAATAACAGGCCAAAGATAGAGAATTACGCTTTGACAAATTCAAATTTAAATTATCAGCGCTCATTTGCTCCGGACGTCCGGATGCTAGCAAGCCCGATAACTTATATATGTCTATAATTGAAACATAAATTACATCGTCAATAGATGGGACAATCTGTAATCAAGTGAAGATGGGAAAGGCACTAATAACAGGCCAAAGATAGAGAATTACGCTTTGACAAATTCAAATTTAAATTATCAGCAATTGAAAGCTACCCTTGGAAGACCTGCTCGAGAAGATCTGGACTACTGATCAGGCATTGGTTGCCGAGCATGAGAACCACTGGCAAAGTTCAGCTTGTAATAATCATGAGAATAGGAAATTCGACAAAACAGTCAAACGTTTGTTATGGGAACCCAAAAATTTGCTGGCAGAAAAGCCATTTCCAGTAAGGCAAGGTTTTAGTGGCATCCGATCCGGTAACAGTATGCCACTCTGCACCCTCCTCACGATCATAATTTTCCTTCTGTTCTGACGAACAGGATTAGGTCCACCATTACCCCAAAGAGCAAAAGCACTGCAAGTGAAATTCTTTAGACTATAAACCATGAAACCAACTTGTTTGCAAGAGCCGAAAAAATAAAAAAAACCAAACAATTTCTCCAAGTCCAGACCATGCTGGAAGTTGAGATCTGAGAGCCCAGCCATGGCAAAGATTAGAAGACGCCATGAGAGGAGGAGCAGAGGAGCACCACCGCAGACGCCATGAAAATAGTCTCGGTAAGTGTATGTGTACCAATTATTTTTTTAGTATTGGATCAGATTTTGAATGGAATTTTCACAGTAATTTGAACAGAAATAGTATGGACTTTTCTCATATTTGGAATAATTAGACTGATTAATTTTGAATTTAGATGTACATTGGTCAAATTTGATTTGGATTGTACATGTACTGTAGACAAGTAAAAAATGCTAAAAATGAATGGGAAGGGAAAAAAGAGGGGATAAGAACGACGATGCTCTCGAGAAATGATGGGGCATGTACTTTGGACAACTATAAACATTAATATTAATAAACCCTATAAATATAAAAAACTATTAATTTGAAATCTAAATAAATTTGGTATACATGCATGCATGCATTTGTGTGGGTCCTCCATTTTTCTCGCTGTTAACCCGTGTTAGTCAGTCAAGAGTGAAAAGTCGACACAAGTTACCAGGGGACTGTTTGATTCTCGGGTCTAAACTTTAGAGCTCTAAAAACTTTAGAGCACTTTGGCTTAGTTTTGAGAGCAAAAGCTCTAATGTGAGGTGGACTAAAGTTTAGAGCTAACTTTAGAGGTCTAAAGTTTAGAGAAATGGATCCAAACATGTCCTAAAAAGGTAGTTTAGTTGTGGTTGATTAATGACAAGGTTTCCATCTAATATATTTTTAGGGATATATAGTTATCCAAGTTAGTGTTTTGTTGGTTAGATGGGATGAGGCTGGAACTTTGTTCCCTTATTAGAAAAAGATGGGATGACCTAGTTTTTTTTTGTTTAGTTGGATAGATGAGAATAGACGAGATGAAAATAGCTGACTAAAAATAATAACAATTATTTATACACTAATAACTATCACTAACACTAATTTTATCATAATAATTAATTATTGATTAAAATTAAAACATGTTAATTAGCTGGTTGAATTCATTATTGTGAAACATGTCTAGACTTTACATGTGTGCTCATTTTTCTGAATTTATTTCAGGATTAACGGTGTTGTTCTTTTAGTCGTAGGTTGATGTGCCATCGACAGTGTGGCGCCTGTGGTAACTTCATCAATAATCTCGAGATCTGTCATCTCAATCTCAGTCTCTCTGAGGGGCTCATAAGAGCAAGCCCAATAATAAAGCCAAGTGTTTGGCTATTAGCCAAGCTAAAAATCAAGCTATACAACAGTGATATCTTTTTTTGTTTATTAGAAACTTTTTATGGTTACTTTTACCCATGTTTTACCTTTTTTTTCCTAATTCTCCTCACACGTCCCCTTCATGTCTGGGCCCACCACCGCATAGTTTCTTGAGCCCAATTTGTTGCTTTCATAAGATCCAGGCTCTCCTCTCTCTCTCCTCCCTTCTCTCCTCCACATCATCATTTGCTTGACTATAAGACAATTATTGTACTTGCTCTAAGTGTAGGATATGTGTACATCTATTCATAGGGGTGTGTGTACACGTATAAATGTTGCATTTGTGGTTAGAAGAATGGACTACACAATTTACATTACGGCATGAAGAGTATCATCACAATAGGGCAATGCTACGCTACTCTCTTTACTTGCTAGGAGGTAATACCTCAAATAAATATGGGCCATTGATTTTTTAATTAATTAATTAATAATGAATCTAAGAAAAGAAAAAAACATGTCAAATCCCCTCATCACGGAGACACAAGCAAGAGCGGGCTTCTCTTCCATTTGTGTGTGCATGCATTCCTCCTTTCCTAGTTTTTATGCTTGTTCAGGTTTTAAGTTTATGTATTTTTTTCAAATAGTTTAACTAGTGTTTGCGCTTGCATCTAAAGTAAACTTTTTTCCCCTGAGGTCTGTTCTTTTTGAACATTTTTGAGCAACCAGTTATTGCTTTGACTATGCGTTACATGAGCATCAAAATTGGCATGAACCTTATTCCACAATCATAAATGTTAGTACCTTTTGTGTATATATATTTGGTCAAATTTAAAACGATAAACAAGAGATGTTCTTTATTTTAAGATAGAGCAGTATATTTTAAATCCCTACGTGCATAAGTATATTGTGTCCTACTAAAATAATCGATAAAGCATATATCCGAATGCAAATTCTAAGTATCATTTTTAATTCACGTGTGCTCAACGTGCGGCACAGGTAATTTACATGAAAAATAGTTTATTCACATGAAAATAGTTTATACTAATTAAGTACCGTTATATTCAAAGTTGCAAAAAATAAAAAGATTTACCACATTCAATAGATCGTGTATGCATTAATTAGATCTAAAGACCTTTATATCTAAAAGTTTCTTATTTATCCTATTTTAGAAAAAAAACATTAAATAAATATATATTTCATATATTGGCCCGTTCGTTTGGAGGGATTTTGGAGGAATCTGAAGGAATTTATGAGAGGAAAACACTGTTCCGAATAAAAAAAGAAGCGGATCAAGCCAGGTTTAAGGGCACGCGAACGGGGCCATTACCTAGATGATTCTAACCCTTCAATCTAATTAAACGAACGTCTCACGGTTATTTAAGAGTACCAAAGCAAAGCCCATCACAGCGGGATGAAAATTGACAGAGCTATTTTGCCGTGCATTAGAAGTTAATAATTTTTGAGTGAGAAAATAACGTTTCTCAGAAAACAGAACCATATATGGGGCTATGGGAGGGAGAGACAAGGCACAGGACGTGGAGACCGATCATAAATTGACAGCAAGTGCTATCAACTTCTTTCACCTGCGAGTTGCGATTTGGTTGCTGCTGTAGAAGAGAGAATCGGAACACACAGCTCCGGTGCAGCAAGTGATCGATTAACACTACTCTAAGATTCGAAGATTAACAAACCAACACGTTTCATCAGCTTTGAAACGTCCATCGCTTTCTTCGCTGGCAATTAATTGCTGTCAACGACCCTAGAGAGAATCAGAACACACAGATGCATCGGAAGCCACCTGCACGATACGACCGACACACAGATGCATCAGAAGCCACCTGCACGATACGACCGACCACTTTCAGTCATGGCCAACGCATTGGTTGATAAGGCGTTCACATCACATCAACTCGCGTCGACCCATGTCTCATTCTCTAGTGCTAGTGTATCGTCCAAACCCTACAGGTTGCTTCAGGCCACCTCATGATCTCCCCCCTTGGTGCCCCTCTCTGGTGGCTCTCTCCTCGGCGCCGCGTGCAACATGCATGTATTCTTTTTTCCCCCCTCTGGTCTTCGTGTTGGAGCCGGAGTAGCTGGTCGCACAAAACCATCCCAAGGCGCTGTTCTAGCTAGCCTTGTGCACTGGAAGTGCTCAAATAAGTCCATTTCCTATAATTTAGCAATACACTTTGAAAAATACAAGACATTGTTCCATGGGATAAATGTTAGTTCCAAGTGGCATAAACCTATCGGAATAGAGATATATAATGCTCAATAGTAATATGTAAAGGTCAGTGTAAAAAAGCCTCATATCCACCACGTCACCGCAGAAGCCAGCACAAAAACGCGTCTGCAGGCGCGTCTGTAGTAAGTCGCCGGCGGGGGTCGCCGGTCCGGCGAGATCAACACGCGTCTGTAATAAACGCTTACTATAGACGCGTGTTGGTAAAACGCATCCGTGACAGAGCTACAGACGCTCGTTTATAAAACGCGTATGTATCTGCATCAATTATTACATACACGTGTTGTGATTTTCGAGTCTCGGATAACGGGATCAAACCCAACGGACGCGCGTACGAAACACGTGTCTGTAGTAAGATCTCTTATTCCAGACGTGTAAGATGTTGCAGACGCGTGTTTCCAACACGCGTCTCTAGTATTCCTGCTTGTAACAGACGCGCCCTGCTCTATACGCGTCTATACTTCATGGCAGACGTGTGTTCCGTACACGCGTTTGTAGTAGTACTTGGCCTGCGTACTTAGCCGTTGGCACGTGCTAACGGGCAGAGGGAGGTACTTGGCGCGAACGGAACACAGCGGGTAGTGGCCGTGGGCTCTAGCGTGGCTCTCATGCGGGCGGCGCCGGTGGTGGTCGCGCGCGGCGTAGGCCTGCAACTTTGAGGCGCGCGGGCGGAGTCGGCGGGCTGCGGGCGGTGGCCGGATTTGCGCAGCGTGGCCGCAGGCGGGCGGCGGGTGGACTTGCGCACCGCGCGCGTAGGCGGGCGGCTGACTGCGGGGGGCGCTGTTGTGGCGGGCGGCAGGCCGGAGGGGCTCGCTGCTGCAGCAGGCGGCGGTGGGTGGCCATAGGGCCGCGCCGTGTAGGTGGCCAGGCGTGCTTTGGTCTCCTCCAAAACGCCGGTGACCAGGCCATGCTCTCCGCGTAGGTGAGCAAGTCTTATGCTCGAGCCACCGACGCTCCTCTCTTTCCCTCTTCTCTGCTGGAGCATCGCCGCGCCGCTTGACGACGAAATTCATCGCCGTTGTTCCATCTTCGCCCAATTGTCCGCGCTCCCAGCTCCGCCTAGTTCTTGCAGTCCTCCTCGAACCGCTGTAGCCACCTCTCGCCGCCGCAATCGCCTTCGATGCTGGTTGCCGCCGCGGCCATACCACCATGGCCGCCATGGGCACCACGCCGTGTCCAGCTCGTTCCGGAGCTCCTCTTGTCATCCCATTTATTGTTTTAGCTCCCATGCAACTCCGTGATGCTCATTGGCTCCATTTGTTTACCTCTACCGCACAGGTCGCGCCGGAACGATGACCTTGCCACCAGTTCGCGCAGCCGCATGCGCCATCACCGTCGGCCATCTAGCTCCACCTTGTCCCCGGTTCAACCAAGCAGCGCATCGACATCGCGGTGAGCTGCTGATGTTTTCTGAGCCCTTAGACTAACCTCTATCGTGTTGTATTGGCCGGAGCACCACCGCGCCGCCATTCTATGTCTGTCGCACCGCCAATGGACATAAGGCATCTATGTTATGCCCATGTGTTGACTGTAAGAATAAGAAGCAATACTCGAATTCGTTCTCGGTCCATGCCCACCTAATTCTTCGAGGGTTCATGGATGACTACAGATGTTGGAACAAACATGGAGAAGAAGGTGTCAATGACCGAGGTGGTGAGGAAGGACTTCATGAAACCTGTGCCAGTGGCGAGGAAGCACCCTTTGGCAATGAGGAACTATGTGGTGATGATATAGCAGAGATTGCTGCTAGCCCTGTCCCTACGGTTGAGAATCTGGAGGAGATGGTGCGTGATGCCTTTGGCTTTGATGAGTACACTAGTGCGGAGTTCAAGAAGCTGAAACAGCTGTTGGAAGATATGAACACACCACTCTATCCGAGTTGCAATGAGAGGTATACGAAGTTGTCCGCTTCACTAAAGCTTCTCAAACTGAAGGCGGCACATCACTGGACTGACAAGGGCTTCAGAGAGTTGCTAGAAGTGCTCGGAGATATGTTTCCCGAAAGAAATCAGATACCCAGGACTATATATGAGGCCAAGAAGATTGTTTGTCCGATGGGATTGAAGTTCGAGAAAATTCATGCTTGCAAGAATGACTACATCCTGTTCCGTGGTGACAATGCAGCCCTCACTGAATGCCCCAAGTGTGGGACCTCTCGTTACAAGTGAAGAACTGACGAGGGTGATGATGGTGAGGAGACGCGCCGTAGGGTTCCTAGGAAGGTTGCTTGGTACTTCCCTATAATTCCTCGCCTAAAATGTTTGTTTGCAACCTCCAAGGATGCACGACTGTTGAGCTGGCACTCGGATGGGCGGACGGTTGATGATTATATACGGCACCCAGCATATGGTATTTAGTGGCGGGTCATTGATTTCAAGAACCAAATTTTTGCTGATGAGCCAAGGAATCTTCGGTTTGCACTCAGCACGGATGGCATGAACCCATTTGGTAACATGAGTAGCTCACATAGTGTCTGGCCCGTGCTGTTAACTATCTACAATCTTCCCCCATGGCTATGTAACAAGAGAAAGTACATGATGATGTTAGTTCTGATATCTGGTCCGTGTCAACCAGGTATTAACATCGACGTGTATTTGAGGCCGCTTATTGATGATTTTAAGGAACTCTGGAAAGATGAGGGTATCAGGGTGTACGATGGGTTCAGGAAAGAACATTTCAACCTACGTGCCATGCTCTTCACCACCATCACTGATATTCCAGGACATCATAGCATGTCTAGGTGGAGAAAAGAGAAAAAGACTACTTTCAGTGCTTAGATGACACAAAGACTGTTTGGCTGAATAACTCAAAGAAGAGGGTCTATGTCAGGCATCGATGTTTCCTTCCTAAGTCTCATCCATACCGGGAGATGAAACGTCAGTTTGATGGCATGAGGGAGACAGGATCTGCACCAAGGCATTTTAGCGGGCAACAGGTATATGACCAGGTGGTAGAGGATGCCACGCCTAAAGTTGACCCGAAGAGTACTGTCCTTGGAAAGCGAAAGCGTAGTGCAAAAGCAAAGAGTGTCGTTAAGAAGAGGTGGAAGAAAATGTCAATCCTATGGGAACTTCCTTACTGGAAAGACATAGCGGTCCGCCACAACATCGATCTCATGCACGTGAAAAAGAATATCTATGGGAGTTTGCTTGGGACACTCATGAATGACAAATGGAAAACCAAGGACCATGCAAAAGCAAGAGCTGACCTAGAGGAATTGGACATAAGGCCCGAGCAACATTCAGACCACCTGAACACATATATATAGATATAAACATGTAGCTGTCCATACATATCACCAGCAGCATCCAGTAACTGCTATGGGCAACATCACAGAGTTACTACTACATCACAGAGTTTTGTTATGCCCTACATCATCACCAAAAGTCACAGAGTTTCATCACAGTACATATATAGCTAACATAAGGGGTCCATACACAATACATATACTTAATAACTTAAGGTCATCACTGCTAGTCTTGTTTAGCACTTGTCAGCCATGATCACAGGTTGGGCTTATTAGCCAGGACGTGTTGTCCACCTCCTTGATTAGGCCCTCCAACTTCTGAGACACAACCGCTAGCTGGCCACCCATGGCATCCACCATCTCCTTAGTAGGTCCCTTCTCCTCCTTCTCAGCCAACATCTTCTTCAATTCTTCCATTTCCACACCATGCTTGTTCTGCAACTCCTTGACGTCGTCAAGCATCCAGAGAATAGCGGTGAGCTTTTCCTGTAGTGGTTTCATAACCACTGACTCTAGGGCCTCATGCATGATAACTGGAGGGACCACAAAAGATGGAGCCTACATATATGCACAGAAATAGTTATCAAACAGGTAGCCATGCGCTGAAACTGAAAGCGAAAGTCTAAAACTGAAACTAAAACTAAAACTGATTGCTGCTGTTGCTAACAAGTCTGAAAGTCTGAAAACTACTACAGACATGCTTGAAAGTCTGAAAGTCTGAAAGTTTGAAAGTAGCATTCAGTGCATAAGGATTGCTTGCTAACAAGTCTGAAAGCCTGAAAGTCTGAAAGTAGCATTAAGTGCATAAGGATTTCTTGCTAACAAGTCTGAAAGTCTGAAAGAACCATTATTGTTGTTGTTGCTAAGCTTCTTGCTAACAAGTATGCATGATATATCACAGCTTTATATAAGGATTTCATTCAGTGCATGGATCGGATCCCAAGTAATTTATATAGCACAATATATATAAGCTAGATCACAAGCAGTTGAGCAAACACACAACAGAGTGCACAAGCATAGCAACCTCATATCCACCAGCACCTAGGCAGTGACATGCATGTTCACAGTCAGTTTAGCACAAACATATCAGAAAAATTGCAATAGAGTTACACATATGCTTGTATCCATAATCATGATACAACGGAGTTGGCTGACAGACCAAATCGCCCAGCACAAATAAACACAAACACATGCATATAGAGAGAAGCATATCATGCCAAGCACTGATCATGGATGGGGATTGAAACCCTAAATAAGCAGGCCGTGGTTGGAGCTTACCTCGCCAGGATTGGAGCTTGAACCACGGACTTGGCCGCACTTGAAGCCGGTGCGCATCCAACGACGGCACGTCTTCCCAGTGCCATCGAAGCAGTGGCTGCATTTCCCCACCAATGGTTCGCTATCCGATGAGGTATCCACCTCTAGCATGACCACCGCCGGCTTCTTCTCCTTCCTCCTCGCCGCCGCCAGCTTCATCGTCGCTGACCTCACCGCCGGCGAGGAAGAGGGCCCCGCTGCCAAGGAAGAGTGCGTGCCCTTAGGCCAGGCCAAAAAAAACTCCATATTTTTTTATCAGCCCAAGCCAAACTCTAGCACGATGTTAGGTCAATTTTTTTGGCTTGTGCCCACTCGATGGAGATATTGGGTCGAGTCAGGTTAGGTTATTTCTCTAGTTTTCCTATGTTGGGTTATGTTTCTGGGATTAGGTCATGTTTTGGGTAAAAAATTAAGGCCCGTGTCTGACCCGATGGTTGTTGTGAGTCGAAAATCCTAGCCTGAGCTCACCTAATGCATTAGTCATGTCAGAGTTTTTTGGTTGGTCAAATTGGATTGGTCGGGTTGGGTGGCCCATTTTCAGGTCTATCCATGACAAGTTCGTGATGAGGTAGAGTAGTGTCGATACATGCAATAAGCAAAGCATATAGTCTAAGCTAATAGTAGGTTAGCCAGGGTAATATGTGAAACAAGGTATGGTTCAGTCAATTCTATCATACTAGTAGCAAGAATATGTAACAAAGCTCTAGCATTTCAAATTGCATTCCTAATTAGGTTCTATAACTATAGTTGGGATATGACACCTTTGTTGTTAGCCAGGTTGTCACCGAAGTCCTCCGTGTACTCTAGATTAGCAGCGTCCTCCTCCAGTGGTATCAACACAAAAATTGGTAAAAATAAATAATTGTAAGCTACTTTAGAAAGCACACAAAGAAACAATTATCGATAAAATCACAAGATCCAAGTACACTCACCTTTTGTAGAGTTCATTTTCAGAAAAAAAAATTGTTACAAATGTCATATTTTTTTATGAATTAAAATGATTTAGTCATGATTTTCTAAAGATGAAGTCCTATTCTTCCTATTTTCCTATAAAATTTGTTATTGGATTAAATTCCACTTAAATAAGAGTGTTACATGTGGCATTCTGTTTGTGTGCCATGTGTCATGATGATGTCGGCATGATGTGACATGGTGGAAAGGTCATTGATAGGTAAGGCCCACTAGTCAAAGGTCAACATTGAGTAATCAATGATCAATGGTCGTCTGGGTTTATGAGTAGTTAGGGTTGAATATATATAGCCACGCTTGGACATAGGTTTGGGTCGGGTAGGCTCAGGTAATATTTGTCGACTTCAAGTTCATTTTGCTTGGTCTTCGTGTTTTTTTGCAGTTTTTTTTTTCTGGCTGCCCTTCTCAGCATAGCCCCGGTTTATATTGAAACATATAAGTCGGATCAAACCATGTTATGCCGGAGCGTTGTTATTTTGTACTTTAGTATATAACTAGCAAACTTGCTTGTGTGTTGCAACGGGAGAAAAAAAGCTATCAAATGTCCAGCCAGTTCGCTTCTCTTGTTGCACAACTGCAGTGCCCACGACACCTTATTTTGTATAGATGCTACTTTTGATGTTGTGAGTGGTTGCTGCAGCAATCATAAACGAATGGGCTTGTTAATATAAGCAAGGATCACACTGTTACATATCTATTTTTTATCTATTTATAAAATTTAAACACTATACTTTATTTTATGATAGACCATGGCAACCATAATTTAAGTTAATATTGACAATAATACGACAATTTCCTATGAATTATGTATTGAATTAAAATACAACCTTGATAGATTTTTTTCTTTTATTATTGTAAGGCACAAAATATTTACTCGCAAATATATTATAAACTTTAGTTTTTATTACTATCAATGTGTTGGTAGAGTTAGATATAAAAGTTCCGTGACTTGTTTTAAGGATCCATAAGAATATGTAATTTTAACATTTTATTAAATTCATCAAGGGGTTAGTTGTCATCATGTCTCGGTTTCCACGTGTCAGCCTTTACTGAAAGTTACACCGGTATATGCGGACAAGTTAGATATTTGCATTGTTACGTGCGGATAGCTTGGAGAAATATTTGTTTTGATTAGATTGGATTACAAACTGCTCAAGATTAGTTTACATTTTAATAATTAGTTAAGCCATCGGCTAATTCATGTCATAATAATGATTTATTTCTATTTGAAACTAACTACTTAGTAATAGAAATATTTGATTATTAAGTAAGGATCGAAGTTTCAAAGATCCCAATATTGTATTTATTATTTCTCTATTTTAGTAGGGGAAAACAGTTACTTCATCAGAAAATTAGAAATAAAAAAATAAAACACGGCAAGGACAACATGGCAAAATTTTTTTACGGGAAATCACCATGGGGCGGGGACGCCACTTTCACCAAACCCCCAGGTACGGAACCCAAACATGCGATAGAAGATAAAATAAAATAAAAGGCAGCGGAAGTAGAAACTGAGACGGAAACGAAAAAAAAGAACGCGAACCCAACACAAACACCATGATTAGGTTGGACGAAAATCTAAAATGATAGAAATTTTGTCTCTTTATTACTAGATATAGATATAGATATAGATATATGGTATCATTCATTCATTCATAGAAATAGCCTGTAGGGTTCTGGCTTATCTGAAAATGGCTCCGGCTCTGGCTCCTCTGGAGGAGCTGAAGCCGTTCTGGAAAACGTTTGGCACAACGGTTCCTTCGCACTAGACGACGTGAACCCACATCAAGGAGCTGCGCGAAGCTCGTTTTGTAGGCTTCTCCTGCGCAGGCAAAAAATGGCTCCAGCTCTTGACCGACTCCCAATGCAGAACCCTTTTCAAAACATACGTTTGGCACAGCTCCTGCAAGACCCATGCCAAAGACTCAAAGAGGCTCAAAGTAAAACACACATCCCGATCCATTCGGAAGATGCATGAACAGGGTACATGATAGATCATGGCATCTTCTGTGAGTTATTCTTTTGAGTTTACTATACATATTTTTTTATTCAGTTGTGGCTGGAGTAAAAGGGATCGGAGCTCGGTAACTGCCCAACATGGGCCGTCTCGGCGACGGTGTCGACGAAGATGCGCACCCGGTCAGGGCGGAAATCCTTGGTCACCGGCGTGCCGACGGGCAGCACGATGATGTCGGCGTCGGGCTTGTCTTTGAGGATGATCTTCTTGGCCTCCTCCACGCTCAGCCCGACCACCTCCGGCCATGACGTCTTCTCCCAGCCGCCGCCGGCCGTCTCGCTGGATCTGGATCGTCGCTAGCTGCAGAGAACGTATAACTATTCGTTGAGGCGATGAGATATGAGCGCCTTAAGGCTTACTATGGTTCTATTTATAGACCTGATGGTGCAATGGTCGTATGTTGGTAGATGCTGCAAGAAAAAAAAAAAAAACTAGCCTCCAGACGTCTGGACGGAACGTCCGTGTAGCCGGCCCCCGTGCACTGATTTTTATTCTCGACCCGTCGCAGCGCCCAAGCGTCCAAACGGCTCGCCTCACCCGCGCAGCATGCCCTGTCCGCCTAGATTCGAGGCCGCTCGCCCTGTCTCGCACGCGCACCCCGCCCCCGTATTGCCCCGACCGCCGGCCCCAGCGCGCCACGTCTGCCGAACACCAGTGCAATGCGCGCCCCATCCGCCGCCCCCAGGTCACCGCGGCCCATTCTTCGACGTCCGTGCCATGCCATCATCACTCCCTACACCCCTTGACTCTCTAAACATCATGAAACACGTGCAACATGAAACACTAATGCAACATCCAAATAAAACGGATGAAATATTTAAAACATACACTTACAACATATGTGTGAAACACATACAACATCAGATAAAATACTTGCAACTTGTGAACATGAAAACATGTACTGCAACATAAGACTGAAACAACTAAAATATTTGGAACATATTGTTGCAACATATGTGCAACATCTGGATCAGAACGCTTGCAACATACGTCTAGAACAGATGAAATATCTTGAACAACACCTCTGAAACACTTACAATATTGAATACAAGAGTTTACGAAATGTTAATAAGAAAAATAGATGTCTATATATACTCGCAAATGAACATATTGTTAGAGGTAGCGGGCATCTTAAGGTGCCGACCTCTGTTAATCGATTCCACCTCTAAAAATATCGATTAGCAGTGACCATTTGCCAGAGGCTACCTGTCTACCTCTGAAAATGGATTTTATCCCTCTGAAAATCCTTTTTTCTAGCAGTGGGTGTGGATCGGAGTCCATCCTAAGAGGAATTAAGAGGCATGAAATGATTATTAGATAAATATCCAAACCTATCCATTTGAGTGAGAGCAGCGTATGTCCGATCATGGTATTTCTGATTCCAAGATGTACAATAGAAAACAGATGATGCAATTCGTAAGTTCCATTAGATTGTGTCTTGAATGACTTAGAAAACTATTAGAATCACCCTAAGACAAACTATCACGAGTTTGACTAACTTTATAGTGAAGAATAACAGGGTTTATAACATCAAATAAGTAGATTATGGAAATATATTTCACAGCATATCCAGTGATATTAGTTTGATGTCAAAAATATCGATGCTCTTTTCTATAAATTTAGTAAAATACAAAATAATTTAACTTAGGAGAACTCCAAAAGTTGATTTATATTTGAACAGAGGGAGTATAAGTTATTTGTATACGCTTATTTAGGTGCCTTTCGTAGCGCTCCTAGAGCAGCTTTGCGAGCAGCCATGTGTCACCACAAACCAAACGGGGTCGAGGGACAATGCTCCGCTCCGCTTGGGTGTGCTCTCTGGAGCTAAAAGTCACCACGAGAGCCAAAAAATTAAAAAAGTGGCTTCACATGGCTCCTCTATCCATGCATGCGGACCTTCCCTAAAATACCCTTTCTCCATGCAGGCGAGGCACAGGGTAGACAGTGGCTGGGGTGTGGTCTGGATGGTGGTTGGAGTGCGGGGTTATTAGCAACAAAGAGCCGATTAGAGGGGGTAAATTAAACTAATTGGTTTAGCCGACTAGAGGCAACTTAAAATCTATTTCTAAAAACTATATGGCCTCTATTTTTATCCTAATCAAAATCTATGCAAGAAATAATTTATCTAAAAGTGCAACTAAGATTTTTCTAGGTGTTTTGCTATCGGGTATCGATATTAGGGATACCCAAAGCAAAGAAGTTAGCGCTCACGCTGACTTCCTTGGATGGAGCAAGACGTATTAAAAGATCTCGCTCGACCCATTGGGTTCGTGCTCCGTCTCGCCCGACCCCTTGGATACGGGCTCCGTCTCGCCCGACCCCAAGGACGCGGTTTCCGTCTCGTCCGACCTCAAGGCCGGGGGGTCTTGCCCAAGGCCGCGGGCTCCATCTCGCCCGACCTCTTGGGTTCGTGCTCCGTCTCGCCCGACCCCTCGGGTGAAAGCTCTGTCTCGCCCGACCCCTCGGGTGAGAGCTCCGTATCACCCGATCCCAAGGCCACGGACTCCATCTTGACCGACCCCTTGGGTTCGCGCTCCGTATCGCTTGACCCCAAGGTCGTGTGCTCCGTCTCGCCCGATCCCTTGGGTTCATGCTCCGTCTCGCCGGACCCCAAGGCCGCGGGCTCCGTCTCGCCCGACGGGGACCCATACTGCCACCAACCACTCCATTTCCAAGCGTATGAACCTGGGTCAAAACTCTAACACCAGGGAAGAGACTGGCATGCCTCGATGTAACCTGTGGCCATGACGGGCTATACCTAAGGTTTCACATCAAGAACAGCATCGAGCGTGTCAGTGCTGTTCTGCCTAACCCTCGTACGAACGTTGACAGGTGTAACACCCTAGGTGTTAGCCTTGCATAAATTGACTTGCATTGCATGAGCATGAGCATCAAGCATTCATATTTAAGCTTTTACAATTGAAAATTTTGATTGAAACATATGAAACATGCTTGTTATTTCATGTCTCCTTGTATCTATGCATATGATCATGAGTGAATACATGTAAATGATGAATGTGAGTCACTAAAACATATTAGCTACACTTATGATGACTAGTGGAACAATGTTCATGAAGATCATATTGTCTAATCAAGTACTTAAGTGATGCTATGTGTGTTGAACTGAGAAGCTCTATGTGTAACCAATTCATGAAATGATTGTGTGACCTTACAAATAGCTTAAACATGTTTAGAAGATCATTATGAACAACTTTGGTATTCATGGCTAGGGCTAAATTGGTCACTAAGTCATAGTTCATGTATAAGTCATCTTTGGAATATAATAGGTTTGACCAAGTTTGAACTATATCATAGAGACCTTGGATGGAGGTGGTCACTGAAGCAAAGTTGTAGTATTTGGCAAGAGGAACAACTTTTTTTTTGGGTCATAGACTGGTTTAGCTCCTAACATGCTTGAATTAGGCTCACAAGAATCATCGATTCCTTGTTTTCAGCACTTAGAGAAAATTTCTAAGTCGAGTTAACTGACAGTTTGGTCGCGTCGACTTTGGGAGGATATAACTCGATTTTGGTTGCGAGTTAGCACACGATTCTTTAAGAGAAAATGGAGTTGGTACATAAGTCTACAAATTCCATTTATGTCATTTGTAATATGGAGCTACGGTTTAGCAGTTATGTCGTCTTGAAAATACGCTGTCAGGCTCGGTTCGCAACACTGATGACTGAATTAGCCGGCCTTCAATGGTCGACCGCCAGCAGGCTTGGGCCGCCGCGTGGAGCCGGAAGCAAAGCCGCGCGTCACCGGCGCCCTACCCAGTGAGCGCCTTTATCACCCCAACGCTCGCCCGCTCCATCCCCGCGCTCGCATTTCCATTTTTCTGCCTCCTCCTTCGCCTCAGTGCAGCCACCGCAGCAGCCGCCGTCACCATTGCCGTTGCATCCGCTCCGCCGAGCTCGCCCGCGCTCACCGCCGCCCCATTCTCCAATCGGCCGCACTCACAGCTCTGCCTCACCCTTCTCCACCTTTCCCACCTTGCAGCGCCCACAGTCACGTCTTTGGTAAGCTGCTTTTCGCTTTGCGCCATCACGGGTACGCCTTCGCCGGAGCTCCGCCATGGCCGCTGCCGTGGCCATGCTTCGTCGGAGCGCCTCCAGCCGCCTAGGCCGCCTAGACATAGTCGCATGGTAGCCGTGGTTCTGTAGCGCGACTCTCCTGGCTTCGCCATGGCCGGTGACGGCCGGCACACCACAGAGCAGCGCCGCCGTGCCGCCATGGCCAGCGACGAGCCCGTTCTGCCGCATCTGCACTGCCACCACCTAGACCATCCGACGTGGGGTGATTAGTCGACCATGTTGGTGCCCTTGGCTTCGCCGGAAAGCTCGCCGGCGGCGAGCTGCGGTCGACTCGCGTTGATTCAGCGCCGAGCTCTATTTTTGTCTCGCTGACTTGTGGGGCCGACTGACCAGCGGGTCCGGGTTGTCGGTGACTGTGAAGTTATAGGATAGCTCAGTTATTTCAGTTTTTCATGCTAACTTGGAAAAATGATAAGTGGTGTTGTAGATGTCTAAATCTTATGAACCAAATTTTGTAGTGTTCCTTAGGAAGTGTAGTATTTATGAAAAATATGATATTAACAATTGTAGTAAAGTTTCCGAAAGATTTAAAATGAAACTTGAAATGTATTTTCAAATGTATGTAAACTTGTTTAATTTATATCTAGAGTTCTTGTGCTCCAAAAATTATGAAATTTATGTGGTAAGCTGTTCTTAACAAGTATAAGCTTTGATAAAAATTTGAGGGCCAGTGCATGAGTAGATTTTGAGTTATAGATTTTTCTTTTATAATTAGATGATCCTTGTATGAATTTTTATAAATTATTTATGGATCCAATATTCATGAAATTTGTTGGAGGTTGTCCTAGTACCATATGGATGCTAAGAAAAATATGAAATCTATTGGTTGACACTTTTCACTAGGGTTTTCTATTTATGCTATTTTAAGCCTTTATGCCTTGTCATTTTTGCATAGGATGTTTTACTTAGTAAAATGGCATGAAACGTTTACAGTAGTCTATTGGTAGCACTAGTAAGCCACTGTAAATTTTTGAGAATTTATGATGCACCTTTGGTATATGTTTATTATTTACCCTAATTAATTAATTAAATTAAGAAAGGCAATTAAATAATTAGATTGTGATTAAGCATAATGTTTTCTATGGTTCTTATGATGCATAATAACTGTTGATGTCAATGGTAAGGCTTAGAATCCATTGATTGTATACAAATGACTAATTATCGCTTTGTCATTCAAATACAAGACTGCACGTATAGTTTTGATTGTATGGATGATTTCATATGGATAATGGTCTCTACTGTAAAACTTGTTAATAATAAAGTTGTAGGTAACTTGCTAATCTACCTTGTGTTAAATTTGCACAGTCATAGGACTTAGGGTTTTTGAGTTCTAGCTGTTACAAGTTTGCTGTCCGAAAGGTTTACTTTCTGGACAGATTTGATTGAATGATTTATTTGCCTAATATAACTCTTGAATCACAGTGAGAGTATTAAAAGAAAATTGTAGATAATTTTATAAGCTTTCCAGAAAGTCTAGGATCACCACATTTGGATAAGTAGAACTTCAGTTATGAGTAAAACAAGTAGCTGCTGTTTTATGGTATAGTCAATGAATTGTTGAAGTAGTTGATTTAATAATCAAGAAGAGATATGCACATACTCGGTAGAACATGATGCACTTGTTATTACTTTAGCACCATACTATTAAGAATACTTACAAGAATGCATTCATCATGTATCATCATATTATACTGGTCAGCATGTATGCATTCGCAATATCTTATGCCATACTCATGCATCTTGGATTGACAGAGGAGATAACGTTGCTGGAGTTCAACGAAGGAGAGAAAGGGGACCAGCAGGAGATTCCTCAAGCCACAGTTCCCGAAGAAGAGGAGCAGAACCCAGAAGAGCTTCTGGAGTGCTCTGATCACTGCCCCACTTCCTTTCTGAAAGGCAAGCCCCGGAGCATTCTAAGTCTCCCAGTGTTTTACAAAATAATACTTGAATTCTTTATGATTGATGCATTAGGTTATAAGAGTTGATTGGAACCACTGATGCATATAAATTCCTTGTCCAAAAAGTACATTTAACTCTGTATAGGTCCAGGATCGAATATATGCTTAGCCATGCTTAGATCGGTAGAAGTCGGGTGATTTCTTGTCACCTGCGAGATATAGGTGGATACCGAAGCACGGTTGGCTATATTTGATATCGTGGAAAAGAACCATGGGGTAAAAAAGTAAATCAAGGCCGGGAGGAGTCTATGGTGGGTTGACTCATGTGATTCCGTCTGTGCCGATTAAGGACCGTACCATTGTTGGCACTTCTGACAAGATTAAACGCATGCCTATCACTTAGCTGACCGGATAACTCATTCCGACCACGAAGCCGAGTAGCTCAACTTAGACCGGGCCTCGCTCTATAAAAGTGCGCACTCTGGATGGTAGTAAGGATATGCGGGGAGCCAGACTGAGCCCAAGGGTAGGCTGGGCCTGAACGTCCTGGCATTTGGTTGTCCCTGATTGTGCGGCGCTGGGCGAACTCGCGAAATGTGTACTTGAGTTGTACCAAAGGTGACCTAAGGTGACCGTTGATCTGGTCTGCCTGGGTTTGTGTTAGGAATAAATTTCCAACTGGTTGAAATCGATTCAAATCGTCATCTCTCCCGGATAGTGAGAAACTTGGCTAGCCCCAACATCGTAGTAATTGTACTATGGAATATGATGGTTCGAATAAACATGGAATTACAATACCTGCTATGGTTACTATTGTATGCTCTTAAAATAATATACCACATGTTTGGCATAGGATAGTTGCTAATTTAGAGATGGATAGTCATAATTAACTTGATAACATAATTATAATTGTATAACTGAGTTAATCGCTTTTTATGCAAAATGTTGTCAAGCTACATCCACTTATACAGCCTTGCATGATCCTTGGAGTCATTTTATTTCTGGTTTATGACGGATAAGTCTAGCTGAGTACCTTCACGTACTCAGGGTTTATTTCCCATTGTTGCAGATGGCACTGTGTATCATGGTTATTGCAAGAGTTGATTCTACCCCGCTGTGGATGAGGAGTAAGCCTTGGGCAGGCTTCTTTATTAATCCCTCTACATGTTTTTGTGGACTGTGATCATATGTTGGCACTGTATCAAACTATATTGGCAAATGCTACTTTTAAACTTAACTTGCTTCCACTTTTATCCATTAAACTTGGTTTGTAATAACTTTGTTTCCTACTCTGATGATGGAAATATATCTGTGAACTTTATGAAATATGTGACATGTTTGTTGAATTATGTACGATCTTGGTTGTTGTAAATCGTTTATCGAGACCCGTCGTGGTACTCGACGGACTATCGGGTTTATATGGGTTCAAGTATGACAGTGCGACCGTTTACGGGCTGCCATTGTACTTGTACTCTTATAAATTGGTCGGTTCTGCGATAACAGGCGCGTCAGTTCACCACGACGTTCGCTGGGACGGAATGGAACGCCATGACTAAGGCTAGACGAAAAACTCGAAGCTCGTTAGCTATAACAAGCCAACTCGAGCCAGCTCGCGAGCCACTCGCGAGCTAAACGAGCCAAACTTCTAGGAAAAAAGTATCAAAACTTATATTAGTTTTTGTATTACTTCATGTCTTGCACTTTACAATTGACTGGTAACTGGTCTAGACCCTATAAATTGACTGGTAACTGGTCTAGATGCATTTCTTTTATATTATTATTATTCTCAAATTTTAGATAAATACAAATATTATATTTTGTGTATTTTTTATACCTAGCTCATGAGCTTAACGAGCCAGCTCGAGCTTTTAACGAGCTGAGCCGAGCTGACTTTCTGGCTCGTTAGAATAACGAGCCGAGTCGAGCTAGCTCGTTATCTTAACGAGCCAGAACGAGCCGAGCCGAGCCGAGCCGAGCCAGCTCGTTATCCAGCCTTAGCCATGACCGACAGATGACGCATGTGCATGGCGTCAGTGACGAACAGGGCCGCGACGTGAAGCCATCCCTGTTGACATCTACGAGATCGGTGGGACCCGGATAAAGGAGAAAAAGGACCCGGCGATCCTGAAAGCCTTCTTCTCTCTCGTTCTTCTCCTTTTTCTCTGCTGTAACTCACGTTTTCCCTTAGCATATAAAAGGGAAAGCAGGGCGCCCCAGGAAGGGGGATCCAGATCCGGACGAGACCGAACCACGAGATAAAAACACAAGAGCACGATACGAGCACACGGCTGAATAGCGATCTAGCTCTCAGCACCCGTTCACTCCTTTCACCAGAGACTTGGGATCATTTCCCTCTCTCGCCTATTTGTAACCCCTACTGCAAACCAAGTGCCGATAACACGAGCAGTAACAAACTGAATGTAGGGACGTTTCGCCCAAACTAGTATAAACTATTGTGGCCTCCGAGCACACCATCCGAGCTAGACACGCAAATACAAATTTACTCGTCGGTGGTCCGAAAACACCGACATTTGCTATCTTTACGGCAAAGAGTTATGAAACGTAGGTTCCAATCCTAACCTATTAACTAAGCTAGGAAGGTAAAGCACAAAACCAAAGCAAAATGCGAAAGCTTATTTGAGATAGAGATGCAAACTCCCGTCGACGACTCCCATATTTTTACTAAGGTATCAAGAAGCACACAAGGTTCGCTCTAGTCCTTGTTGAAGCCTCTCGTAAGGATGCCCTCGCAAGGGTCAAGCTCCAGGTCGGGTAACTTCGTGGATAGCCCCGGGACCTTCTCCACGTGCAAGTGGGTCTCCGAGATGGTCTCTCCTCGCCGTCTTCACTATCGAGCTTCCGGCCAAACTGCCACGGGCCTCGTTCCCTCCGGTACATACACATAGTGGCGGCCACACCACAAACGCAGTTGGTGTGGTTTTGTAAGACTACAAGCCCCTCTAGTGTACAAACACGTGTGTGCAAGCACCTTATGGTAAGAGATATGCAAACCTAACTAAACACTAATCTTAAACCTAGAGCAAGCGCTAAAGCGGTTGTCTAACTAACATAAGCACTTCACAAAGCACATACGCTAATTATCAAGTCCTTGTTGGTAAGTGATTGCGTGTTCCGGAAAATAGAGAACTCCTGTATACTCCCTCGGTTTCAAATCATAATTCGTTTGACTTTTTTTTGACCCCCAAGTTTGACCGCTCGTCTTATTCAAAAATTTTGTGCAAACATAATCAAATTTAAGTCATTCTTGAAGAAATTTTATTAATAAAGCAAGCCACAACAGAATTGATATTTTGCATAAATTTTTGAATAAAACGAGTGGTCAAACTTGGAGTCAAAAAAACAAATCAAATGAACTATAATTTAGAACGGATTCAGTACCTATCACTCGTGTGTACGTACGTGCAGCATACTACCCTGAATAATCGCTTGCTACCTTACGAGGTTACTCCGTATATTGTATTGTATGGATCTCATCAGGCCCCACTACGCCAGATTCGTACGGTAGGAACGGGGGCATTTTTACTGTAGGGGTAGCTAGGGTTGGGGGCGCCCCTATAGTGGGCGTCCTCGGGCCCCAACAGCCCAGCCGCCCCTACAGATGGCACTGTAGGGACGGCTGGTAACCTGAGTCGCTCCTACAGTTGGGGCTGATCTGTAGGGGCGGCTCAATCACCAGCCGCCCCTGCAGTGCCCATTTGTAGGGGCGGCTGCCACCAGCCGCCCCTACTGTTCGACTGTAGGGGCGGCTGAATCACCAGCCGCTCCTACTGAGGCTCTGTAGGGGCGGCTTATAACCTCAGCCGCCCCTACAGCGGCTCTGAGGTATTTACATGTGACCGTCGGTTTGGGCGAAATCGCTTTGGGCAAAATCACACTTGGACCGTCAGGCTGCCCAGTTTCGCCGCCTACACCGCCACGCCTGCACCGCCGTCGCCTGCCCCTCCCTGACCCCTCCACCGCCTCCTCCACCGTCTCCCTGACCCCAACCGCTGTTCCCCAGGCCGCGACGGCGGCTAGGGTTTGGGAGCGCTCCTCGGCGCGGCCCGTCCGTCTGCTCCCACGGCGCGCGGCTAGGGTTCGTCGTGCGGCTGCCCCCGCCCCATCCTCACCATCCTCTCCGACCTCGACGCCCCTCTCCGCCACTGATCTCGCAGCCGTCGATCCCCGGTGCTCCGATAGTCAGAGGTCAGTCCGCCCTCATCCCCGGCGCTCCGATAGTCGCCGCTGTTAGGTTGCTTGTCGCAGTTCTTGCTTTTATACTTCTCGTGATCCTTGTTCTTGATTAATTTCATTTGTTTGTGCTCTGTGGGCCTCTTTAATTTGGTTTTTTTTTTGCCTATATGTACATCTGGTCACATTCATTAACATAAATATAATAATGCATGCCTATATGTACATTCATTAACATAAATATAATAATGGTTTTTTTTTTGCACGCAGCATACAAAGTGCTTCATCTGGTCACATTTGTTTTGGATATCCACAAAGGTTTCTGTGAAAGCTAATAAAAATGTAATATTGTGGACATGTTTTTTTTAGACAAATATATTAGAAATTGCAGATACTCTAGGGCCACACTAATTTTTCATCTAATAAAGGGAATAGATCATTATGCATGATGTAACACGATGTTATCTAACCACTAATCTAGTGCAGTAGCCCTATGTAAGTCGCTGAAAACACCCTTGTGAGGACGACACTGCATCCCCAAGAGTCAAAACATTTTAAGCACACGGAATCTTTCAAAACTCTAATGTCTGCACTAATTGAATCCCTAGAGCTTACGATTCAGAATGTGAAAGTTGAGTAAGCTCTTTACAAAATAAAGAATGCAGTAGCATTCAAAAAAATGCAGTAGGATTGTCTGTCTCACTATTCAGAGTAAACATGGATATTGTACAGCAGGAACTTTAAACAAGATGCAATAAATAAATACCCAAATAAAGCCTCCTATGACAATAATATAATTTCACTGCAACTGACTTGAAAAGGGAATTTTATTTCATATAGAAGATATCAAGCTGTAAATTAAGAACTCATGCAAGTAAGCAAATCATATTTCTGAAACTTCTATGCTGCACACATGCTTGCAGACTTGCATTAAGTATTAGCAAATGAAGGGGAGAACACAGAAAGCGCTCATACACTCAGGGACGTCAGTTCTTGTTGGCACAACAATCTGCAGTAGAACAACTTTGTCGTTCCAGTCTGGGTTTTCCTCAAGAAACTTTTAGTGAGCATAGCATTATCCTGTCACCAAGAGAGGTGGTGATCAGCTAGCATTAGACAAGAAAAAAAAAAGATGGGACTACCAGGGCATTCAGCACCCACAGTACTGTAGAGTGCATGGTGTGTTAAACTGATGAGTAAATAATACATGTTTTAGTGAGCATAGCAGAAACACCGCCTGCTTATCAATATAAAATGCAGAGAAATGTAGTACCACACTATCACTCAGCTATAACCACAGTCCAGCTATTTATCAGTACATTTATTTAGATATTACCTCCAGTCACAAAAACTTGTAACATTTGACTTTTCAAGGTCTTTGATGCATACCTTTGGCCACTAATACCTTCCAGAATACATTCTTAAAGACCTTCAAATTTATGATATTTTGCAACAATAGATGAATTCTAGTGCACCAACTTGAGTTTTACCCTGGAGTCATAATTTATGGCATTAAATCTCTTTTGCATGTAAATATGTTAAACAATCCAACCCTGTTCTATTTAATTTTTATGTTCTAAGAGGACCAATTTGGGCCTGCGTATTTAAGAAAAATGGACTGCTGAATAGCTCATCTTCTATGGCAGCTTGAGTCATATAAAAAGCTAGGTCAGTATAAGAATGGTTCTAAATTTGGCGTATATCTTCTTTAAGTTCCATTAAGTAATGGAATGACTTATGTTTTAAATATTTGTCTTACAATATGGTAACTGGTTAACTGCATATACTCTACCATCTACCCGGGTTCGGATAATCTCTCCTGTTTAACAGTTTATCTTTGGTTTTAGTGCCATTGCATATATGCTTATTTGTTGCTTTGTGCACAAAAAAGATTTATTTTTCTACATGTTTTACCTGGTGCGTAGTTTACCTTTGTTTTAGTTTACCTGGTGCGTAGTTTACCTGGTTCGGACAATCATGCTTCTACTTGTCGGCACTTGATATTTTAATTTCCGCATAATGGAATCGAATTCTTTATCATAAATGTTTTTGTGCCATTTTTTGAATAGGTCAGAAAAATATTCTCTGGATGTATACTAGTATCTGGAATCATAATCTTTATTTTGTTAGTGAATCATAATCTTTATTTTGTTAGTGTTATACTCTTGTCAGTTTTCTTCTGTGTTTAGTTGATATGCCTACTGGTTCAAATTCTCCATTAGTTTGACAGTGGAATTCAGCTTTTGATGTGACACATAACTTTCTACTTGAAAAGTCTATTCTTAGGACACTGACATATGTAGTACTGGCTAATGTTTTGTGAATTTCAGGGTGTTGTAAAAAATATAATCCCAGCCATTGCTTCAACGAATGCAATTATATCTGCTGCTTGTGCATTGGAAGCCTTCAAGCTTATTTCTGGGTGCAGCAAAAGTGTGTCAAACTATCTCACGTGAGTTCCATTGTTTCATAACCCATAGTTACTGTAAAAGTTGGTTTCCTCAAATGTAAGGACTAAATGAGTTATTTAAATGTTAGCCTGCTCGGATGTGCTATTTGGGCTGTAGCTGTAGCTGCACACATGTAAGCTGCTGAGCAGTAGCAGACTATCAGCAGCAGCTACTGCAGCCACAGCCAAAGTAGAAGTGTAGCACAAGCGATCACATTCACAGCTTATATTTTTTAGATTTAGAAATGCTTTTGTTTCATCATTTAACCAAACCTGTGCCTGGGAACTGACCTACAATCGTATTTCTCCATTTTTTTACTTTGCATATTTGACCAATGATGAATCCTTAGTATACTACATGTTAGATTTTTTATTCGGCAAATACTCAGTGTAACACTATAATTTGGGAAATAAGCTGGTAAAATTATTCAATATATAGCATATAGATGCAATCATGTGTAGCGATAAATGATGCACATGCAATTTTTGAGAGAAACAGTGGTCCTTAACTAGATAAATGTATTATCCGACTGAGCATCTGTCTGTAGTGATTTTATTGTAGTCATCCTGATACCTTAAAAGTACACTAAACACCAATCTGTGAAAAAAATGGAAATAAACTTGAGAGGAATTTTAAATGAGAAAAAAGATTGATAAACAACGGTGATCACTCATCTTAGATCCTATAAGTATCGGGATCTCATTATAACCCGTCTTGTCAACCAATTTTGCTGCCTATATGCCGCTACAAAATGCTACCATCTGCACGAAGAATCCTTTATCAAGACTTAGCCCATTTTAATAATAATTAATAGCTACATTTATTAGACTTCACTGAACTAATCAAATACATACAGCATATGCAACTATGGATGCAAGTAGAATCTGAACTTTATGCGGACTATAGCATAGTAGTGGAACGAGTCGAGTTATGACTTAGGGCTTGTTTGGTAGAGCTCCTCCTACTCTTGATTCTGTGGGGAATGATTCTATGGCTGAAAGTTATTCTCTATGGTTCTAGGATAAACTCTACATTTCAGTACCCATCACTTCAGTACCAGACATGCCCTGAGCTTGCACACTTAGGTGTTGTGTGTTTAGAGTTGTTGGGGCTGTACTACAAGTACTACTACTACTAGTACTACTATTAGTACTAGTACTACTACTTGTACTATTAGTACTACTACTTCTACCACTAGTACTACTACTTCTACTACTTATACTACTTTTTTTCTTGCATCTCTTAGAACAAGGCATGAAATGTCGCGAACATCAAAGAGTGCATCCCGATGCCCCGTGAATGATGAGCAGTCATCCCATGGAGAGCAAGAACTAGATGACCAGCTTACCCAGGAGCAGTTCGATAACGAGTTAGAAAAGGGTCTAGAAGTGATGCTTACTCAGGAGGACCTTGTCGATGATGAGGATCCGGTGGGGGGAGCCCAGGGAAGAGAAGGCGGAGAGGATGCCCAAGGCAAAGAAGGGGATGATGATGAGGATGAGGATGAGGATGACGACACCTCATCAGGGGGATATGTAAGTCCCGAGGATCCTTTCGCACGAGAACCCAGACGGAGGCCAACGGAGGACGAGTTGGACAAGGATTTTGATCCGAACGACGAGGTACGGATAAAGCCTTAGTAGCTTGTAAATTTGGCTAATGCTATGGCTATATGTTACCTCTGCTAACACTTTTGACCTGCCGTATACACAGGTCGTCCCTACTCAACCTCTGAAAAGACGACGTCGGCCTCCGGCTCGTCTTGCCGGACAATACGTAGCGGGGCAAAGGAGATCAGAGGAAGGAGCCACAGATACTCACAATGAGGCCTCCGCTCCACAACCTCAGGACACAACCACGACTGAGACTGCCCAGCCAAAGAGGAAACGAGGGGGGATTAGAAAGCCAAACCAATATCACGACAAGGCATGCTATGTGATAACGGAGGTCGGGCCAGACGGGCAGATCCTTGAGCCATATACATACAGGGCGAAATTCCGTAATCACATCGGGTTTGTAGTTAGAGATAAGTTGAACCCAGCTATCCATGGCTGGAATCTTGTACCTATGAGCCAAAAGGTAGACCTATGGGAGAAGCTGAAGCAGAACTTCAGGTTTCGGAGGGAACGCACGAGTTGGTACAAGAAAATGCTTTTAAGATAATGGGACAGAGCTTCCGACGTTGGCGGTCAGATCTAAACAAGAACTTTATCCAACAGAAGTTAACTCCTTTCCACGAGTATGGCAACATAACTCCTAGTCAATGGGAGGAGCTCGTGGCTGAGAAGACTTTAGAGGCATCATTGGCCCTCAGTGCCCATAACAGCGAGCAGGCGAAGAAGAACCAACACTACCCTCGTCTAGGCCCCAGTGGCTACGCTGGCAAGCAAGAGGTCTTTAGGAAGATGGACGCAGAGGTCAAAGCTGCCAGGAATACGGAAGTGCCGAAGTTGAAGCCACGCCTCAAACAGTGGATATACGTGAGGAGTGTGGATTCATCCGGTAGTAGCCTCAAGTTTGCTAAGCCGGAGACCAAAGAGGTAGTATCAAAGATACTAAAACTTGCTGAAGATAAGGAGAAGGGCGCATTCAACCCTTCCAGAGAGAGGGACGAGCTTACCGTTGCATTGGAAAACCCCGAGCACATAGGACGCACCAGGGGGCTAGGGAAGAGGATGTCCTGGAAGCACGGATTCATAAAGGAGAGGCACATGTACAAGAAACATGGCAGAGACCGAGAGTCTAATCTTGAGCGCCAAGTGAAGGCTCTAGTTGAAAAGATGTTGGTGGAGAAAGGACTGTCTTCGATGGAGCCACAGACACCAATGGGGCCGCCCGGAGAACTGGCGGTAGTTGGCAGCCCTCCGGATGTTCCCAGCAGTCAAGGTTCCAATGCAACCAGAACCCCCGTCGATCGCATATGGGCGCCAACCAGTTGCAAATTGGTGGTTCCGATGGGCAGGCAAAACGTGATCATTGAGGTGGCAACGGGCGTGGCACATCCTCTGGGCGGCACGTGGCACAATAGGGACATCCCGCAGGACTACACTCGGGTCGAGGTGCATACCGTGAAGCCCAAGTTCATGACTTGGAAGATAGAACACCCTACTCTCGAGGGGCTCGTGTTACTCGGAGACGTCATGAACCAGTTCATCCTCTGGCACAGACGAGACATTGTATTGATCGAGTCTTCGCCAACTCCGACTGAAGTTCATCCTCTGGAGCGACCCATCGAGGACGGGGAGGTATACTCACCGGCCCATGACCATGACCACCACACGCTAGAGACTTCTCCACCTTGTACCGAGCAAGGGCATGATGACATGCCACACCCTTCTCCACCTCGTATCGAACATGGGCATCATGACATGCCACGTCCTTCTCCAGCTCGTACCGAGCAAAGGCATGATGAGATGCAACATCCTTCTCAACAAGCGTAGCCAACACATGAACAATAAGTGTCTCATGAACAGCAATTGCCTCGTGAACAGCCGATACGTGAAGGACAAGTGGCCCCTGGAGCAGGTGATGCATAGGTTGACAAGGACGTGCCCGAATGGGAAGCTCGAAACAAAATCCCAATCAAGATAAGGCCATCGTATGTGGGCATTAATGACGTCTCGTCGGTGCACAAGTGGATGGCCCATGACCAGTTCAAGCCTAAGAACTAAGTAAAAGAATTCAGAGCACCAGCTTCTGAGGAGGGCACCACTAGCAAACTGCACAAAGGGTTTAACAAGTATCCAGCTGTTGATAACCTCAAATGGTCAAATGATTACCCGGATAAATATGAAAAAGGCAAGAACTTCCTACCAAACCGAGTCATACAGTGCTTGCCACGTGGAATGAGAATGTTCCACGATTGGTACTTGCGTGCTCAGATAACAGAACTAGAAATCTTACAAGCATGGATCCCTGCCGGCACATTTAGAGCCCCAGGTGGGCAAATTATCGTTGAGTTTAGGGATATCCAAGCATGCTTCCACCTCGGACGAATGGAAATGAATCTAATTCGCATTTGGTGCCTGTAAGTCCTTGCCCTCTCGATATGATATGAATGTAATCTTTTAATTTTGTTGTAACTAATCCGCGCCATGATTTGTAGAATGCAAGCGGACTTTGTGAAAAAGAGGTCAGCTCTAAAACACGGGTATATAGACCCTTCACCTATAGCATCAACAAATTTTAATTACCCTAAAGAGTGGAAACTAGATTGCAAAGAACTAGGAGCTGAAAAGACACTTAAGAAGAAAGAGGACATCAGGAACAAGAAAATATTGGAAGAGTCCCTCAAGGTTGCGGCATACATTGCCCTATGTTTTAAAAATCTCCAACAACACGATAATATATGGATACCATACCACTTCAAGTAAGTTCGACTGTATACTTAGCTTTGTTCAATATACTTTGTTCGATGCAAAAGAGCTTATGTGTTCCTTCTATGACTAAATTCATGCAGCGATCACTGGATTTGCATAGGCGTCAGGCTCTCACATAGCATGGCATGGGTCTTTGATTCAGCAGATTTCCCAGTCGAGACATACAAAGACTTCATAGCGATTGTCAAGACGTATACATATTGACAATCCTCATTTTAGCTACTATGTTTGTATACATACTTGTAAGGTTCAATGTGGGATACTAACAAGTTGCATTTGCTAAAACCATTGGAACAGGGCATTCAGGCACTATGTCCAGGAACATAAGGGGAGGCATCATCCAAATAGGAAGGAAAACACTACTAGGGATGTGTACATCAATGATGCTCTTCTTTCATCACTGAAGACTCCAAAATCGTCACATATATTATTTTATGACGAATTTGTGACGATATGGTATTCGTCATTGAATGCGCGTCATATTTTACCTACCGTGACGAAACGTCTATTTTCGTCATAGATGTGCATTTGTTCTATAACGAAATGGCCGTCGTCATAGAAGTGTATTCTTTCTACGACGATATATTTTCGTCATTGATATAGCCCTTTTTTCGTCATGACTTGCCGTCTGTTAGGCGGCCAGACGACGTCTGCCACGCTGGCAGCTGACGTGTCTTGTCCACGTGGCGCGTCCACATTGCAGATGACGTGTCCGACCATGTGGCAGCTGACGTGGCCAGTGATGTGGATGGTCCACGTGTCCACTTTTTATTGGGCCACAAGGCTTGCTATGATAGGTTCTCATTTTCGTCACTGAAGTAAATAGAAATTCGTCACAGAATCAATTACCAAATCGTCACAGAAAGGTCAGATAATTCATCACAAGTGCACATGCTGATTTCATTACAGAATGCAAATAATACTGGAATGACCAAAAGCTTCCATAAATTAACAGATCCAGTATTTCAATGACCAACAATTTAATCAACAATTCTAAACTCGGTTCACATAACTCACTAGACATCACATTTAAACTACTAGTTTCATCTCAGTTCACATTAACATCACAAGAAATAATAAAAAGTTACCAACTACCTGCAACATAAGTTACTACATAAACAAAATCACCAGCAGACCTCTTGCTTAATGAACCAGCAGCTACGAGCAGCGCTCATGTCGAAGAAGCATTGTTGATGGCCAAGATACGCTTGAGTAGCGCATTGTTCTCCTCCATTGCCTTGTTGTTTATCTCTGTCAGCTTCTTGTACTCCTCCATCTCCTTTTGTGTCCTCGCCAGCTTTTCCTCAGCTTCTTCACTTCTCTTCCTGAGTTCATCGATTTCACCTTGTACAGCAGCCGTAGCTTCAGCTGCTAGTTGCTCCCGAAGCTCGCTTTCATTTGATGATGATGATTTGGAGGATGGCACTAGTTTAATGCCAACACTCTTCAGGAAAAGGTTTGAGCTGTTCTGGGAGAGCACCTAGGACACAACCTACACACTGGACACTGCTGTCTCACCTTCAACAACAGGTTCTGTCCTCAAAGCTTCCATATTTGACTGAAACAGCAATGACCCATCATTAGTTGATACTTATTGCATTAATTTGAGGAGGAAATATCACACAAGATGTATTTTAAAAAATAAAAACCTATGCTGCATTGACAGAAACTGATGCCAAAGTGATTTGCAATCATGAGTCATTTATTTGTTGTCAGGTAACTGAATACAAGTAGAAGTCAACAACATAGGATTATTATTTAGCAAGTATGTCTAGCAATATGTATTAATTAAATGACGAATGTCACATAGATGTTTCCAGCAATCTCATCACAGCTCATACATATCAGCCAAGCCATCATCCACATACATTCCAGAGCAAAAGATAGAAGACACAATTGCTTATAGGCTCAAACATCACACTAGTTCCAGGTTTCATCACACAAGTTCAAACATACAAACATGTGCTGCTTGGTTTGCTTCAAGTGAGGCCTGTTGAGCAAGAATCTATGCTTCCACCTATTCCTGCTTCAGATAAAGGAAAATGTGAATCCTATTAGATGTGGACATAGCTGTTACTCAACCAAATTTAAAATCACTAAGTATTATAGAACAACAAACTGAATCATCTATTACTTATGAACTGGTGGAAAACAATTTCATTGTCCAAATTTAAAATGGCTAAGTATTATAGAGCAACAAACCCAATCATCTATTACTTATCATGTACAGGTTCAGTTAGAGAATAGTTAATAGCAGCCAATGCACATAAGCACTTAACTTAGATAACTCGGAGTTTAGAGAAATAAGCAAGTCCAGGTTCAATGCAGTAAGGATATGTTTCATAAAAAAAGCTTGTACTGTAATCATAAAGCTGCAACAGGGAAGGGGATATGATTCATAGTCTATCTTCTTTACTTCATAGGCTTGATTTTAATGATGCCCCCAAAGAAACTTTTCTGACAACTTATTAGTCATTCTGCTCAATGATCAAAGAGATATGACAAGCATGAGGACTTATTGTAAGTACTAAACTGACAAGAAAGTTTACTACATAAGAACTTTATAAGTTTACTGACAAGAAAATTAGAACCATTTTTAGGTAGCAAATTAAGTTGTTTCATTCTCTAGTCAAGCAGGCAAGACTCTTGCTGCTGTGTTGACAAGTATAACTCAAACAGCATGTTATTACTAATAATCAGTCATCACACATCTTCTAGTTTTTCTCAAATAATGACTAATTTCTGTTGAGTATACAAGTTAAAGCAACCAATAGTTGTTGACCATTAGCACTAAATGTTATATGCTGAAAGCATAGTACTGAATATATCATAGGAATAAATGAGTGGCTAAGGTCCAGCCTGTAGGCAGCAAACAGGGAAACCACCAGAAATGTATAGGATTTCGGCAGCGAGCATGAAGATCCAATAAACTTTGAGTTAAGGTTCAGCCTGTTTTTTTCTAAGTTTTCTTTGCAATTTCAACTTCGTCTGCATATGTACATGAAACAAAAGATTATATTAATATACCAAAACCAGTCCATTTTCTCAAAGATAATCATTAAATGCTAAATGCAGGCCAGTAGCTATCAGCGTATGCTCATGAAACAAGAACTGCTAAATTCAATTCACAATGATACTATGCTGTTCCAGCAAGCTCAACAAGAGACCCGGTGGAAAAAGAAAGAAAATCAGCGTGCATACTACAAGCTACTTTGGTCAAGCATTCAGGCTCCTACAAAATAAGATAGCACTAATTGATTAGTACATTTTCAGCCAGAGGTCATCATACGGCATCCTTAGCAGGTCATCACATGTACTACTAGTCTACTCACAGATCACAGGTACTATCTATATGATAGAACTGAACATGACGTGTGAGAGAGCTGGAACAATCAATGTACAGGCTCAAGTCTTCACGAGGCGGAGGATCTGCACGGCTTCACGCTAGATGTTGGCCACCCGTGCTGGATCCCTACCTGGGACGGCAGGTGCGCCGAGGTTCACTTGCTGCTCCTCGGCGTCCTCGCACACGGCGATGGCGGCCGCTCGCTGCTCGAGCCTCGCCCGTAGCGCACCGCCCATGGTGGCCGCATCCAGCGCCGCCGTCGCCGCCCGCACTGGTGCTGCATCTAGCGCCACCCGCACTGGTTGCTGAAGACTGAGATGAGAAAAATGTTGATTCAGAAAAGACTGAGATGTTGAACACAAGCTGCTGGAAAATGTCAGATTCAGAAAAAATTAGTGATAAAGCTGCTCACCGGATGGGATAAAAAGGAGCCTGATGCCCATGCACTAGATCTGGTGTTGCCCAACCTCCACGGACAGGATCCCGCACCATGACAGGCTGCTGCTCAGGCACCACCACCAGGAAGCCTCGTATCTAGCTCGTGCCCGCCTCTCTCCCTCGGAGGTCGTGCTCGAGGAGGGGCGCGAGGTCGTGCTTGAGGAGGGGCGCGAGGTCGTGCTTGCACGAGCGCCACCGCCAGTAAGGAGGCCTGGGCCATGAGCTCCTGAAGGATCTGAGCGTGGGGGCGCGCTGCTTCTGGCGGAGTGCCCCGGCCGTGCGCTGCAGCCAGAGAAGAGCGGGAGAGAAGAAAAGGGGCGGCGGCGGCGGCTGGTGACGGGAAGAAATGAGAGAGGATGAGGGTTAGGGTTCGAGGTGACCCTATTTTATACTTCCTTGGCTCATGGTAGCTGTTCGATCATGAATCAATGGCCAACAAATTATGGACCAAGTACAGTAATGGGCCGATTTTAGGGTTTAGGCCTATTAATATCTCTGGTGTTTTTATTTTGAATTTTTGAGAACTTTCATCTTTAATTTTCGGTTATTAAATGAATTCAAATGAAAAATCCGTAAAAAACTTGGATGTGATGGTTTTTTTTCCTAAAAATTTCTAAAATCATGCTTCAGCATTTAAGTTTGATCAAACTTGAATGTGACAATGTTTTTAAAATTTGAAATTTGACAAGTTCAAACCAAATTTTAAAACCCTAAATGATTTCAGATGTAAAAGTGATGAATACAAAAGTTGTTCAACTCGTCAAGATCTACAACTTTTATTTTGGTCATCTTGTCATTTGACAAAATTTGAACCTTTCAAATTTGAAATTTTAAAAAATGACAAGTTTGAACCAAAATTTGAGACCCAAATTGATATCAACATAAACAGTGATGAATACCAAAGTTGTTCAACTCATTAATATCTACAACTTTTATTTTAGTCAATTTGTCATTTGACAAAATTTGAACCTTTCAAATTTGAAATTTTGAAAAACGACAAGTTCGAACCAAAATTTGAGACCCAAATTGATTTCAACATAAAAAGCGATCAATACCAAAGTTGTTCAACTCATGAATATCTACAACTTTTATTTTGGTCATTTCTTCATTTGACAAATTCTTAGCACATATTGTTCATTAATCTTACACATGTCTCATACAGTTTATAAAACCTTACGAGAGATGTGTCACATTTGTGAACAATGTCGTTACCACTTTTTCATATGAAGAAATGACCAATACAAAAGTTGTAGATCTTGATGAGTTATTCAACTTTGGTATTTATCACTTTTTCAGCTGAAATCATTTGGGGTACCAAAATCTTGTCTGAAGTTGCATTTTTTTGAAATTCAAAATTTAAATTGCTCAAACTTTTCATATGTATATATTGACAAAACCAACAAAATAAATTGATAGAGAATGATTTTATAAAATTTTAGGAAAAAAATCATCAGATTTGGAGTTAGTATGAGGAAGAAAAACTAGTTACAAAGTGGACCCACAAATTAAAAAAAGAAATAACACTGTTTACTACGATCATGTAAGGATCATCTAGAACAGTGTGATTTCTCTTTTTAATCTGTGGGTAAACTTTGTAACTAGTTATTCTCCCTCATACTAACTCCAAATGTGATGGTTTTTTTTTCTAAAAATTTCTAAAATCATGCTTCAGCATTTAGGTTTGATCAAACTTGGATGTAACAATGTTTTACACATTTTAAAATTTGAAATTTGAAATTTGACAAGTTCAAACCCTAAATGATTTCATATGCAAAAGTGATGAATATAAAAGTTGTTCAAATCATCAAGATCTACAACTTTTATTTCGGTCATATTGTCATTTGACAAAATTTGAACCTTTCAAATTTGAAATTTTAAAAAATGACAAGTTCGAACCAAAATTTGAGACCCAAAATGATTTCAACATAAAAAGTGATGAATACCAAAGTTGTTCAACTCATTAATATCTACAACTTTTATTTTGGCCATCTTGTTATTTGACAAAATTTAAACCTTTCAAATTGGAATATTTGAAAAACAACAAGTTCAGACCAAAATTTGAGACCCAAAATGATTTCAACATAAAAAGTGATGAATACCAAAGTTGTTCAACTCATTAATATCTACAACTTTTATTTTAGTCATATTGTCATTTGACAAAATTTGAACCTTTCAAATTTGAAATTTTGAAAAACGACAAGTTCGAACCAAAATTTGAGACCCAAATTGATTTCAACATAAAAAGCGATGAGTACCAAAGTTGTTCAACTCATGAATATCTACAACTTTTATTTTGGTCATTTCTTCATTTGACAAATTCTTAGCACACATTGTTCACTAATCTTACACATGTCTCACATAGTTTATAAAACCTTATGAGAGATGTGTCACATTTGTGAACAATGTCGTTACCACTTTGTCATATGAAGAAATGACCAATACAAAAGTTGTAGATTTTGATGAGTTATTCAACTTTGGTATTTATCACTTTTTCAGCTGAAATCATTTGGGGAACCAAAATCTTGTCTGAAGTTGCATTTTTTTTGAAATTCAAAATTTAAAATGCACAAATTTTTCATATGTATATATTGACAAAACCAACAAAATAAATTGATAGAGAATGATTTTAGAAAATTTTAGGAAAAAATCATCAATTATCATGTTATACGTTTACAAATAGAAAAACATGCATGCCTTTATCACAAAACGGCGAGTGCTCCAGTGGTAACGCACCAACATGTCTTGCAGCAGGTCGCGGGTTCGAATCTCCCTGCGTTTTCTATTTTTTGGCAAAAAAAGGGAGGCGGAAGGATGCAGGTCCACCTGGACCGTGTGGGCCACGCTGCCCCACTTGTTCACCGCCACGTCCTCAGGCTGAGACCCGCTAGTGGGACCGCATCGCCACGTCTTCGAGGTTGGGACCCAATGGTGGGACCACATCGCCACGTCCTCGAGGTGGGACCTGCTGGTGGGACCACGGCGCCATGTCCTCGAGGTGGTACACGAGCCAAACGATCTATGACGATTTAGTTTTGTTGTTTTATGATGATTCTTTTGTTTTCGTCATTATTCTTCGTGCCAAAGCTTCGTCACTTGTTACTTATGACGAAGCTGGAAATTTCGTCATAGAAAGCGCTTGTTCTGTGATGAAATTTGTAAGCGTCACGACTGAATCGTCATTGATGAACACATTTCTAGTAGTGAAAGTTGTATGTCAAAACTCTATGTGCGGTAAGTGTCATTTACTTTGGTACTCCATATATTACGTGTCTGTCAATAGCATTACTTAACATCTCCATATGCAAAACACACAGTGTCCCAAGCAGAAGCCTGGGAGTCTACATTGTGGATACTACACATGTATTATGATGAGTACCATCGGTGGCTACAACAGAAACCCCAATCTGGTAAGTTTGAACATCTTCGCTCGTAGTATGAAAAGTTCGCATATGTTGTGATATAATAAACCTAAACTTGTTCTCTTGTAGTTGGAGAAAGATAAATACACGAGAAGGAACCCATACAAGGATGACGAGCTCTTAGAGATGGTCGACGACCTTTGCAACTTCATAATGGACCAGATTGTGTACCATAAAGGCACTTACCATCATCTTCTTTTCGACTTAGGTAGTAATCCTCTATACCAACACCTTCGGGAGACTGATAGGCTAGCCCTAGACCGTTGATGATAATGTGGACTTGTGGTATGGTTTGGATCAGACTTTGGAACGGTTTGGACTTGTTTTGCATGTGGACTTGTGGATTTCTTAATGGACTATGTTATAATGATGGACTTCATAATGGACTATGTTGTAATGATGGACTTTTGTGAATTGACTTGTGATGATGTTCTAAATAATGGTCTTGTGTTTGTGGATGTATATATGTATATTTGTGGCGGTCAGATTCGAATTTGAATTATATATATATATATATATATATATATATATATATATATATTTGTGGTCAGATTTGAATTTGAATTATTTTTTTTTGCTAAAAAATCCACTGTAGGGGCGGTTCTTGATTGAACCGTCCTTACAAATACACACAGCAGGGGCGGCTGGTGATACAGCCGCCCTTACAGAGGGAACTGTAGGGGCGGCTGAAAACACCAGCCGCCCCTACAGAGGCACCCTCTATAGGAACATCCTGGGAAGGGCAACTGGCGCAGCCGCCCCTACAGAGACTCTAGAGCCGTCCCTACAGTTAATTTCTGTAGTAGTGCCCATGCTAACTAGCTAGCTAGTAGTGTGCCCGGCCATTATTATTAGCTAGTTAATTAATTAGCTGATGAAGGTCTTAGTACTACGAATACTGCACTGTACTTGTTGCCGCCGATTAGATATTATGCATGCACACGTACGTGCACGTGTCGTCGTGGATGCCAATTCCACTTGTACTGTACGACACACTGTACACCGTGCTGAACGGGAGTCGTTGATCGACATGGTATGTTATTATGCACAATGTGATATATATGTTTGTGCTATTATTATTACTACTTGGTGTGCTCTCAAAACGTACTAATATATATATATATATATATATATATATATATATATATATATATATATATATATAACTACTACCCTGTAACTGGCTATAAAAATAACTTATTCTATAGCCGCTTTGAGTTACGATAATTACTATATTAATTTACGAGATTATATATATATATATTAAATCTAGAATTCTGGATCGATCGGTCCCAAGAAATAAGTCTACCTACTTCAAGAAAATCTCAGATGGCGTACTGCATGTACTCTCGAGTAATAACATGCGTGGGTGCCTAATCTAATTACTCACGCTTAGTTGAGGATTTGTGTGCCCGTACTAAATAATAAGTACTCGATCATCATGCACTTGCACATGTAGCAAACCCAGAAACTACAACACATTTGCGTATGCAGCACAGCATAGGATCATCGGACAAAGCGAGGGGACATTGATCACAGATAATGGTTGTTGAACGGGGAATTGAACGGATGAGCGCTCATGCATGGCTACCTTCATAATGTGCGCGCGTTAATCAAATGGATACCATCTAGCTGGTCCAAAACGTAAAGAAGCATTTTTATGTGATACGGTGGAAGCAAGTACCTATGCTATCATGTACTAGTATATTGACGAACTTAATCACACAACTATATATATAGTAGGCTTATTCATGATTTTGCCCGCACTCAAAATATTTTTGGTCCAGTGAAAACATGGCACTCAAATTGGGTGCAAAAACAATCAGACCTGAGACAAATTTACTCTCTAGCTTTTTTTCACGAACATGCTTGGCATGTATTTCATTAAGAGGGAAAATTTACTGGATTCAAAATGACAACACACACAGTTAATATAATTTCTTTTTATCATGCCACAGCACACACCGTTGCTAGTCCTTGTTCCGCGATTCCCGTTCACAACACGTATGCAAAGAGTGCCAGTTATTGGATGCTATTCCTGGTTTGAAAACGGGAGTGAAAAGGGCCGAAACGACGATCGGCCAAAGGAGTGAGAGACAATTAAAATTCTTTAAAAGAACTTGGCCTATATCCAAAACCAACCCAAGAACCACTAGAGGAGCAGCACTTGCCAAGATCTCAGTCAAGCGGACCTACGGAACCTAGAAACTTGGCGAGAGAGATGCGGAAGTGATCGGAGGGCGAAAAGGGCAAATCTTAACACTCTCAGCCAAAGCCATCTTAGCCTGTTTCTAAAGCCGTCTTAGCCTATTCTTGCTGTTTTCAGCCATCAACCTCCAAAGGAGAAATTCCAAATCTAATCAGACCATCATCTTTTGGCTTCTCACTTTTTGTTTGGTTTGTGGAATGAAAATATGTTAATCACAAGCTAATAATTAATACTAGTATGAGAAATGAATTTATTTCATCCAAATTTGAGGGATGTGAGAGGATCAAGCAGATGCTCAAGGTCGAGGGGAGGGGTGAATTGGGCTAATCTAAAATTCTCGTGAAACTAAAACCTACCACTTTTTGCCCATTTCACCCTTGTGCTTAAATTGTGTTTCTAGCCTACCACACAAAATTTTGCACCCTAGTTCCAACTCTAGTCAAGCATGGAAATTCTAGTAATGTAAATACATAAAAGTAAATCACTCAAATGTAAAGGAGAAGGGTTAGGAACATCGCGACATCTTTTCCCGAGGTATCTGAGAGTCAGCACTCTCCACTAGTCCTCGTTGGAGTACCTCGCAAGGTATTTTCTCCCCCTTGATCTGCTCAAAGGCCAACTGCTCTCTATGGGATGATACTTCGCCTCTGACGCGCACTAGTAGAGAACAGACCTTTGATCATCGACCAAAATGGGCTCTAGTCCCGGCATTTTTTGCGCCCAGGACTAGAGAGACCTTTAGTCCCGGTTGGTGGCTCCAACCGGGACTAAAGATCCCTGCCCAACGGCTACTGCGCCAGACAGAGGTGGCAGGGACCTTTAGTCCTGGTTGGAACCACCAACCGGGACTAAAGGTAGACTTTTACTCCCGGTTGGTGCCTCCAACCGGGAGTAAAGGTCTACTCCTGGGCCGTGGCTGCGCCGGGGGTTGGAAAGTTACTTTTAGTCCCGGTTGGAGCCACCAACCGGGACTAAAGGTCCCTCCTTTATATCCCGGCTGTCTCCTTCTTCCTCCCCGAGCCCGAGCTCAGCACATTTTCAAGCTCACTGCACTAGTGTTCTTGCTTCCTCCCTCCATTGTTCCTCCATCATTCTTCGATTTCTCCGTCGATTTCTTCGATTCCTCCGTCGATTCTTCAGTTGTAAAGGTTACCAATCTCATACTCTCATTTTTCATCATTGGCTTATCTCATATTGTTCACTATATATATATATTGTTTTATGGTGTTTTTTTATTTGTAAACAATTTGAGCTCAAAATAACTTATAGTTTGCATATTTGGATGAAGAAAGGTTAAAGTAGGTATTTAAAATTAGTATTCACTTTTTATTTCTAGCATGCATAGCACACTTCATTGTTTAGAGATATAGATAATTTTATAGTTTTTTAATTTTATTTGTTTATAAAATGAGAAATTTATAGTGTATTAAAAAATGAGTATAGAGAGTAGATGGCAACTGCTTCCGGGTCCTCGGCCTCTCATGGGTTTCCAAAGCGACTTAGGCCGGGTCTCCCTCTCATTCCATGCGGCAAGTGTCGTGATGAGACGAAGATTGTGATGGAGTACCGAGTGAAGAAGGAGGGTCCCAACAATGGTCGTATCTTCTACAAGTGTCCGGATCGCAATGTGAGTTATTTTATCGTATTTTATGATTATGGTTAGTTTATACCTATTTTCATGATGGTTGTGATTAAAGTTCTAATTTTTTATTTTAATTTCAGTGGGATGGCAGTGGACGATGTTCAGGCTTCTACTGGGAGGAAGAGTATGTTGAACTCGTGCAAAAATATCTTTCACAACAGGCAGATACGACGGCTAATGAGGCAGTGATCTAGCCGAAGAAGCCCAAAGATGTTGCACAATCGGGGGATTTGTCTGTTTTAGTTGAGATTGGTCGCGAAATCCTTGTGCTCCTGAAATGTATTTTAGGTTTAGTTCTTTTAGTGGTAGTTGGGATTGTCTACATTGTAGCGATGCTTTCATAAATTTGTACCTTTTGTGGTGGCACGCATGTTGTATAAATAATTAATTATGATCTAGGTTTTAATATGGTATTTATGTCATGTAATGCAGATGAGCCGGCATTTGATGTACAATGCTGATCGCCGCTCCCAAGAGTTCATTGACAGCGTGCATTCTTTGTTACGTGCGGCCGAGGCAAAGAAACGCGACGGTTTCATGTGCTGCCCATGTGCCATATGTAAGAATACGGTGGAATATCCTTGCTCAAGGACTCTTCATTCACACTTGTTCAAGTCGGGTTTCATGCCAAACTATATTTGTTGAACGAAGCACGGAGAAACCGGCGTTGTAATGGAAGAAGGTGAAGAAGAACAATGGGACGACAATGATATTATTCCCGATGGTACGTGCTTCAATGATACTGCAATGGGAGAAGCTGAAGAAGAGGTAGCCGTAGAAGATGAGCCCGCTAATGATCTTTGTCAGGTCATTCGTGACGCACAAAGAGAATGTGAAAGTGAAAAGGAGAAGATCAAGTTCGAGCGGATGCTAGAAGATCACAAGAAATTGTTGTACCCAACTTGTGATGCAGGGCAGAAAAAGTTAGGAACCACACTAGAATTGTTGCAATGGAAGGCAAAGAATGGTGTATCTGACAAGGGATTTGAAGAGTTACTAAAAATCCAAAAGAAGATGCTTCCGAAGGACAATGAATTGCCCACCACTACCTACGAAGCAAAACAAGTTGTCTGTCCTATGAGGCTAGAAATCGAGAAGATACATGCATGTCCTAATGACTGCATCCTATACCGTGGTAAAGAGTATGAGAATTTGGATGCATGCCCGGTATGCCATGCATCGTGGTATAAGATCAGGCGAGATAACCCTGGTGATGTTGAGGGCGAACGTTCGTGGAAGAAAATCCCTGCCAAGGTTATGTGGTATGCTCCTATAATACCACGCTTGAAACGTCTGTTCAGAAATAAAGAACATGCAAAATTGTTGCGATGGCACAAAGAAGACCGTAAGGTAGACAATATATTGAGACATCCTGCTGATGGGTCCCAGTGGAGAGCAATCAACAGAGAATTCTCGGAGTTTGCAAATGACGCAAGAAACTTAAGGTTTGCTTTAAGTACAGATGGTATAAATCCTTTTGGAGAGCAAAACAGTAGTCATAGCACTTGCCCTGTTACTCTAAGTATCTACAACCTTCCTCCTTAGTTATGCATGAAGCAGAAGTTCATTATGATGCCTGTGCTCATCCAAGGCCCGAAGTAACCTGGCAATGACATCGATGTGTACCTAAGACCACTTATTGACGAACTTCTCATTTTGTGGAATAAAGAAGGTGTATGTGTGTGGGATGAGTACAAACAGGAACACTTTGATCTACGAGCATTGTTTTTCGTAACAATCAATGATTGGCCTGCTCTAAGTAATCTTTCAGGACAGTCAAACATGGGATATAATATATGCACACACTGCTTCGGTGATATTAGAGGTGTATTCTTGAAAAAATGTCGAAAGGTCGTGTACCTTGGCCATCGTCGATTTCTTCCTGCAAATCACCCCGTAAGAAAGAAAGGCAAGCATTTTTAAGGGAAGGCAGACCACCTAACCAAGCCTCGCAACCAAACCGGTGAGGATGTACTCGGTATGGTCAATGATGTGAAAGTCGTCTTTGGAAAAGGACATGGAAGTCAACCTATTCCGAACGATGCTAACGGTCACGCACCCATGTGGAAGAAGAAGTCCATATTTTGGGACCTACCCTATTGGCAAGTCCTAGAGGTTCGTAGCTCGATCAACATGATGCACCTAACGAAGAATCTTTGTGTGAACCTGCTAGGCTTCATGGATGTGTATGGAAAGCCTAAGGACATATTTGAAGCACGATAGGACCTACGTTGTTTGAGAGAAAGAGACAACCTGCATCCAGAGAAGACAGATGATGGACGCCATTACTTACGTCCTGCCAGCTACACTCTAAGCAAAGAGGAGAAGGAAATCATGTTTGAATGCTTAAACAACATCAAGGTACCATCTGGATTCTCCTCGAATATAAAGGGTATTATAAATGTGCCAGAGAAGAAATTTTGTAACTTAAAGTCCCATGACTGTCACGTTCTCATGATACAATTACTTCCAGTTGTATTAAGAGGAATTCTACCTCCAAATGTACGTCTAGCCACCGTGAAGTTATGTGCATTCCTCAATGCAATTTCTTAGAAGGCAATTGATCCAACTGATCTAGCTAAACTACAGAATGATGTGGTTCAATGTCTCATCAGCTTTGAGTTGGTGTTCCTTTCTTCCTTCTTTGATATCATGACACACCTCCTAGTTCACCTAGTCAAGGAGATTTTCATTCTCGGTCCTGTGTTCCTACACAATATGTTCCCCTTAGATAGATTCATGGGAGTCCTGAAGAAATATGTTCACAACCGTGCTCGCCCAGAAGGAAGCATCGCCAAGGGCTATGGAACAGAAGAGGTCATTGAGTTCTGTGTTGACTTTATTCCCGACCTTGACTCGATTGGTGTTCCTGAATTGAGACATGAGGGGAGACTAAGCGGAAAGGGGACACTAGGGAGGAAAACATATATTGGTACGGAGGATGATTATTTTAATAAAGTGCACTACACAGTTCTACAGAACTCCTCTTTGGTAGATCCGTATATTGAGACACACAAGGATCTCTTACGATCCAAGTTTCCAGGGAAGACTGAAGCTTGGATTACGCGTAAGCACATAGAAACTTTCGACGGTTGGTTGTGAAAAAAATGTCAAGGTGATGAGAGCATCCATGAGCAACTGTATTTATTGGCTATGCAACCATCATGGCATATCATCACATACAAAGGGTATGAGATAAATGGAAACATATTCTACACAGTAGCCCAAGATAAAAGGAGTACCAACCAAAACAGTGGTGTCCGCATAGATGCCACAGACCCGAATAGGAATAAGCAGACATATTATGGCCGCATAGATGAAATATGGGAACTAGAATATGCACCTACTTTGAAGATCCCATTGTTCAAGTGCCAATGGGTCAAGGTGACCCGAGGCGGGGTAACAGTAGACAACGAGTATGGAATGACAACAGTAGACCTTAGTAATATTGGGTACAAAGACGAACCATTCGTCCTTGCCAAGGATGTGAATCAGGTGTTCTATGTCAATGATATGTCTACCAAACCAAAGAGAGGGAAAAACGATAATGACTCAACCAAAGAGCCAAAGCGCCACATAGTTCTTTCAGGGAAAAGAGTCATCGTGGGAATTGAGGACAAGTCGGACATGTCAGAAGATTATGAAAATGATGATTGAATTCTGCCCTTCAAAGTGAACAAAGACCCTAGCATCTTGGTAAATGATGAGGACACTCCATGGTTACGACGAGATCATAACCAATGGACATACGTAAAGAAGAAGTTCACTGCTGTGCCCACTTGATGATATAGTGATTTAATGTAGTGTGTGTTTGAGATATTATGTAATAATTGTGAATTCAGATGTTTATTATGTCGTGTTTCAAATTAAATCAATGTTTGATTTGTTGGAATTTCTCTCTCGAAAAGTTAAATTAGGATATTGAGTGATGAAAAATTAAAATATTAACGTTAAAATGATGTGAAAATAAATTTCCTATCCAAAACCAATAGTTTTAATAATTTTAATTAAACACTACATTTTTGCATTAACGAAATAATAAATATTAGTTACATTATGTTTTATAATTATAACAAAAAATTAAAAAAAGTTAGGTTATAGATTTTTCCTATGTGCAATAAAGAAAAAAAATCCATATTTTTAACAAAATAATTTTATGCCTTTTATTTAATTTACTATGTATTTAACAAGACTATTGCATTTTATTAAAAAATTTTGCTCAAAACATGCGGGAAACGAAACTGTAGCCCACCTTTACTCCCGGGTGGGAAGCCCACCCAGGAGTAAAGGTGGGCTGCAGTTTCATGGCCCGCCAAAAAAACCTTTACTCCCAGTGCGTGTTACCAACCGGGAGTAAAGGTATACCTTTACTCCCGGTTGGTAACACGCACCGGGAGTAAAGAACCTTTACTCCCAGCTGGTGGCTGGCACCGGGAGTAAATCTCCCTGGTATATAAGCGCCAGTGCCTGGCGCAGATCGATCCCCTCCTCTTCTTCCTCGTCGAACAGCCGCCTTTCTCCTCTTCTTCCTCACGCCGCCACCGGTCGCCACCCCACCTCGCGCTGACGACCTCGTGCGGCCCTCCACCGTGCACGCCTCCGCATTCGTGAGGTGAGTTCTCTCGGCTTTCTCTCTCCTCCAGCGCGCGCCGCTGCTCGTCCCACGCCGATCCCCGCGCCGACAATCTGCTAGCTCCTCCTAGCCCACCCAAGCGTCGTAGAACGCCTCCTTGTCGTCGGAGTAGGACATGCCACCGGTGGGAGGGGGAGGACTTGGGCTCGTGCTTGACGGCGCTCAGTTGAGGGCGTCCGGCACCCCTGTTAGCCTCACCGATCGAGTTCACCTCCGATCGGGATTTCAACGATGGCAGCCTGGTGGATGTCTTCAACAATCGATTGGTTTTATTTGCAGTGTTCCGCCCAATGATGTTTTTCACGACGTTCATGGTGCTCTCGGCTGTTCATGGTAGTGGTGGCCGGTGGCGATGCTGGTGAGCTCGCACACCATGGTCGTTGTTGGAAATCGTTGACAAATCGTTGCTTACGATTATTGAGCCATCCATCCATGTATACATAGTACATCACTGCCGTTGTCACTCGCTGGAGTAACAAGTCCAGGTATGTGTGGTAGTCAAGACATGAACTGTCGCGGTAGGCGCTTTTCATTAGTTTTGGCATTAGCATCGCTTTGTCCGCGTAGAAGCCAGCGAAGTCGCCGGAAGCGTAAAGCTCAGATGAGGCCTGCCTAGTTCGATCACGCGCGTCCATCCGCAGTTGCTTCACTTGCGACCTCGATCGTGACATGGCAGCGTTGCATTACCAACTCGCTTTGTCGCTTTGCTTCTTCGAGTCACCGGGTTCAGACGTGAGCACAAGGAAACACAAGAAACCTGCTGCTTCGATCGTATACGGCGGAGCACCGCTGCCCTCGTTAGGGTTTATACGGTGGAGCACCGCCGCCCTCGTTCGCCCTAGGGTTTAGGGTTTATACGACGGAGCACCGCCGCCCTCGTTCACCCATGTGTACAAACATATATACGACGGAGCGGAGCACTGCCACTCTCGTCACACCGCCCTCTCTCGCGGCCTAGTCGATCAACATTCGTATTATCGTTATCGTTAACGCTAAACAATCACACTAGGGTGAATTGCGTCGGTGACTAGGGCGAACCGCGTTGTTGATGTCACCGACGTGGTTCGCCCTAGTCACCGACGCAATTCGCCCTCGGCCGTTTATGTATAGCCCTAATTCGCCCTAGTACCGGCGTAGTTCGCCCTAGTGTGGCGAATTGCGTCCGTGACCGAGGGGCAAGATTTAATAATGCATATTGTTCATAGATTTTACGCATGTAAGCAAAGATTTGACGTACTATATATTGGTTTTGTTTTTTGAAGCTAGATGGCTGACCCGAGAAACATGGATGAGGAGGAGTTGATGATGAATTTGATCAACACTGGCATTCAAGTTGCCGGCGATGATGGTGCTAAAAATAACGTGCAAAAGGATGCAGATGACGGGAGTCAGTACTTAGCTCTTGAACAAAATGAGCAACAACATATTGGCCAAGTATATATTTTTTATTATTAGCTATTTATATTATTATATGTCTTATGTGTGCTCATGACATTAAAAATAATGTTTATGTTTTGTAGCCCTCTGGATCGACATCAACTACAACGAAGAGTAAAAATGTTCGAGGTCCCAAAAAGCCATTGGAGGGCCGCTTCATCATCTCGGAGTTCAATGTGGATACAGGCGAACTGGGGGGGCCAAATAAAACGAAATTCGTGCACCACTGTGGTTACCTTGTACGAGACCAGCTCCCAATCAGTACCCGTGAATGGAAGAAGAAGACCAATGCTCCTCATATCAGTTTTGTCTCCGATCATGACAAGACGTTAATTTGGAATGATGTCTTGGAACATTTCATGCTCCAAATAGATGGTTATGATGATATAATAGATGGTGATGAATTGAAGGAGCGAGTTAGGGATTGGGCAATGAAGAAGATGGCCACCCAGTTTCAGACTTGGAAGAAACACCTATACACGACGTATGTCAAGAAGAACATAGCACCAGATTTCAATGTCCCAGGCCCGATCTCAAAGCAGAGGCCCTATTGGGATGAGTTTGTATAGTACAAGACGTCGAAAGAGGGTGTGAGTCGGGTGATAAAGAACCAACGTAATGCCCAACAGAAGACATACCACCATAACTTGGGATCAGGTGGCTACCCGACTGCCATTAAGAAGTGGAACAAAATGGAAGCAGACCTTCTTGCCAAGGGTATCACACTAGAATCACTCGAGTGGGGAGAGCGTGCAAAGAATTGGTTTTTCGCTCATGGGGGAACACTGGACCAGGAGACAGGGAAGTGCGTTTATGGCACAAGACTGCAAGAAGCAGCAGAAAGATTGTTTTATGCTCAGAGAGCTACTGCTAGTGGTGCGTTCAGGCCCAACAGAGAGAAGGATGAACTGACATACGCCATTGGGACTATTGAACACGGTGGCCGAACTAGAGGCAAAGGAAGTGTCTCGTGGGAGCATGGATTCCCTCAGGACAGACCTTCCTACAGAAGCCACCAGAGAAAGAAGGAAGAAGAGGCACATCGGCTCCAGAGGTTGAAGGAAGTGGTGCGTGAAGCACAGGAGAGGGAAAAAACCTTGAAGTGAGAATGCAGGAGGAAATCAGAAGGCAAGTGCAAATAGCAGTGAGTGCACGCAAGCAGGCATCAGAGCCAGGAATCAACATTAGCCAATCTGTTCAGTTGAAAAGTAGCTACGCTTCCACGGAGATACCAAATCAAGGGGACACAGGACTGCGCTTCCCTGTGGATGACGTCACTGAACCTTGTACATCATGTGAGCTACACATTCCAAAGGGGAATTCCACAATCAAGGTGGCTATCGGTCTTGTTAATCCTATCGACCAAACTAAGACACCAAGGATTCATGGGAATATAATCCAAGAAGGATATGCTACCATCTCGGTAGATAAAGCTGAAAAAGGTTTTAGTGATTTGCCTCTTGACATTCCTGAGGTGATGGCGAGAAGACTCTAGGAGAAGCAGAGAAGACATTCATTCTATGGCGCAAGCGCTACATCATCATTCCCGGGATGTCGCCTCCACCTCCTCCTGAACTACCTCACCATAGGTGCGGATGAAAACACTACATCATTAATTTATATTGGCTTAAATAATTAACAATCTGCTCATAATAATATGTCATTCCTTTTTTTGTAGCAGATCCTCCCCCAACCTAAGTCCAATTGTTCAATCGCCAGATCATCATAGTGCTCTGTATGATGACAATGTGTTGGAAGGCGAGGCTTCATCCACACCATCTCCAAGGAGGTCTCCAACGCCTCCCCTACCCCCGCCTACCAAGAAGCCAAGTACTAGCAAGAGGCTAGCCCCGCAAACGAAGAACCAGCTCCCGCCGGCAAAGAAAGCCACCGTGAAACCAAGAGCTATTCCCAAAATAATATCTGAAGAGAAGGAAGAAGTAACTGATGCATATAAAAAGATATGTCCAGATTCTATGACAAACTTAAAAAGGATAAAGAAGCAAGGAGTAACCCAGAGAAACCGTACTTCTTCGTAGCTCCAGATATTCTAAGAAAAAAGATGGCTTCTTACCAGCAACAACAGCGGGAATCTCGTAAGCCGTCCAAAGCAACGTTAACGGACTATGACCGCACTCTCACCAAGTCAATTGAGGCAGCACAGAAAAAGAAGCGGGCAGGGAAAGGAGTTGCACAACTCGGACAACAATCGCACCAATCAGTCCCCCCGATAGTTGTTGGTAATGAATATGGTTCAAATTTAGGATTAATGCATCAGACAAACATACCTCCGGATGTCGATTTGGATCACCTTGGTGAATTTATTGAAGAGACTGGTCTCGACCTTTACCATATGTTTGGTGATGAAAACATTGAGAGTGCGGCGGAGGTTGATATTTGGAAGAAAAAATTTGTACTAGGCCAGAGTCTATACAACCCTCAAGCCTTAGGTGATCTAGGGACGCAAATGTACCTGCTAAATAAGTGGTACATGCAGGCGTCTACCGATGGATACTTCTGTGTTGGTGTCAGAATTAGAGACGAACATTGGTTCCGTGGCGATGATGTTATGTATGTTGACTTTGCATAATTTCATCAACTATACCACCTGACCTCTCTGGACAAAGTTATCATTAGCTGTTATTGCCTATAAGTAATAATTCTTTCGATCTATTATTAAACTCATCATATGTGTGTATATGCATATAAATTATCCTAACAAGTACTATATATATGCAGATTTACAATGATAGGGTGCAGAAAGAAAGGCTGCAATGAAATTGGTTTTGTTGATCCCTATATAGTATTCAAAGACCCAGTTACTCCAAAGCCTAATTGGAAGTCTAAGTCAGAGAGTAACCTCATGAAATTCTTAGTGAACCAACGCCACAAGAAGGATATACTCTTTCCCTACAACTTCAAGTGAGTGTTAATAATGTTGATCATCCTTAATGGCTTATATGTTGATTCTAGTTAATTAATGAGTGTTATGCGTTATATCCTATAAACACATGCGGCAATCACTGGATATTGATGGACATCGATCTGGTGAAAAGTCACTTGATAATCTATAACTCGATGAGAAAACCACAACAAGACTACCAAGATATGATAGATATTATCTAGAGGTAATTTCGGTATCTCTAGCAACTATATATACACACAAACATGATGATTAACTATATCTGATGACGTGGCAAATTTTTTATTGGGCAGTGTTTGAAAAACCTTTATTGAGAAGCAACACATGGGAAAATGCAAAGCACCACTGAATGTAATCCCTTTGAAAGTAAGTCCCCTAAATCGCATCATCTTTATTAATTAAACATATAGCTTTCACCGGATCACTAGATTGGATGACAAATCTTTTTCTCGTAAAGTGGTGTCTGAGGCCGGAACAGGGGAACAACTACTGTGGTTACTATGTTTGCAAGTTTATCAAGGAGCTCTCCCAAAGAACTCCTACAGAGAGACTCAAAGTACGTTAAAAATACACTATATATTCATTTAATTATTATTATTGATTGTGTTACTATGTCTTTATATATATATATATATATATATATATATATATATACATATATTAATTTATTTTTCTTTAATTCAAACCTGTAGACTCGATGGTTGGAGGAAAAGGTCATACGACAAGACCAGATCAAAGCAATTCAAGAGTCTATAGCCGGATTTTTTAATGACCAGGTCATCGATTCCAAGGGCGAGTTCTACTTCGATCCAACACTGTCATGGAAGCCAAGCTAGAGGATGAGAGGAAAATTGTTATATCACAACCGTAAAATACACATATGCATACATGCATGTAAATATATATATGATGCATGCATGTATATATATATATATATATATATATATATATATATATATATATATATATATATATATATATATATATATATATATAGTTCTATGCTTAAATTGTGTCATTTAATACGTTCATTGTACTTGAACCGAAACATACTAATACGACTTCGAAAACCTATTTTAAAAAGAAAACAAAAAAATAAAAAGAAAAGAAAAAAAAATAACCTTTAGTCCCGGTTGGTACCAACCGGGACTAAAGGTTATTTTTTTTTCTTTTCTTTTTATTTTTTTTAAATAGGTTTTCGAAGTCGTATTAGTATGTTTCGGTTCAAGCACAACCGGGACTAAAGAAAAGAAAAAAAATAACCTTTAGTCCCGGTTGGTATTACCAACCGGGACTAAAGGGTGCCGGCCTCGTGGCATGTCAGGAGGCACCTTTAGTCCCGGTTGGTGTTACCCACCGGGACTAAAGGTCCCCCTTTAGTCCCGTTTCCTGACCCAGGACTAAAGGACCCCCTTTAGTCCCGGATGCTTGCTCCCGGGTGGGGAACCGGGACTAGAGGGGGTTCCCCACCGGGAGTAAAGCTCTGTTCTCTACCAGTGGCGATGAATCACCCACAACCATTTATACCATGAGTTGGGCCTCTCACAATCTCCACCGAGAGATCACCAAGCTTCCAATCACCACCAAGTCATCTAGGGTAATGCCGATCACTAAGAGTAACAAGCACAAACTTTCACTTGAACTAACCAAGCCTAATTAATGAGAAGAGTGGATGTACAATTGCTACTCCCTAAGCACTAATGGAGTCCTTATTCTTTGAATTATTAAATTCAAATCACTCCACTAGCCTTGAGCTCTCCCTTGGACACCAAAGAGTGCATGGAACTATTTTGAAATGTCAAGAGGGCTCTCTTGCACGAGATAGAGGGGTATGTATAGCCTCCACTGTGAAAACTAGCTTTTTGAACTCCACTCAACAAAAATGACACCACCGGAAAAAGTCTGATGATAGTTTGAACTGGGCACCGGAGTAATCCGGTGCCATTCCGCTATTTCAAAGCTAGTCATTACTGTACGGCGTCATTAGCACATCCTCAGGTGGTAGCCATGCCGGACTAATCTGGTGAGCAAAAAACCATCTCTAGAACTTTATTGGAGAGCACCGGATGCACCGGTGACCCTCCATTAGATTAATCCGGTGAGTCTAGAGGAACCTTTCTGTGCAGCACTGTTACTTTGTCGCCTTTGCTTTGGTTCTATCTTCTTCGGCAACACCAGAAGAATAGGTGGCACTATTTACTGAACAAAAATCAACTACATATACATCTTTCTCTGGTGCACCTTGACTAGGGCATCGGATAAATTCGGCGCATGCAAAATACCCCATTCTCATCCAATTCAAACAACTTTAAGAATGGGCTAGCTTCCAAATGATCTTAGGGCCTTCTCCGAGCTATCTAGTGCTAAGTTTTATAAGTATATATGCACCACACCCACTCACTAGACTCACCTAGGTCAAGCTATTAGTTCATACCGCCTTTATAATATGATCAGAGGGGAAAAAATTCTAAACTACTCTAAATGTCTCCTAACGCCAAACGATGACAATCAGAACTAGTTCATCCTTAATCTCGTCTCTCATCCTTTGAAAACCAAAACAAAATCCATCAATAGGAGCATGGAAATCATTGATTACCCCATTAATCAATCATCATTGTGACCTAACTTATAATGTCTCTGCAAAACACATGTTGGTCACAATTGATTGTGTTGTCATTAATCGCAAAAAATGAATTAGGGGTCTAGATGCTTTCAGGATGGACAGCTCATGATCAAATTTTGGCTAAAATTCAGCCAAATATTAGCTGAACTTGAACACTCTGACAGGTCAAAACAAGTGAATCTCGGTTCGAAATTACCAAAAATTATGAGATTCACCTATTTCGGTTAGGTTAGAAATGTTTTATCATTTGAATCTGGGAACACTTGGTTACGAGAAATCACAACGTCGGAGGTAATTTGAGACTCCATCCCCATTCCCTGTTTTGTGATTGCTTCTTCTTTTTTTCTTCGAGTGCCGTACTCCAAGAGGCCGGTCGCCGCGTTAATTATTAATTAGCACGCGTTCTGCGAAGTTTACCGTGACTCCTTGTTGACGATCCGCATATATAACCACGAGACAATCGAGAAGGTGCACCAAGAAATTAGCAACGGGCCAACGCAGGCCAGGATCGGATATGCTGCCATTTGGGCGGCACGGCAATGGACATTGCCGGATCAGAGGTGCCGCGCAAGGCCGACGATGCATTCCGATCCCATTGAATATACAAAGGACTTCCGTACGTCGCTGTTACACGCTACCAGCTAACCAAATAGCATCGAGGAAACGGCAGGCTGGGCAGCCGGTTTGTGCCAGGAACGCATCGACGAAGTCCAGAGTCCAGACAAGAAATTAGCAAAGGTGAACTGATTATTGGAGAGATTGTTACATCGATCCTACTGTATTAAAATCCTGGCCGCCTTAATACCGTGTAAGGCGGAGTGCCCAGATACGATGGCTTAATCCTGGCCAGGATCGGCTTCATTGTTAATGTTAACGTGATACATTAATTAATCAATGCAAATGGTGTTGGCATTATTTGTCACTTGTCAGGTTGTGGCTTGTCGCCTGAGCGGACGACGGCACTGGACCGTATGCGGGTAGTACTATAACTGTGAGGAACGAAGTAGTCCCACCGCAGCAGGGCGGCAAGCGGAGGCAGCTGTGGTCTCATTTGCAGCGTAGCGTGAATTGCCGCCGGCGGCCGGCCGCGCCGGAGTGCAAACGCTAGGTCAGCAAAGCAGAGAGCTAGCAGGAAGGGTCGAGGTCGTCGACGTCGAGGCATGGCGGGAAGATGGAGGCACGACGACAACCCGTTCGAGGAGGGCGACGGAGACGTCGTCGTCAACCCCTTCTCGGTACGTAACTCACGCTCACGCAGCGTCGGTCCACTCGATCGTCCTCCTCGACCCCTGGGCCCTGGGTCGTTTCTCTCTAATTTTAACCAGCTCGTACGTCTGTCTCTCGTGATCAGGCGATGATTGCTGCTTATTTATTTCCTTCCTGCGGTATAAGGTGTTGTTGGTTTAGAGATCGAGTCCCCAAGTTTGAAGATTGTCGTCCCTCTCGCTCAAAATTCGATTATTGATTACATGTGAACGTATGACTGGATAAATCAAGCTTTGATAGTTGGAATCTTAGTTTCGATCGAAGAGAGTTTAACGTTGATTTCGCTAGTTTACAAAGACATAGTAGAACAAGAAAGCTAGATCGAGCACAACGTTTTGGTACTTGAAACTCTTGTGCTTTCGTATTTCCATGTTCGATCGGATTGTTTTATATACTAATATAAACCCTGAAACTGAAACGATGGCAGATTATTGCAAAGTCCTCTTTTTTCAGTTGTGGAAACTCCGGGAGCTATTTGGCTCAAGTTTGCCTAACATTCTTCTAAACTTGCCAAAACTTGGTGAGAAAAATGCAACGGTGCCAACCACAACTCAGGTTGTCCAAAGAAATCTTGAGCGTGTTCGGCTAGTCAGCTTCGGCTGGCTGGCTAGCCTTTTTTTTCTGGCCGGAGCGGTGTTTTTCTCTCACCAAATTCTAGCATAAACAGTGTTTTCCATCTGCTACAGTATCAATTTAATGTCAGCCGAACACTCTTCTTGCCCCAACTTATTGTGTCAGTAACATATGGAATTATAAAAAAAAAAAAGGGGCAGGTCATGACTAACTTGAGTTTATATACACCTATGCAGTAGAGTTGTTTATGCATGCAAACCTCGGGCGTAAGTGAGTGTTTACTATATATATATAGAGATTATTGTAATTTTATGGGTTTGATTGGAAAGATCAAGTCGACACCTACTCTCTCTCAAATCCAAATTATATATCACTTTATCCTAATTAGCAAATGTGCCCGTGCGTTGCGACGGGAGAAAAAAAAACTATCAAATTTTCATAAAAAATGAGAACCGGAACGATACATAGCTATTTATGTTTTCCTCTTTTTATAAAATTTTAAAGCTACAGCTTATTTTATGATGACTATGACATTCGTAATATAAACTAATACTATATTATTTTAATTTTAAACTATCCATGCATCTTCTTTTGTGGATATATAAAATTGTAATTCCAATCTCTAATTAAAGCTGGCAAGAAGTTGGTTGGGGAAATATCTAGCACTTGTCCGTTGGTTAATGATTATTATGATGGGAGACCGCTCTCGGTTTTTCATATAGTAGTCCTCGTCGAAGATTACATTAGTACACGCACATAATTTTAAGTCACGTTTATTTAGACTATTGTAGTTCACGATTTGATTAGTTAGATCATCGATTGAATCAGACTATATAATACGATAATTTTTGTTTCAAATGAAAATTGCATTAATAACTTTATTAGTAATGTAAATCTCTATTTTCTAAGGAGATCAAGGTTTAACTGCTCATAATATTATTATATCTATTGTTTTTAATATTTATATGTGAAAAAGAAAAAAACAAAAAAAAAACAAACGGAAGTTAAGAACAGATCGAACCCAATAGAATCTCCTATCTCTTACAACTAAAAAGAATAAAGTGTGGATATTTTTTTTGTGTGATATTTGTTTTGGTTCGTCCGTCTGCCCATGCCTACGATCCCACGACATCTTCCGCATGCACTGCCCTCTTGCGACAAACACGGAAAGTCTTGACCCTGATTTGCATGCGCTACAAATACGGAAAGTCTTGACCCTAATTGCCTCAAACAAGGAAAGCGATCACCCACGTCTCACGCTTATCATACCGCCCTCGTGCCACAAATATGAAATTCTTGACCCTGATTTGCATGCGCTACAAACACGGAAGACCATCGTCGTTCATCGCTGCACGATCGAACGTGTCTTCTTGGTAGGACTCAAGCGCGTCACTGGTCGCTGCACAGAGATGATCGTCGCGCGCCCCATTCCTCGAGCCCCTGCACGATCGGGCTATCCCTACTTCTTCCTCGTCGTGTAGTGGAGAAGCAACAGCAATGGATCATCCACCATTTGCCTACCGGTGGATGTACCTGTGGCTATATCATCGATCGCCGCAAGGTCGCCGCAAGATCACCTCCCCGTGCGATCTCCCTTCCCTGTGCGATCTCCCCTCCACGACCTGCTCCATAGTCTGGTCTATGCGCCCGCACCGTCATCCTCCCCGTGCGCCACACTGCCGCCTGCACGACATCGTCCTCGCCGTTCACCCGCATCGTGCACCTAGAAACACCGCCGCCTCCACGACGTCCGCGCCGTAGTCCTCGCCGTTCGCCCACGCCATGCACCCGAGCCATCGTCCTCGGCTACCGCGCCGCTACCTCGACGCCACCTGAGTCGTGCACCCGAGTCGTCGTCTTCGCATATGTAGACCGATTAACGTCGCTCGTCCTCCATCGCTCACCGTTCATGATGTTACACAACCATAGTTCATGATGCTGTAGACGTTCTTGTTATTAGTTAATCATCTATTTTTTCGATATTGTGAGCCTGCACATTTGGATGCCATTGTTTTTTAGCATAGTTAGCCCTTTGTCTGTACCAATCTCGTTTCAAGTAGCTCGAGTCTTATTTATTTACTGATAGTCTCAATTCATGAGCTTGGTGTACCAATGTTAGATACTTTACTGGTAAAATATATTAGATACTTTTCTCTTGTCAACTTTTTTTATGGCCACTGAATTTTTGGCTTGCTAATTTTTTATTACACTGGATGGTATTCAGATGTTGGCATGAGGCCTTTGCACCTCTAGACCTCGCTCGCTGAATTAGTGTTCCCGTAACAGCAACACCAAGCTAGGTCACAAAGTTATCTCTACACTACAAAATATCTGTGGATTGATCTTTGTTTTTTTTTGAACAATCTGATGTAGCCAGGCAAGAAAAAGAATAATGATTTCTTACTAAAGTTAAACCTTAAAAAAGAGGGATTTCTCACTGAACTTGCCCTGAATTGTTGCAATTTATTGTCATGGCTTATATTTGTAAACTCTAGAAGATGAGTAAATAGTTGTCATTGATATACTGATGCTTGATGTAGAGCACAGTTAGCTGCCATGTTATTGAGCTTAATATAATGATATTGTAACTAAGGTAACTTTTTATGTCTTGGCATGGCCATGTTGAGTCCAGGTTATAAATATGAAGCTCAGATAATTTTATTGGTAAAAATAGAAAGATGACAAACAGTTCAGTTTTTAGGTTATACATATAAAGCTCAGATAATTTTACTGGCAAAAATAGAAAGATGACAACCAGTTCAGTTTTCTGAGAATGTGACAATTCATAGACATTGTTTTCTTAAAAAAAATTATGGTCGTCTCTCTTTAATTAGATTAGTGATGATGTAAAAAAAAGTTAAAAACCAACAATGTCTCTCCATCACATGTTTTCTTAAAAAAACACAGTGAATAGTCAATAAAAATGTGGCGGGGCATTGCTTACTTGTTAATTATCCGAGTCAACAAAAATTTGGAAATGTCTATATAGTAGAGTCGGTGAGCTTACGACGCAGTACTCTTCGTGACCGTGTTAATTTTATAAACTTTGCTTTTTGGATTGATGTCATTTTAATATGGGTATTTAATTTCATAGTATTATTATCTTATCGCGCGATCCATGTGTTTTTAATATAAATTGTCAATTATCCCGTAGACGCACGGGCACGCTACCTAGTAGAAAAAAAAAAGACCCAAAAAAAAGACGTAACTAATCCCTCGTACGGGACGAAGAAAAAAAAAGACAAACACAGATAAACTTTTCTACGCTAATAAGGTAGACGGAAAAATGACATGTTGATTGGCCTGATGGCTTTGTTGCAGTTTTGAACGTTTGATTCGCTTGAGTAATTTAATTGTTTAAATGATGTGCAGCGGCTTATATATTTAATTCTTTTGGTTAGTCCTATCTACGGTTCAGAGACGAAGAGCGTCTGGAACCGGTGAAAATCGATATTTGTTATCGTGACGACGGGCCAAACTCATTAGATTTGTTTCGATTTGGTCCGGTTGTCTCGTTTTTATATCGATTGGTACTCGATTTAGAAAATCTTTCCTGTGTCGGTCTCGAACTCTTCATTTAGCGCCCCTGTACGACCAGCTACCTATATAATATAGATAAGAAAATGTGACCGACGGACGAGAAATTGAGGGTGTTTTAGCAATATAAATTAGGATTGAGAGTGATCTATTTGGATTAGATTCCTATAGCTATCTATAGATTAGTTCAAATCTGTGTCTAAGCCGTATCTACATTTACGGAGCTAGGGGATCCAATTCCTATTCAAGTTACCAAGCATCGAACTAAGATCTTATTCCTATTCAAGTTACCAAGCATCGAACTATTTGTATTAGGAAGGTGAACCAAAAAAAATTGGCTGGATGTATTATGTTATGGGAAGTAAAAAGCCTGGTTGAAAGAGACGTATTGCTATATAGAAATAAATGAGATTTTGTCTAATTTATTTTCTATTTGAATAAGGATTCATATTCCTATTCAGTTTATTCACGCTCGGAGAGATCTGGGGTCATATAAGTTTAGATGGAAGAAACTCTCGACTACTGGTAGTTAGGGAGAGGTGGACGAAAAAAATAGATGGACGAAAAAAAAATTGCTAGAAATTTTGTCTCTTTATTATCATGTATATAGATTTAAACTTTATCTAACTTTATCAAGTTTTTAGTCAAATAAATACACACTATCAAGACACATTCCATAGAAAATATATTAACATTTACAACTTTATCTAACTTTAATATAATCAAGTTTTTGGTTGCTTAAGCTTTATAGGTCTTTGTTGCTGTGTTGTCTTTGTTAATTCTGAGTCTTCTCTTTTTTTTAATATAATTGACAACTCTCTGACTGATAATTTTTTAAAAAAATAGAAAATTCAATAAACTAACTTCATGGTGTAAATATTGTGTATTAGTGCATTTTTCTATAAACTTACTTATATTTGGAGAAATTTGACTTAGAATAAAATTAAGTGACCTATAATTTAGAATGGATGGAGTACTAGAATTTTCATCTAAATATATAGGTCCAAATGTTGGTTAATTTATATTCAAAGAAAGACACCATTTCTAATTGTGTGTCAGTTAAAACTAAAATAGGCATTTTTTGGCATCGCCCATGGATATGGTCTTTAGTTTTTTATGAGGTCATACTGCTCTTTGTATTTAGTTATTATGAGTTTGTGTTTATTTTCACTTTTTAATATTAGATGAGTGTCCGTGCGTTACAACGGGTGCAACATAAATTGAATGAGATGTTTGTTAGCCAAGTCAAAATCAAGAATATATTAATTTAATTTTCACGTGTATTATACCATGATAATGTCTAGAAACACATTCATTATCGTAATGAATCTGAAATAAAAGCTAGGCTTGGAGCTTGTTGTCTGAAAGTTACGATAAACATCAGTTGCCTTAAAGGCTGAAAATTTATTGCTAGGCATCGAATTGAATTTATCTATGCTCTATCTTGCTAAAATATGTATACTCGGACTTACAATATCCTAGTCCGCATGAGGCATGGCAATAATTCATTTTTTGGGAAAAAAAGTATTTGTTGTTAACACGCAACGCGAAGGACGACGAACGAGATTTGGATCACGATCATGATCATTGCACGGTGATATTCCAATAAATTTATTTCTCTTCCCATAATTCTCTTTCGGTTTTATTCTATTTTATTTACTTGCCTTCCAGTGTCTCCATGCGGTGATTATTTGCCTGCCGGTGATTCCGTGAGTTTTATTCTATTTTATTTACTAGCCTTCCAGTGTCTATGGGGTGATTATTTGCCTGCCGGATATGGATCGCATGAGATGCAGTGATTATTTGACTGTCAGATATGGATCGCATGAGTGTTTTAGTCCTGTCGGGTAGATGTTGACAATCCGTATGTTTTAGTCGTGTGTGTTGTGTGTGTATATATATATATATATATATATATATATATATATATATATAATACTAGCAGATATGCCCATTGCAACTCCTCAACCGGATGCCTTTGTCTAAAAAAAACCATTCCATATTAATCCATATGATTCTGTTTTCAGAGAAGGCAATATCATTCCATTTCATTTTTTGTAGAGGAAATATAATTTCTTTTAGATAGACGACAGGGAGCATGGGCTCATTACATTTTAGGCCCAAGCGAACAAACGGGCTTGAGTTCTACTAGGCTCGAGTCAAGCCGGGCGCCGGCCCAGCATCCTGCTCGTCTCGCATCCTAGTCCGGCGGGCGGCGGCTGCTCCGGTCTCCGGCGCACCGCGTGCCCGGCGGCGACACCTAAACTGCGGTGCATAGTCACTGGGTAGTTATTAGCCCACCCATCTCAGACGCTGGCTTCGCGGTTCTCCCTCCGCACGATGGTGCGGGCGGCACAGCAGCGGCGCTCTCTCTGGAGGGTGGTCGGCTATGTCTACGGCGCGCGCCGCCGCAACAGCGGTGACCTCTCGCCGCGCTGGAGGTACTTCGTTTGCGGGATTCGGTATTGATTAGAAGAACCTCGTCACGTATGATGTATCCACTATGCTTTCTCCACTTCCAGGTCGGATTGGGTCTTTTGCCTTGGCTGTAATATACCTGAACATTGCACGGAGTAACAAAATGCCCATTAACAAATTGCGCGATTATCTTAGCTGTTACCTGTTATGTTCTTCCTGCTCTTCACATGATTGGGCGTTTGTTCAGGAGATTGCCTGATTTCTCACGATCCTGTACATCTCTTTGAACCCAGCTTAGTTTCCGCTTAACTCACTTCTCTACTATTGTATAAGAAATAAAATTTCTTAAACTTGGTCTGATGTTTCTACTAGGGAATCTATATACAGTGTACCCATATGTCTTCCATGCTGTGGTTTGTTCTATCGTATGATTCTTTAGCCCATTTATTTCGTTGATGTATCAACTTATTACAGACTTGCAATACTAAACGTATCATAGCAATCAATCAAACACGTGACAGACTGACACCATAAAACTGTACTTCTACATATCTTACTCATTTGTGTTATGCCTTGGCAAAACAGAAGACGAAAATATGTTGTGAATAGCACATAGGCATGCGGATTGCGGACACACTTGCCAAGCTCTGAATCAAAATTTAAAAATTTATTATGGGACCAAAATTATTTATGCGTGTTTCATTATCTTTGCTTTGGCTCATTATTACTGTCTAAGGATCATATCTTTTTGCTCATGTAGCATCCACGCCCAACTCCGCTCCCTCCTGAACCAGCTGGTTTCTACAATGATATTGGTGCATCTGTAGATATCCCACTTGATAACAAAAAGGTAGTTTGACTGCTTGAATTGCTTGGTTACCTATCGTTTACTACTATTTTAGCCTTTTTCATTGATTTTGTACTATCTTTCAATCATTATGCAAAGCATCAAAATTACACATGTATGTCCACCTGATGTTTGGTTCCCATCATTCCATGTTTCCACTGTAAGCTAACAAATAAGTTTGCTATCTTTCTTTTTATTGAACCCATGGTTGGTTCTTATATGTGTCCTACGAAGTCACTGCTATGTCGTGGTATTGCAGAAAAGAAAAACTACCATGCAAGTGTCTGTACTCTGTAGGAATGTGATAGAAAACTCCATAATATTCTAAATAATTCTATTTGGGAAGCAGTTTTAAAACAGACAACTATTTGGAAGGCTGATAAAAAGGCTAGAAGTTAGGTTCAGGCTAAAGAGGAGGGATTAGAGACTAGTTTTCCTTTTCCCTTAGCAGTTTTCCTCTATGTTTCTTTCTTTCAATATCAGTATATCAGATCCTTTTGTGAGTTTGTCTACACAATCCAGGACCTCAAGAAAAAGGAGAGGGAACTTATGGCTAAAGAGGCGGAGCTAAACAGGAGGGAACAGGTATATACTAGTTAAGTCGAGTATATGATCTACCATTTACTGTTATTGTTTTATAAAGTATGCAACTAACTTTACACAGTTTTGAACTTTAGTATTTATTATATTGTGTAACCTTTTGTTCCTTTCTCTAGGAAATAAAAAGAAGGGAAGAAGCTCTTGCGAGAGGTAACCTTAATTTTATTTTTTGCATGTACCAGTTTTCTTCGGAAATGTCCCATGATTTTATATTATCACCCCTCTTTTACATGCAGCTGGAGTTTTAATAGAGCCCAAAAACTGGCCACCATTCTTCCCCATCATTCATGTTGACATTTCAAATGATATACCCGTGCACTTGCAGAGAGTACAGTATGTCTCTTTTGCATCACTCCTAGGTATGAAGCTAGGAAATGCGTGGATTAATTAAAAACTGCCCTCTTTAAGGATTACTGGCTTCCAAAACTATTGTAACTAATACTTTTTGCAAAATTCTCATGCAGGGTTGGTCATATGCCTCTTCTGGAACATTTTATGTGTAACTGCTGCTTGGATTACAGGGCATGGTATGTTCATAAAAAAAAATATTTTTTATTTATGTGCTTCTAATAATCATATTATTTAAATTTGTTATTCCTGCTAGTTAGTATGAATGTTCTTCCATGCAGATCCTAGGATCTGGTTTCTGGCAGTCATATACTTCATTACTGGATGCCCAGGTGCCTACTTTTTATGGTACCGACCTCTTTATCGTGCCATGAGGTACTATATTCCTACTGAGCTTCCAAAACTATTTTTTTACAAAGTTTCTGTAAAACCATAAATTCACCTGATATTATAATGCTTTCACCAGGAAGGATAGTGCGTTCAGCTATGGATGGTTCTTCCTATTCTACTTTGTAAGATTTGTGTGTAAAACAAGATCCTTTGTATGGTCTCCTTGTTGTTCCATGGAGTAGAAAATCTGCTCATGACTTGGTATTGTCTCTGCAGTTTCACATTGCCTTCTGCATATACGCCGCTGTTTCTCCGCCATTCTTTTATGTGGGAAGATCATTGGCGTAAGTCTTTTGATAGCATAAGCTCTTTTCACATAGACACTCAAGTTTACATGTTTGTTATTTTACAAATACATGTTTCTATGAAGTAATTATTGTAAAATCGGGGCTTTTCTTAGAATATGTTGAATATAAGTAAAGGTTGCTTTGTTGTATCCAGTTTTATAACGCAGTGTGATAAGCTTGCTAATTTATTAGCTTTCTCGTGTGCATTATCTCGCTATTCGAACTATAATTTGCTTCATTTGTCTTATCTTATTATTTGCAGCGGATTTTTTCAATCGATCAGCGAGATAGGAGAGAATGCTGGTGTTGGGGTGAGTTGATACTATGTTAATACATGTACCATGAAAATACGAGGAACTAGAAATGATCAGTTGTCTTTACCTTCTATCAAATCTAGACATAAATCAGAATCAAATCGTTACCACTCCAGTCTCCAGTTCCCTTTGTCAATATTTCTATGCTTAGCTAGTGTAATAAAATATCAAGCTTGCTTTGCCACTGTTGTCCATCCCATAAAATGGCTTGAGCAGAACTAGTTACCTACTCCTTCAAGTTACTGCTGGAACCTGAACCATTGGCATGATTTTGTGAATGCTTTTCATGTGACATGTTCTTGAGACGGGGGTGCAGGGAGCGATTAGGGAATAACATCTGTGGCAACCATTTCCATGAGTTTCATACCACTGATACCTTTCGTGGCTGACAAGTACTTTTGCTTTCAGATAATGTACTTCATGGGATTCGCGTTGTTTGTGCTGGAGGCACTGCTGAGCATCTGGGTTTTCCAGGTAGGAATATACAGCATACATACACTTGAAAACATTCCTCCGACAAGTAAAACTGATGGGTTTTGTTCTGCAAACGTTTGTTTTTGTGGTTTGCAGAAAGTGTACTGGTTCTTCCGCGGGAAAGGCAGTGAGGCGCAGATGAGGCCTGACGCCGCGTCTCGTGCGCCACCGTTCTGATGCCTTCTCCCCTGTAGTCCCGAACCAGGAGAGAAGAGGAATGAAGTATATGTGAATTAAGTTTGGTGTGACCGAGTGAACGCTGATTTTCAGCTGTTGGAGGAAGCAGTTTCGGGGTGCAAGCGCTAGTTGTCAATTGCAGGTTGCAGCAGCGCCAGGCGCACAGCTGTAGCTGCTATTTTTGCCTTGTGGGGTTCCTTTCTTATCTGAAACGAAACTGAAATCCCCCGACAGGCGAAACAGAGAAAATGGAAAGACAGCCCCTGCATGTGGCCCCCGGACGCTTGACTTTTGCCCTTTCGGCAAAGCACGATAGCATACTGCTTGCCTGTGCTCATTTTTATATATTCTTTTGTGATTATGAACTCACATAGCATTTTTCGCTGTAATCTGGCGAGTTTTACTTTTACACATTGCAAATGTGTCATGTCTCATGTGTGGCCCGAAAGGTTTCCTACGTGGCACGGAGTACATCGGGACGGTTATACAAGGGAGCAGGTAGGAGTAGGATATGGCGACGCCGTCGCTGTCTGGATGGCGTGGCTGGGGCGGCAAAGCCAAAGGTCCACCGGTGCCTCTTCCATTCGTTGCAACGGCTGATGATGTGTTTGACGGCGAAAACCAAATAAAGTTTAAATGCTGACGGCCGGGGATGGGTGACAAATCCACGCGGAGTCTGCTAAAATTTTCGTCATCCCCTGGTCCCTGCCCGTTCTAGACGCCATGGACGATGCGGCGGCGGAGGTAGTCAGGCGCGGCTGATTCTAGTCCGTCTGCGTTTTCTACGCGTTGGAGGAGGTTGGGGGAAGTACACAAACACAAGGAGCAGAGGTCCAATTGGGCTGCTGCGTCCTCTGCTTCTTCTTCTTCTTCTTCTTCTTCTTCTTCTTGTGCTGCCCTGCCCCGAGTGCCCCTGTCCTTGTCCTCCTCTCTCTCCCTGCTGACATCGGAGCGGAGCAGAGCAAGGAGAGCCGCCAGGAGGGAAGGATCCATGGCGGGGAGATCCAAGTACGACAACCCCTTCGAGGAGGGCGGCGCCGACGAGGTCAACCCTTTCGCGGTAAGCCGTAAGCCTGCCCAGGCCCAGCTCGCGCCGGCGCTGAGCTCCGTCCGGCTCTTCCTCCCCCTGCTTCGATTGATTGCTTCTGCGTATCTGCTCCTTCGTTTCTTTCTTCCGGAGTTGCTTTATTTCCTAGCTGCTGAGCTTGACTGCTTCCATGATCAAACTTTGTGCCAAGTTCAGTTGCAATGAAAAAGAACGGTATTCTTCAGAAGAGAAAAGCCAGAGAACAATAGAGAAAGGCATGAGATAAGGTTGATGCTTGCAGAGAATAGACGATCACATGCTCTGTATCTCTGCAACTGGATTGAATTGTGTTGGAATTTCTATACAAACATGATCATGCAGGCGATCTGAGCTAAATCACCGGCCAAGGAGACGGATGAGTTTTTATTGTATCAATTTTTTTTCTCGAACTGTATGCACCAACCTGATGGGGAAAAGTAGGCTTTAACACTGAGATACCAGTGAGTTGTGATCGGTTACCTTATTAAAATTCATTTTTTTTTCTCAAACTTCCGAGTGAAGGATTCTAGGAAAATCCTGTTACCGGCTTACTGCTGGTAATAATAGATTAACCATATACTGATATAGCACCCCCCCCCCCCCCCCCCCCCCCGCGCGCCTTCCTAGTTGCTTTCAAGCCCTGTTCCTTGTGCTTAGAGTTCATACTATGTATGCTCAAGTGATCAAGTCCTTATTAATCTTCCCTGCGCACGCGCGCGCGTGCGCGCACACAATTCTGCACTCATGCTGCTCTATTCTCCAGGACCAAGCTAAAAGAGGAGGATCAACTGCTCAGTCCAGCTATTCCGGTGGCACGTTCTACACGACGGTGAGTCTGCAATGCACGGAATGTTTCAGTGACAAAAAGTAAAATAAAATGCTTTAGCTGAATGATCATGCGAATACAACATTGCGTTCACGCAGCAATCACAACGCCCTTCGGCTCCTCCTAGCACACGCCTTTCGCCTCTTCCTCCTGAACCTGCTGACTTCTACAATGACTTTGCTACCCCAGTGGATATCCCCATGGACACAAACAAGGTAGTTGCGACTATTCATGTTACTAGATGGATGTTATCGACGTTAAGTCTAGTAACATGATAATTCACTCTTGCTTGGTTGTTCATGCACATAGGACATGAAGACAAGGGAGAAGGAGCTTCTGGCCAAGGAGGCCGAGTTGAACAGGCGTGAGAAGGTAACTGGATCCAATACAGAGACTGGAATAGTTGGCATCAGCATGCTGTTCTTGATGATTTTGTGGAAATGGTCTTTGGTCTAACATACTATGGCGCAAAACTTTAGTAGAAATTATCCCGTACCTTGTATATTGCCCCAGTTTGTTGATTTCTCTGTTAAACCTAGCTCTGCTCCATGTAGGAAATAAAAAGGCGAGAAGATGCTGCAGCACGAGGTGGAGTTTCAGAGTTCATCGTCTGACGTTGCTTTGCTATTTTTTGACATCATTCGCAAATACTTCCTTTCACTAATAATAATAGCATCGTTATCCATGTTCTCTTGCAGCTGGCATTGTACTGGAAGAGAAAAATTGGCCACCATTTTTCCCCATCATTCATAATGATATTGGCAACGAGATACCTGTTCATCTGCAAAGAACACTGTATGTTGCATTTGCGTCACTCTTAGGTGCGTTTTCTTTTATCCTTTATCTGAAATGCCATTGTTAGTACTTACCTGTGCTTCATGTTGTCTCCACGCAATAACGGTCTCTCATTATAATACAAAATTTATTAATGTCTATCCTGATATATGTCTGGTAGGGTTGGTCTTGTGCCTGTTTTGGAACATAATCTGTGTTACCGCTGCCTGGGCAAAAGGGTCAGGTATGCGATAAAAACCGACGTCGTATGGTTCATGGCCATGTGCATCTGCTGATGAAGAGGCGAGGGCAATTTAATTCATTATCTAAAGAAAGAATGTGTGCTATTTTGTTCCTTGGTGCAGGTCCTAAGATATGGTTTCTTGCAATCATATACTTCATTCTTGGATGCCCTGGTGCCTACTACCTTTGGTACCGGCCACTATACCGTGCAATGAGGTAAATGCAATGTTATCCATAAGTTGTTTCCTCCCCATAAATAATATCTCATTCTATGGGTTTAAACTTTATGGACATATTAGCATTGCATAGCCTCATATAGCTTCTGTCCACAACACATGTGTACAGGAATGAGAGCGCTCTTAAATTTGGATGGTTTTTCCTCTTCTACTTGGTAAGCTTCCGGTAACATTGCTGTATTAGATTGTGTTAACGATAAGCCGTATTAGATTGTGTTAACGATAAGCCTATAAATCTCACATGCTCATGCTGATCACACGCAGGTTCATATCGCCTTCTGTGTGTATGCAGCTGTTTCTCCTTCAATTCTCTTTGTGGGAAAATCATTAACGTGAGTTATACATTTTTTTACACTTTACGCTATTGTTTGGACATCTTTCTTTCTTGAGAAGTCCTGAATCTGAATTGTAATGTAATTTTCTTCCACCTGTCTACTTGTCGTGCAGTGGGATTCTTCCAGCAATCAGCTTGATAGGCAACAGCGTCATTGTTGGGGTGAGTGAGTTTACCGCTATTATTCAGTTTGAATCCAGTAAATCAGAATTCCACACGACAGTACCTATATTTCCTGCAAAGACAAATGATATATACATCAAAAACAAATTCTTGTCTCGCATAACATGTTTTCTGGACACAACAATAACTCTCCATTGCATGTTAAAACTATTTTGACCTGCAGATCTTCTACTTCATTGGCTTTGCATTGTTCTGCCTGGAGTCTTTGTTAAGCATGTGGGTCATTCAGGTGAAGTCACTGCCTACTGCTTTTCTATTCATCTCTTGATACCTTCATTGGTTCTGAACCGTAAGCTTTGCTTCCTGCAGCGTGTTTACCTGTACTTCCGAGGAAGTGGGAAAGAATCAGAGATGAGGCGGGAAGCAGCACGCAGTGCAGCGAGGGCAGCATTTTGATGAAACCGTGTATATCTATATATATTATATATATTTATACACGACATGTATACTGTTCATAGTTTGAAGTGTTTTAGATCAACAGACATATGTAGAGTAGGGTTGGTGTACTGTAAATCTTCAGGATTTTTCTTACCACAGTGTTTTGAGCTCGTGTCAATATGACAGCATTAGTATGGAGTAAATACACATGGACGGATGAACCTAGACTATTTGTTCCATATTTGCAATTTTGTGTCCCACCTATTATCAGTTATTGTAGCAATAATAAAGTTGTAATGATGTTCTCACTCAAGATTTTTAGGAAAAATATTGCAAAAATATAATTACATGTCAAGGGGGGTTCTACTCTTACCCACTCACAAAGAGCTTTCGGTTTTTTTCTAATACCAGCAAATAAAAGTTCTTTCCAAAAAAATACCTGCAAATAATAAGCGTTCTCTAAACCAAACACACAACAGTGGCCGTCCATCACTGGGTGGTCGGCTCGTCCACTGTTGCATCCGCCCTCGTCCAATGTAACGCCCGGTTGGGCAGATGCAGCTACGTGATGGAAGTTTTTTTACTTTCTGATTATCCTGTACAGACTGCATTGCCTAATAGCCATCCAGCGGCATTGTGATTTGTATATGAGATGCCCAATTTGAAAGAGTTTTGACCGAGAATAAATGAGATTGACCTGGGACCTTCTTGACGAGTTCCTTTCATAATTCTTCAGTTCAGTTTGCCAGCTTTCGTTTACTTCGCTGCCTCTGCAGAACATCCTCCTCACTGGCTGGAAACAGGGTACGTTTGGTACCTGTTAACGGAAGACATTGAACTGAAGCGCTCCTCAAATTAACACGGTGATGTGGACGTGAATAGTACGTGATCTCTGGACAAGACAATACATCGGCCAGTCCCACTCAGATTGCTGTCTGAAACTTTGAATGATGCATCCCTCAACTGCCTTTCAGCATCTCTGCAAACTCAGAGCCACTTGCCTCTATCTGCAAAATCATACAGCACCGACAAACACAAACATAAGGTTACACAAAATCTCTCTCAATTCCCGTCAATGGTGTTATCAGGCTAGTCTTATTCTCCATCCCAAAATTAGCTCGCACAAAAAATATGCGTGTGGCCTGCTTTATTTTGTTTAGTACTAGTACTGTACTCGTCGGCTACTCGCTCAGGCAAAATGCAACGGGAGATTCGTTCAATCTTGGAAAAGAAAGGCCAATGAAATGAACGGGTGAGTTGAGGCATATTACCCTTTTTCGATTCAGACAAGTGAGTAACGAACCTGGATGGTGAGGCCTGAAACAGATCGCGTGAGGTCGCGAGGGCTCTAGCGCCGCCGCTGCCACCGTCGTCCTCGGCTTCAGGTCGCATCCTCGCCGCCGCCTGAGCCCACCACTGGAAGCCCCGCGCGGACGCAACGCAAGGAAAAGAATGCGGCGGCGGGGTTCTTTGGCTCCTTCCCCGTGTGCGTTGGCGGCATCGTGGGCACACAACACGGGGCGCCGTCCATGAGGACGACGGTGCTGTCTACTTTCGTGGACTGCGGAGAGTCTCTCCATCCACAATAGGCGTATGATCTGCTTCGTCCTCCGGCCGTCCGGCGGGCATAGGCGTGGGCGTTGAAGTTGAAGATGTGAGGCCGAGGCCTCCAACCTGACTGTTTTGGCACAAGATGTGCTGAAGCAAAAGCTAGGATAGTAGACATGACGTAGGGTCCGGAGCCTGCGGTGGCATTGTTTGCTGAGCCGTTGTCGCCCTATAAGATGTATAAGAGGGAAGCTTTTCGCTCCAGATTGCGATCCGGTGGTCATCGTGCTCGATCTCACTTGGAGCAGGACGCTTTTTAGCCGCTGGGTTTAGGGCTTGTGTTTGTTTGTCCCTTTGCATGTCCTTTGCGCGGCTGCTACGTAGTTTCTTTTGTAATCACAACTATGCGAGCTCTGTCGGTGTTTGGTTCGGTAACCATAAATTACCGTACCAGTTTTAATAATTTGTAAAACTCTCCTCCTCCCTAATGAATACCGTGGCAACGGCACGTTCCAGAAAAAAAAAGTTGAAGATGTGGTCCGATTGCTGATTGCTCTTCGTTAGTGCTCTGATCGGGATGGGTGTGGCGCACTGCGGCTGGGAACCGAGCAAGCTCATGGTAGACTGAACTGAACTACATTATCGAGTCAAAGAACTCCACTTTGTGTCAAATTGTTTGGACTTGTGCCATGAAATTTCTTGCTCGAAAGACACTTCCATTGACGGGGTCGTAACATCGTTTAGTTTTTTTTTCTTCTCTAAATTCTCTTTTCTCTATTATATATTCTGTTGGAAATTGACAGATTGTATTGCCACAAAAGAATTCTAGTATTCTGTAGATGATGATTATGTGGCCGGAATTGCATCTAGAAGCTTGCTGCTTGTCGCCCGAGTGATCCAGACAGCGGCGCTGCCATCACGTGCCCACTCCCACAAATAAAGGGCACGCGGGGGCATTTCGGCATGCATCTACACCCTTCCAATCTAGTCACACATAATTAAGTTACAGGCACCACCACTAGCTTATAAAACCAGGCGCCAAGCTCACAGCACGGATCACGGATGACAACGATTTCTAGGCTAACACATCATCCACGGGCTGTCTACGGTCACACGTCTCCATTTCTCCATGGACGAGACGACAGGAGAACTCAGATGGCGGCAAGGGTGGCTGGACGGCGGCGGCGGCATGCCGCAGGGGCCGTTGCTTGCCGTTTCGAGCATCGTCGCCTTCTTCCTCTACCTGACATGGCAGATCGACGAGTACGAGGAGCAGCTGCGCAGGCGCGCGCAGGCCGGGCTCTGCGTGCTCCTGCTGCTCGGGCTCCTCGCGCTGGTCGTGCTCGCGCACCACGCGCTGTTCGACGCCGACGGTAGGCTCGTCGTGCCGGGCGTGTCCTGGTGGTGGCGGGGCCAGTTTGAAGGTGGCGCGTCGTCGGACACGGACCGCGGCGGCAGCGGCACGTCGCCGTGGGCTGTCGCGGCGGTGGTGGCGCTCCTGCTGGTGTTGGCATCGCACAAGTCGTCCTTCCAGATGTTCCGCCCGCCGTTCTACCTGAAGTAGCAAATAACTCGAGTGCAGGCGTGGTCATAGTAAATGATACGGAGTAGGTTCTATGAAAAACTTTTGAGCTGTACAGTTGATGTGTTGTATCGTCGGCTCTGCTTATTTTTTTACACCTGGACTGGATGGATTCACCGGCTGGGATATTCCAGCTCAAGATGTCAACGGAGAATTCCCCGTCCGGTATTGTCTTCCCGCTGACCCATTCCTCAACAATCTACAACTAGAGATATTTGAGTACCTCCTGACATCTATTGCCTGAGTTGCCTCTGACTGCCCAATGGAACAACATATGCTGGATCACATTCTATTTGTTATGTGTGTTCAGGAGATAAATGAATGTGAACCAAAAATGTGAATCATGGAGAATAAGCTTAGGGGAGCTGGTCTATTTACTTGTAATATAATCTTCTTCATGATGAATCTGTAGGATCAGTAGTTTGTTGTCATTGTGTATAATTAATTGTAAACTGATGGTCGAACAAAACGTTGACTAATGTGGATCCTAAAATGACTTCTAGTTTCGGGTTGGAAGAAAACAAGAGCACAGTCATGAACCATTTTAAATAAAAGAATCTAGAATCAATATTAATTTGAAATACTTCTAAAAAAAAAGTAAATTGTATTCAAATTTTCAGAATTTCCAGCAAGTTTTTAGTCGTTTGTGAATTTCCTTCTTGCTTACATTATACTACCAGTATGATTTGGGATTCTATATTGTTTCCCTAAGGCTCCTACTCAATTTATTGATGTTATTATGCAGTGATTGATTGTTGAAAGTATAATTGTTCCGAGGCATCTGGGAAAAAAATTTAAAAACAAATAGCCCATTCTGGCTGAATAACAATGTTGCCTAGTTTGTGACAGAGGAAATGTATCCACAAGACATATGGAAAACTCTGTTAGCTTCATGCCACAATCATATTTTTAATAAATCAGAAAGCCAAGAAGATGCTTACAAGAAATGTCACCCATCCTCAGAAACATGTTGAGAAAAAGATGACAAGAAGTAAAGTCCAAAAGCAGCACCAATCATCAGCATCACGACAAGACATCCCAGCCTCTTTCTTAAGCACCAAACAACAACCAATACTCTCCATGTCTGTAAAGCAAGTTCATTTCATGGGTTTTAACCTTCCTTCACCATCCACTAGGGCTAAGAGAGATTGAAGAAAGCTAATCAGGTTCTTCATTAGGTAATTTTCTGCTATTCACATCAATCGACTAAGCAGAAGTGCTATTTATAATTGCATCTTTTTCGAGTACAGTCTGTTTGAACTTTATATTCCTATGCAACTTCAAATTTCATCCGCTAAATTTTGACGCATCAACATTATTTCTCAACAGGAGATGCTTTTCCAGAGTTCCAAGCTTATGATTGCCAAAGCTATGACTTTACAATTACAGGCGCTACATTAAAAGGGCGTACCCTCTGTGCGGGGTCTGGGGAAGGGTGTCAGTGGCAAGCCTTACCCTCGCCTGTGCAATGCGAGGAGACCGCGACTCGAACCCGGGACCTTCCGGTCACAGGCGGTAAGACTCTACCGCTTGCACCAGGCCCGCCCTTCAATTACAAGCACTACATTATGTGGATAAAACAAGATCACTACAACTTTTAGAAGAATTATTGTACGTTTCATGCAAAAGATGAAGTTTTTTTTTTCCTGATTAGTTGGTCTTGCAAACAACATGTAGCTGCCACCTGCCGGTGAACTTTGGGATTACTTCTGGGATGCGCAAGAGGAATTTCATGATAACCAAATTTATAGTTTTTAGCTGGGTCGCTTATTGTGGTTTGATTTTTGCTAAGTTTTTGTTGGTGTTATTTGTCGCTTTGCCTGTACTAGACTAGTTTCTTTGGCCTTGTGTCCCATAGTCACAGGTCTTGTCAGTTGTCGAAGGCTAGTTGCTCTGGTCTAGTTTTTTTTCCCTTGGGGAGGGGGATTCTTCTCTCTCCTTTGTACTATTTTTCTTTCTCTCTTAAAGAAATGATGAGCAACTCTCTTGCGTGTTTGAGAAAAAAATTAATCAACTCCTTAAGGGGCACAAATAAAAAAAACATGGCATTGTATATTAGAAGTAGGGACGACACAAATTTGAGTAGAAGAGGACAAAAGCTGTGAGGCACAAAGTTTCAAGCTAGCTAATTTCTGAGCAGGACTTTCACTGTTCTGTTGACAGAAGAACTAGCAGCATGCTGACCACTTTTATCCTTTTTTTCTCTGCAGCTAATAAACAGGGCATCTTAGTTATGATAATACATTTTTGGCAACCATGTTTTGGAAGGTAAATCCCTCAACGCATGGCCAAGAAACAAAAGTGAAAGGTGGGGTCTATCTTTTGTAGATCATAAACTTTTCAAGAACAGCTAGATCTAGTGGAGCTCTAGCACAATGGAAAGTCCTGAGTATTGCGAGATAAACTCAAATACGACTCTCGACTACATAAACCGACTGTTAATGGAGGAGGGCACTGATGAGAAGGCCAACATATACCAACAACATGATGCACTTCAGGCCATGGAGAAGCCATTTTATGATATTCTTGGACAAGCATATCCATCTTCACCTAAGGAGACAATGATCAGTAGAGATACCCAAGTAGATTGTCCCCAAGACAATTATAGTGAACAGGCATGCAGTGGTAGTTTTTTCACTGATATTATTGGGCCACAAGGTATGCACCTGGTTGCCAATGACTGGGCTTCTGAATGTGACTATTTGTCTTTGCAATTTGAGAGAGGTGCTGAGGAAGCAAATAAGTTTGTCCCCAGTATTGTGAAATTGGTTGATCTGGACAGTAATGGCCTTCCTGATTCCAATCAAATGATAAAGGCAACAATTGGACAAAAGGGCAAGCATGTAAGCAAAATACAGAGTCATCCACATGTGGACTTGGAGTTTTTGGAAGCAAAGAATAGTAAGCATTTGGCCATCTCGATTAGTGAAACAACCCGGGATGAAATGTTTGACAGTGTTCTGCTCTGTGATTGGCAGTTCCATTGTGATGTTGCTCATCTTAGAGAAATTAAGGCAAAAGAAGCAAACAGCAGTTCACAGAATGTTCGGAGAAAAGGATATGGCCAAGGGCAGATGAAGTCACGAGGTAAGAAGAAAGAGGAGGGGATTGACCTCAGGGCTCATCTCATGCAGTGTGCAGAAGCAATAGTAGTAAACAACCTTCCATTTGCCAGTGAGCTACTGAAGAAGATGAGGCATCACGCTTCACCATATGGAGATGGCTCTCAGAGGCTGGCACTTTACTTTGCAATTGGTCTTGAGGCACGCTTGACCGGGACAGGGAGTCAAATGTATCAGAAACTGATGGAGAAACGAACAAGGGCCACAGACATGTTAAAGGCCTACCGCCTTTTCAATGCAGTGTGCCCTTTTGCTAGGGTGGCATACTACTTCTCCAACCAAACAATTGCTGACCTATTGAACGGGCGACCAAAGGTTCATATCATTGATTTTGGCATCACACTCGGCTTTCAGTGGCCATCATTAATCCAGCGCTTTGCGAAGCAAGAAGGTGGCCCCCTAAAGCTTCGTATCACAGGAATAGATTTACCTCAGCCAGGTTTTCGCCCCCGTGCAATAATTGAGGCGACAGGAAAACGCTTGGCCGAGTATGCAGAAATGTTCAATGTGCCTTTAGAGTACCAAGGGATCGCCTCACAATGGGAAGATATCTGCATCGAGAATCTCAATATTGACAATGATGAGGTGCTTATAGTCAACTGCATGTACAGAACAAAATATCTTGGTGATGAGACAGAAGACATAGATAGTGCAAGGGATAGGGTACTGCGTACCATGAAGAGGATCAACCCAGAGGTTCTCATTCTTGGCATTGCGAATGGGATGTACAGCTCCCCATTCTTCCTGCCACGATTCAGAGAGGTTTTGTTCCATTATTCTGCGCTGTTTGACATGCTCGATGCAACTGCTCTCCAGAGCGAAGATAGGATACAGATAGAAAGGGATCTGCTTGGGGCAAGTGCACTTAACGTTGTAGCGTGTGAGGGTGCAGAAAGGATTGAGAGGCCAGAGACTTACAAACAGTGGCAAGTGAGATGTCTCAAGGCTGGGTTCAAGCAACTTCCTGTTAATAAAGCAATCCTGAAGAGATCAATAGATGAAAAAAACAAGCATTATCATGAAGACTTTGTCATCGACGAAGATAGCAGATGGCTGCTACAAGGATGGAAGGGGAGGATAATGCATGCAGTGTCCTCATGGAAACCGAAAGAATCATACACTAATCAGTAAGATCCAAGTAGATCTTTGTGAACAAGTCAGCTAAACCTGTAATGATGTTGTCAGGACCTTCAGACAATCTTCAGCAGAACGCTTTAAGTATCCTCTAGTCTAGACTCTCATTTGAACAAATGTAAGTGCCACATTAAACAAGGCATAAATGAGATTTAGGAAAGAGGTGATGGGTATAACAGATTGAACAGACATAGCAAGTATGAGCACCCTGGTCTATTGGTTCAGGTTCTCCCCACCACCTTCCCTGTCTACCCACTGATCGCAATTGGTGTCCCTATGTGGCTACTCTGGCTATTGACAAGATTCTTTTTTTTTCTTCAAAGGGAGATCAACGGAGGTATCCACCTTGTTGCCTGGGAAAAAAAGTATGTATGCCAAGCGAGCTCGGAGGGTATTCATTCATAATCTTGTAAATCTTCAATGGGGTCTATGGATGCGCTGGTTGTGGCTCCAAAAAAATGCAACCTGGTTGACCTTGAGCGGGACTGCAGTTACCTATTCATGCCAACACTTCAGCATTGTTCACTTCTCAATTATCATAACACACTGTTTTGGACTGATTATTGGCCCCATGGTCACTCCCTCATAGAGCTAGCACCTGCCTTTGTTGCTATGGTTCTGAGGAGGGCACTCAATCAGAGAGCTGCTGTCCAAGCCCTAGAAGACTAAAGTTGGATCAGGGATATATATAAGGATGTTTATCTGTTGAAATGCTAATTGAATACCTACAGTTGTGGGATGCCTTGGAAGAAATTGATATACAACCAGGTTAATTGCATTTTGTTATTGTTTATTACGTAACTTGGGAGCTGTTCGGACTTACGCTCGCGATGGCTTATTTTTGCAGGTTACTTGGGAGCCGTACAAGGACATACAGGTGGTGCAGCTTGGAGTAAGCACCATGTGCTGCGTGGACGAAGACCTGTACATGATGATGTGCCCGCTAATCTGCTTCTACGCCGTTGAGTATCACCTTCCACACAGAGTTGCACGCCAGTTTGGCTTGAGTCAGGAGTGGCCAATCGAGCTGTTCTCGACATCCATGGAGTTGCACATGTAAGTGTCATTACATGCCATGTACACCCGTACGACTATTTGAGATATTAGTTTAGTGTATGACCAAATGATTTATTGATGCCTTTTAGATCAATATGACTATTTGAGATATTAGTTTAGTATGTGACCAAATGATTTATTGATGCCATTTAGACCATTGACTAGATTTATTAGTTGAAAATATACCAAATGAACTGGTCATGCCACTTAGATAAATAGTTGATCTAGTTGTCAAGTATATTATTAAATCACCAATTGTTTCATGCAAATGTAAGTGGCAGGACATGTTATTTTTTCCTGAAATTGTATATCACAAGGAATGAACATTTTCAGGATTGATTGTCAGAAACAGAAGAAGATAGTTGAGTTTGAGACGCTGCACCGTCAGCACATGGATCTGTGGGACCTTTTCCATGACAACCTGTATGAAAACGACCGGCCGCACACCAACTACAACTTCCGCGCATACCTATCTTGGTACCGTGGTGGCACACGGACTAGGTTGAAGACTCAATGGACCCAAGCCGACTACGCCGACATTGAATCTTCGGATGACGAAGATACGTCCTACGACCTTGCTTCGCGACAAGGGACGATTGTCGAGGCTGCACCTGTCTTGGACCGAGTGGTAAATGATCTTTAAACATTTGTGTACTTCAATCACTATAATTACCATAAATGCACAACATATAGCGATATAACATTTGTCGTTTTTAGCAGGGCAACACACTAAAGCAGTTCGTGCTTGACATCGAATGGTTTCTAAGGACAGGCATGGACGAGATCACACTCAACAGCTTTCTTGGAGTAAGTTGACACCAACACAGTGTCGGGTATCGATATTAAGAATACCCAAAGCAAGGAAGTTAGCGCCCACGCTGACTTTCCCGTATGGCTTGAGACGTATTAAAAGGCCTTGCCCGACCTCAAGGCCGCGGGCTCCGTCTCGCCCAACCCCTTCAGAGCGGGCTGCGTCTCGCCCAACCCCTTGGGTGCGGGCTCCGTCTCGCCTGACCCCAAGGCCACGGGCTCTGTCTCGCCCTACCCCTTCGGTGCGGGCTCCGTCTCACCCGACCCCAAGGACGCGGATTCCGTCTCGTCCGACGGGGACCTATACCGTCGCCAACCGCTCCAGGTCCAAGCATATGGGCCTGGGTCAAAACTCTGACGCCAGGGAAGAGACTGGCACGCCTCGATGTAACCCGTGGCTATGACGGGCCATACCTAGGGATTCACATCAAGAACAGTGTCGGACGTGCCGGTGCTGTTCTGTCTAATCCTCGTATGGACGCTAACAGACGCGTCAGTTCAACACGACGTCCGTCGGGATGGAGTGGAACGCCATGACCGGTTGATGACGCCTGCGCATGGCGCCAGTGACGAACAGGGCCGCGACATGGAGCCGTCCCTGTTGACATCTACAGGATCAGCGGGACCCTCATGAAGGAGAAGAAGGACCCGGCAGCCTTGGAAGCCTTCTTCTCTCTCTCGTTCTTCTCCTTTTCCATCCTCTGTAACCCGCGCTTTCCCTTCGCCTATAAAAAGGGAAGCAGGGCGCGCCATGAAGGGGGATCGAGATCTCGACACAGAGAGAACAGAACACAAGAACACAAGAGCACAACACGAGCACACGGCTGAGCGGCAAACGAGCTCTCAGCACCCGTTCACTCCTTCCATCAGAGACTTGGGATCCTCTCCCTCTCTCGCCTATTTGTAACCCCTACTGCAAACCAAGTGCCGGTAACACGAGCAACAGCAAACTGGACGTAGGGAGGTTCCGCCCGAACCAGTATAAACCCTTGTGTCCTCCGAGCACACCATCCAAGCCAGACGCGCAAATACAAATTTACTCGTCGGTGGTCCGAAAACACCGACACACAGTCACAATTTTTGTATGTCCATACCGTTTTTACCTTGCTTACTAATCACGTCTTTGCACGAAGAAAGTGATACAATCAGGGAACACAGTTTGTGGCATAAACTAATCACATTAGAAATAAAGAAAAGGAAAGAAAAAATTGACGAAATGGTGCTATCAAAGTCAGTTTAATACGACAAACATATTCATATGTAATAAGTTGCAGTGAAGTGGTAAAAGGTAATAGTAATTTACTGCCCCTATCAAAGGCAGCTTCTTGAGGACCAGACTTCGTTGTGATATCAGTGTTTGATTACTTGGCCAGACAAATGAAAGCTTCAGGCTGATTCTTCAGTTTTGATTCAATGTTTCTACAGAGCTGATGTATGAGCTTAAGATGAATTACTCTGTTTTTGTGATCCTGTACTAAATTGTAGGTGTTATTGCAGGAAGAAATAGAATGATGCATCAGCCTGAATAATTTGGATTGCGTTTGAAGATGATAATGCAGGCAGCACAGCAACAGGAAATTTGCGACCAGGTGAGCATATATCAGCAGATTTTCTTGAGGTAGGTCTAGGATCAGGAAATCAAGGTGGGCTTCGAGCAACAACAGCATAGCCTTTCAGTCCCAAACAAATTGGGGTAGGCTAGAGTTGAAACCCACCGAGAGCCCCAAGTCACGGTTCAGGCACTTCAATAGCTGCTTTCCAAGTACTTCTATTTAAACATATATCTCTAAGTATATCCCAAACTTTCAAATATCTTTTTATTGCCTCCCTCATGTCAATTTCGGTCTTTCTCTACCTTTCCTCATATTATTAGCTTGGCTTAGGACTCCATAATGTACTGGTGCCTCTGGAGGTCTTCTTTGGACATGGTCAAACCACCTCAACCGATGTTGGACCGAGGTGGACTTCGAACGCTGTATCATTTTTTCTACCCATACCTTTAGCTTGAAGTCATCGTGAAAAAAGGGGACTAGGTACCAAAGGATACCTTGTTTGAGTGATTGGGCTCCATTTCGTCCTCTCCCCCCTCTCCCTTTGCCTCCCCTCTGCCTCCCCTCTGACTGTGTGTGTGGTTCTTCATTCTTCAACGAGTGTGCACTTGCTCAGTGATTGAGCAAGGGGCCCTCTTATAGCGGAATCGGGGTATGCATCATGAGAGGTACTTGCAAGAAACCCTTTTGGCCCCTTGTTACTTGTTTTTTTGCAGTCAAGTTAGCAAGATCCCAAGTTGGGATGGCAACGGGTGAGAAACCCGGTGGGGGACAGAAGAACACACCCGCCCCCACCAGGGTTCAAACACCCCGTCACCCGTACCCGTCACCCGTGACGGGTCTCAAATTTACCCAGACCCATCACCCGCGTGGGTAACGGGTACCCATCGGGTGACCTATCCCCATTTAACAATAACACAAGATCACAATTCACAAAGCTAACATCATCAAAGATTCAGAATGATCATGCAAGTATGCGGCGCAGGAAGTGGATGCGAACAGACGCGGAGACGCCTGGGTTGCGGCGCTGCTGAATGAGGAGGATTAATTGGAACGCTAGGGTTTTCTTCTCTATATACTGTTTAATGACTGGATAGACCTATGTGTCATACTCAAATGGGGAACCCATCGGGTAACGGGTTTGAGGTATACAAGAATGCACCCATACCCGCTTCACCCGATGGGTGAGGTAATCACCCAGTAACGTACCCGTGGGGGGCAAAATCTCCCAAACCCGTACCCTAATAGGGTTTTTACCTGCGGATAAACGGGTCGCGGGTACCCGTTGCCATCCCTAATCCCAAGGCCATGTAAGGATCCAGCATGTGCTTTTCAGCTTTCTGACTCATCATCAGGCCCTCCCTGCATTGTGAAGCAAGGCAGCGAGTTAACAATTGTTTTGTCTTGATATCCAAAAACGCATGGCATCACTCAAATACTATTTTGAAGAACATGGTATTATGTTATTGCCTGTTGAGCAGCAGCATCCATCCATCCATCTAATCTCTTGCATCATCTTCAGCAACCTTTGCCTCTTACACAAGGAGGCATAAAAGATGAAGCCATTGTCATATAACATCGTCATATAACAATAAATTAAGTTTTATCTTGATATCCACAAACTCATGTTAACTAATACGGCATTTCCATTTTACAAAGTTCTCATCCCAGTACTGTGTGTTGAGCCTCATCAATTCCAAGAATTTGTCTTTATTGTGCTACTAACTAGCATAGTACAATCTATGTCCATTTGTCCTTATCAGTTAACAGCAGGCCATCAATAGATTGAGATTATTTTGATTTGCTTGTTTCGCTTATAATATTAGAAAATAACAGCTTCCTATAGTTTGATTTGGTAATCTGTATTGTTTCTAGTACTCAATTTATTGAAATTTTGTGCACAAAGTATAAAATAGAATCAGTTCTTCATTCAGGTTGAGATGACAATTAACAACTAAACAGCAATGGATGCACTCCAGACATTCATGGTTACAAGCATGTCAGCCACATAAAGTCTATACAGGCTTTATCAATCGTCAGCACAAGCAATCTTCAAATACTTATCGAGCGCTGCATCCTTGGTTATGTCAGTGTAGTAGCCCTGCTCAACTTCAAGTCCCTGGTCTCCTGCAATCTGTTCCACCACGGTCTGAACTTGATAGGCACTGACATGATCTGGATCCAACAAGCACGCAATCTCTGTGCAATCATCTCCATGGAAGAGTGCAAGAGCTTGCACCGTGGGAAGCCCTCCACCCCGTCCACTCACCCTGCGGGTAATCCTCCTCACAGTTGCGACGTCCTTAGACAGTACCGGGACGTTGTAGCTCTCAATCCAAGGTGCAACACCAACTGTTGTGGCACCTCTCTTATGTGAGACATGAGTTGGACCAACATCAGGCTTAACTGGCAGAACATCAGGGAGCATGCTACCTAACCACTGATTGTCCTTGTAATTTGGCCGGTAGTAGCCAAGTTCACGCCGTATTGCACCCACAGACTTTCCTGTTGGGTGGGCTGCTGCATACAGGAATACTGGGACTGCAAACATACAATTCGTTGAGGAAGATCAAAATAGTTGAAGAGCTGATTTTTGGAAGCCTAACACATTGGACGTACCTTGTAAGCCATTTCCAATGTCAGATGCTACCTGCTTAGCCAAAGAAGCAGCATCCTCCATTGTGGCTTGACCAAAGGGGTGGAAGGACAAGTCATCGACGACACCAATCCTTGGATGCGCTCCTGACTGCGATTCAAGGTCTATGGTTGAAAATGCAGCCTCAATCATTGCTAGCAACACCTTCCTGATTGGGCTATATATCACTTCTCCAGTTGATCTGTCGTCGATGATGTAGGAGACAAGCGTGTAGCGGAAACGGTTGTAGTGATTATCCCCAAACTGGCTGACGACAACAACCTGAGCATCACTCTTGCTTGCACGCTCGATTGCGTCCACAGCCATAGCATTGCGGCTTTCTGAAATGTAGAGCTTGCAGGAGATGAACTTGGAATGCTTCGTGCTGAGCTTTGGCTTCACAGCAGATGAACAAGATAACTCAGGTTAGCACAAGTTGTTGTTTAAGGTTTTATTTGTAGATACGGAATGGTTTACAGTAAGACCTGTTCGTAAGTTTGATTGTTTTCACGAACAGGAATAAAATACTTTGATTCAATTCTGTGTTTCTACAGAGCTGACGTTCATATGCAGAAATGTTTTGTGGCTACGGGCTAAACTCTAGTCTGAATGCTATTGCAGGAAAACCTATGCATCCATCTGGATAATCTGGATAAAGCCTGAAGACAGTAGTGCAGGAATCCTACATCATCAGGAAAATTTCTTGCGAGGTAGGTCTTGGATAAGATGTTATATCTAGGATTTCGGTCGATTTGTCCTGCCAAAAGTTTTACAGCTCGAACCCATCTTGACTAGGAGGTGGTTAGGCAGCAGTGCATACCTTGTTTGCGTGATGAGGCTCCATGCCTGCTGCCTGCTGCCTGCCCTGCTTCCTCTTCCCCTCTCCCCTGATCGCTCTCTGACTGTGTGCGTGTGTGCGTGCCTCTTCAATGAGTGCGGGCCTGCTCAGTGATTGAGCAAGGGCCCTCTTATAGTTGGATATGCATCATGAGGGGTACTTGCAAGAAACCCTTTGGGTCTCTTGTTGCTTGTTCTTTTGCGAGTCAATTTTAGCAAGGTCCCAAGGCCGTCTATGGATGCAGCATGTGGCTTATCAGCTTTCTGACTCATCATCAGCCCCTCCCTGCATCGGGAAGGAAGGCGGCGAGTTAACAATAGCCTTTATTTTTTTTTTCTCCCTATCTTCGGATCTGAAAAAGCATGCCATCACTCAATACTATTTTATTGCAGCATTCATCCATTTAATCTCTTGCATCATCTTTAGGCCTTGTTTAGATGGCAAGTTTTTTCACTCTCTCTCCATCCCATTAAATCTTTGGACACATGCATGGAGTATTAAATGTAGATAAAAAAATAACTAATTACACAGTTTGATTGTAAATTACGAGACGAATCTTTTGAGCCTAGTTAGGCCATGATTGGACAATAATTGTTAAATACAAACGAAAGTGCTACAGTGCCAAATACTGATTCCTAACCTCAATCTAAACCAGGCCTTAGCAACCCTTGTCTCTTACTACACTTCAGCAGAGCAGAGCAGAGCAGGCTTTGCTTGTTGCATCAGTCATGGACCTTGTCTGTTATCCACCTCCAGCACACGGTTTCAGAGAAACCATTTTCTGGAAGAGACTGGTTGATAACTCTGTGGGTCCGATCTGCATCTATTTTTCGCCACGCACAAGATGTACTGTGAAGATCGGATCAGATTTGTGGTCTAGCGTTTGTATTTATTGCTGCACTGTGTGCATCAACTATTAGTATTAGTAATTAATCTCATAAAGGCCTGTAACAGAAGACCGGTTGGGTAAGGGCTGGGTCTGTGTGTACCTCCATGACCATAACCACCCTGTGTTCTTGTGAGATTGGTAGCATGGTGACAACAGATTTTAAACTCTGTTTTGCTACTGCAGAACTAAGCTTGTTGGACTCTGAATGGGATGAAGGTTTCAGTTTGGAAATAAAGAGCCCAAGGAACGCTGAGGTTTGGACTTTGGACTGAAAATCTGGGTAGCGAGGTGAGTTCGTCTGGAAGGAAGTTGATTATATGACAGGTACATGGAACACGCGGGTGCTCATCTTGCGGCTCTCAAGGCAGCACGCCGGGAGCTAAAGAATCCCATGCGTATGGACGCCGGTGGTGGCAGCGTCCACACGCGTGGACACGGATCCGCTGATCCGCTCCGTGTCCTTGCGGATAGGGTCGCCGTTTCAGCCAGTGGCAGTGGATGGGGATCACGTGCATGCTGCTATTAAGCCCTCTGCCTGTTGAGCAAAGCTTGCTGTCGTTTTCCACGTTTACGAGTCCTAGCAGTTCACCCCTCTTTTCACTCGTATATACGATGCCTTCCATGTTTATTCTTCCCCAAAAAAAAAGAAAAGAAAAACAAACGCTACTGAAGAGTTTTATGCTCCTTTCACTTTTTTTTAGCTTCCACTCGCCCGTTTTCTCTTTAGAGCAACTTAAAGAGTACACTTCTATGTTCCAGCAGTTTAACTCAGGCATCAATCATGGAATTTACAAGATAATGGGATCTTCTTCTTTTTTGGCCTATGCATGGCCTGTGGGTGTGGGGTAGGGCAGCCCATCACACATAGTATACTCCACGTGCAAATGCAAGGTACGGCACCGTTGGATCCGATCGCCACGTGCTCCTTTGTCATCGATTCGAGTTCCCGTGCACCCTGGTTCGTTTGGATTTGTTTAGCTTATAAATCATAGCTGAAAGTACTGTTGACTAGTTTAATGTGAGAGAAAAATATTATTCATTAACTGATAAGCCATATCTTATATAAGCCAAATACGAAGCCAGCACGCCCCCACGCGGCGTTGACGTTCACGTGGTTGCCGCCACGGGCCAGGATCTTCCACGGGTCATACATGTTTGCCACACACATCCCTAGAGTACACGTACAATAGTTTTCTGAGGAATCTTACAGGTACAATAGTAAATGAATAGCTACAAGCTAAGCGATAGATTTACGATATGCTTGGCAACATTTTACTCCAGTGGTAATTAGCAATTTTACCGATGCTTAGTATTTTTTTCATCTGTATAGATACTTCAGTGATAATTTCTTGTGCACAAAAAAAAACTTCTTGTCTCGTGTAAAATGATGTTTGGGTAACCATATCTGCTGATGCTTCTCTAGTAGTCTCCATATATCGCTCATGCATTCTGGCATGAGCATGAATCATCTGACGGCTTCTAAATCCTAAAGAAAAACCCAAATTTTTCTACCAAACTATAATATGGGATCAAGATCTCAAGCCGCCCAACTCATCCATACAAAAAAATTTATATCGGCCAAATAATCTTTTAACATATTGCCAGGGAGAGCAGTGGCAGACCCAGGATTTGAACCTAGGGTATGCCTAACAAAAATATCTCGCAATCAATATGGTGTATAATCTAAGAGACTAAGATATAATCTAAACTTAGCGGATACCAAGCACAATCGAGCACCAGTCGACACAAGCTATAGTCTGGGGACTAAAATACTTAAGAACATTAGACTTTTAATTTAGACTTTCTAAATCTAACTAGTGATAATATTTTTGGCTAAAATCTAGAGTAGTCCACGGACTACCTTAAATCAGGCTGGGTCCGCCCATGAGGGAGAGGGCAAGAAAACATTGATCACACAATGAAATTTCAGAACAACCATTGATTAATCTATATCTATATCTATATTTATACCTTAATAATAAAGAGGCAAAATTTCCGCCTCTTTTTTTTGTTCCATTTTAAACCCAATTCCTAATCCAAACCCAAATAGGAAAAAAGAGAGTAGAATTCTATTCCTAATAATATAATTATAATCGGCAGGTTTCTTAGTTTCGGCTTTACTTTTTTCAGTTTTTTCAAAAACATTCGGACTTTTTTTCTTTTTTTTCAGAAGAGGCCAACGAAACTTTTCAAAAAAAAAGAAGAGGCCAACGAGAGGACAGAACGAGAGCCGACTCCTCGCCGGCCACGAATTTTTTTCTGTTTTTTTTTAGTTCCGGCAGTTACGTTTCCTTATTCACACGTTCAACTAATATAAATATAGAAACAGATAAATAATAACAATAAAAATAAAAATAAAAACAGCACAACATATAGGATTTGAACTTCATATACCTTTGACTGATGAGAAATAAATATTTCTACCTCCAAGTTATTAATGTATTAAAAGCAAAACTTATATCTCGATAGTCCAAAATCGAATCATGAAATTAGATCTTGAGTAGTTTGTTATCTCTAAATAAATGGGGAATTCCTTGTGTGCCATTAAAAAATATCGCAATGCTCTGTGTGCCTCTGGAAAAGTTCAGTGGTCTTCAGCACCACTGCTCCAACTTTTTTGTGTCCTCCATGCCACTGCCGTCAGTTTGGGCTCTAACGTCGTCAAACTAGAAGTGTGAAAAGTCAAAAATACCCTTAAGTCTAAATATGTTATTAATTTTTTGAGCATCTTAACGACTTCAAATGAAAAAAAAAACTCAAAACAAGAAAGTTGTAGATCTCGTCAAGATCTATAATTTTCATATAAAAATTATCTTCATTTAATTCCGCAAAAAAATATGATTTGATATGATTAATATATCTTAAAAAAATCATATTTTTTTGTGGAATTAAATAAAGACAATTTTTATATGAAAATTATAGATCTCGACGGGATCTACAACTTTCTAGTCTTGAGTTTTTTCATTTGAAGTCGTTAAGATGCTCAAAAAAATTAATGACATATTTAGACTTAAGAGTATTTTCGACTTTTCACACCTACAGTTTAATGGTGCTAGAGCCCAAACTGACGGTAGTGGCATGAAGGACACAAAAAAATTAGAGCAGTGGCGCTGAAGACCGCTAAACTTTTCCAGAGACACATAGAGCATTACGATCTTTTTTAATGACACACAAAGAATTCCCCCATAAATAAATGTGCCTCCAGCAAGTATGCACCAGTGCCATCACCAACAATGAAATGATGTGGAAAATCGAGAGCGGCCTTCTGTCATAATCATCACACATAGTAGCCCCTGATATCAATAACTAATTCCACGCTAACCTTGAGTTACGTGTCTTCAAAAGAATTCATGAAATTTGATATCTAATTGTACCAACATATTGATATTATAAAAATTAATTAATTTTATCTACGAGCACATATTTTTGTGCTTAGCAATGCGAGAAAAAGTTTATCAAGACCTTATTTAAATTTGATATAAGCTTAATTATACATTGTCATATTATTGCCAACATTTGTTTTATTTTGGTTGTCGTCACAAAATAAATTATAGCTCCTAAATTTTATAAAAAGGGAAAAACATATAAATAGGTATGTGGCACTTTTACTCCCATTGCAACGCATGGTCATGTTTGCTAGTTAGAGATGAAAGCAGAAGATTTTATATAAAAATCAAACTGGAACTCAACATTTTTAGATCAGAGCCAAATCACAGACACATGTGTCTACGTGGCGAATACGGAAGAGCAAAATTCAGCAACTGTCGTCGTCGATTTCGAAAGTGAGAAGCCTTCAGTGGACCGGGGCGATTGATATCTAGTGCATATAAACACCGGAGACAATGTTGGCCACATTGATCAAGTCTGTCTGCAACGATTATTAAGGCATGGAATGAGGTCACCACTCACCATGGACGAGGTTTGCGCTGATCAAGACCGGAAGCCGAGGTGTGCCTTCCAAGATGTTGCTGCTAAGCCTGGGCTCTAAGCCAACATCTTCAACACAGTGTTAACTTTAGCAATGACTCTTAGTATTACGATCTTAGAATGTGTGTCTAGCTCTTGATAAAGAGCTAGCTTTTCTACCTCTTCTATTAAAATCTATTAAAATATAAAAAAATCTTAGAGATAGCTCAGTTGATCGTTGGAGCTGCACTAAAAGTACTCTCCCAGGTCCAGGGCCATCGGGGATTTGTTCATGCTCCGTGGCTAGGACGAGGAAACGATGCAGGGGATTCTTGGGACATAAGCGGTGGTTTTTCCTTTTCTTTTCCTTTTTTTTCATTCCAAGTGGGTCAACCTGATCTATATACAGCTTGTTCATTTGGTTGTGGTCTGTTCGTTTGGCTGTGGCTTGTCGTAAACGATCGTAAATTTTCAGCCGAAACAGTATTTTTCTCTCACACAAACCAGTCAGCAGTACTTCTTCACGAACCAGCAACGATATGAACCAGCCAACCGAACAGGCTGATAACTTTGGAGATTTCTCCCGATGATGGTGGGCCTAAAACTTTCTCGGCATCACTTCCACCAAATTTTTTACAATTTGGCCATTTTTTCAAAGTTTCTCACAAATAGACCCCTGGCGAAAAGAATTCAGGAAATGGACCCTTAGCGCGGCACCATTTAAGCTGGCGCCGAGCTCCTGGGCACGGTCGGTGCCCTACCAAGGGGCTCGGCGCCAGCCACTCTGGCGCTGAGCTCGGAAATATCTACCCCCGCGCCGGTCCTCTCTCTTCTTCCTCTTGCGCCCTAGCCCTGCCGACGCCGCCGCCCTTGCCCGCGCCACTGCCGCCTCCGCGCCAGCGCCACCTCGGCCGCCACCACGCCGCGCCCGCGCCACGCCGAGCCCGTGCCTAGCCAGCGCCGACCGCGCGCCGCCGCCCCGCGCCGCGCCGCCGAGTCCGCTGCGTCGCGCAGAGCCCGCGCCGCGGCTGCCCCCGCGGCCCGTGCCGCACCCCTCGCCGCGGCGACCCTGCACCTCGCCCGTCGCCACGCCGAGGCCGCCCCCCGCCGCGCCCCTCGCCGCTCTGAGGCCGCGCCTGCTCCCGCGCCCGCGCCCGAGGCCGTGCCCGTGCCCCCCTGCCCCGTGCCATGCCGAGGCCGCCCCCTCGCCCCACGCCGTGCCCCTCGCCGCGCTCTCTTGTGGTTGGCCGCCGCGCCGCGCCTTGCCCTCCACCGTCGGCCCTAGGACGCGCCCGTCGAGCCGGACTCGTCGCGCATAGCCCCGGGCATCTCGCGCTCGCCGCGCGCCACCGCTGTCGTCTGCCGCGCCACCGCCATCGTCTATCTTCGGCCTGACTCACGCCCATCGTCCGCCGGCCCGGACAGGTAAAAATTATGAGTATGCAATGTACTTACTTAGTTGGTATTTGTTATTTATTAGTTAATGTGATGACTTAGATAGTTGACTTAGTGATCTAGTGAGATATATATGTAGATAGATAGAAACATAGACACATAGGCACATAGATATAGTTAGATAGCTACTTAGATATGTAGTTACATTTTTAGTTATCTACCTATAATCTAGCTATTTAGTGAGTACATTGTAAATATATTCGTAGTTATTATCTTGATTACTTAGTTTGTAGTTAGAAAGTACTTGTTATGTACTATCTATCGTCTAATTTGAACTAAAGGAAATGTGTTTCGTTACTTGTTTGAAATAGATGGATAACCTAGTGGCCATATATCATGGAGGCACCGTTGAAAGCGATCGCTATGGATATGTTGAGTTTCTTGACATGCAAAGCGTGCATGTGCTATTCAATGATAGGCCTTCATTTAGTGACATGGTTGCAAGGGCTCGGGAGGATCTGCATTGCGTTGGAGATGATGACATTACAGTTGATGGTGTACTGCACCTAGGTTGTCCTCCGAACATCTTTAGGCGAATGATCTCAATTGGTTGTGCGGATCAGTGGAAGAACTATGTAAGATCGGCTATGAAGAGCCAGCTGCAATGTTTGGACATGATTGTGCGTCGGATGTTAGTTGATCCCATCCCTCATGGGTTTACCCCAACAATGGATCATTAGGCATACATCGACCCTCCCGTTCCGGAACCTTACCTGTATGTGCAGATTGCACCTATGGTTCCCGATGCTCAATCTACCCCCAATGCGGTATTTGGATATGGTTGTCAGACTCATTTTTTCATGGCAGATCCTCCTTATGAGAGCCCTTTAACACAGAATCATCCGAGTAAGTGTCTTAACCGCATGGTTTTTAGGAGCTTACCTCGTTCCTTACATCTATTTCTTTCATTCTTTCCTCATTTCTTTAATGATGTTGCAGGAGACATTCCTGAGAATATAGATGTGCCCCCTGTTGCTGCGCAAGTGCAGTTTGGAGATGGATTCCGTGGGTCAAATAGTGTTAAAATTATGCATGATTCAGAGCCATATGAGATGGCTAGGGCTCTTGATTCTGATGATGATCGCCCTGTTGGAGAGCTGACGGAGAGTGACGTTGAGATGATGAGGCATATCTTTCCCAATCGCCGTGATCCTAGAGTTCACGAGTTCAGCGATCTTGCTCATTCCGATCAGGCGTTTGCAGAAGGACGTGATGATGAGTTCCTAGAAGCTCCTGAGGTCGGTCCTAACATGGTAATTGAGAATGGGAGGGTATTCAATGACCTCCCTGCTTTGAAGAGGTGGTTGCAGACTTTTGTAGTGATACGAAAGAGGCCTTACAGGGTATTACATTCATATGTGGAGCGTCGTTACACAGTTGTGTGTGACAAGGAACGCTGCCCATAGAGGGTTTGTGCAAGGAAGCAACATGTAACCGAAAAATGGAAGATCACAAAAGTTGTCGGGCCACACAATTATGCTGACCATGAACTGACACTGAGGCATCGGCAGTTGACATCTACCCTCATTGCCAAGCGGTTGATGGGAATTTTGCAGGGAGAACCCAACATGAAGGTGAGGCCAATTATCAGGACCGTTGAAGCGTTGTATGGAGGATATGTGATAACTTATGGTAAAGCATGGAGGGCTAAGCAGCGAGCGTGGAAAATGATATATGGGGACTAGGAGGATGGGTATGAGGAGCTGCCAGTTCTTTTCAATGCAATCAAAGCGGTGAGTCCTGGCACGCATTATGAGTACATTCCAAAACCTAATGCATGGAAGGATGGGAGGCAGATATTCTTCCATGCCTTCTGGTGCTTCCCTCAGTGTGTCGAGGCCTTTATGCACTGTCGTCCCGTCTTCTCCATTGATGGTATGTTCTTGATTGGCAAATACCAGGGCACACTTCTTATAGCCATATCCTGTGACACGAACAACAAGTTGGTTTCTTTGGCATTTGCTTTGGTTGAGAAGGAGTACAATGACAGTTGGGGATAGTTCTTGAGGCTAGTCCGGATACACGTTGTTGGCCCTGACAGGGAGGTCGGTGTCATATCTGATAGGCATCAGGGCATACTTAATGCCGTGTGAGAGCAGATATAGGGGTATGCACCGTTGCACCATCGTTGGTGTACTCGGCACCTTGCCGAGAATCTACTCCGGAAGGATGGTGTCAAGGGTAACTTTGATCTGTTCTAGGAGGCTGCTCGACAGCTTGAGGACAAGTACTTTAAGAAAAAGTTGGAGCAGGTCAGAACCGCATCAAATTCAGAAGGTAGACAATGGCTCACTGGTTTGATGAGGGATTTGGAGAAATGGACGAGAGCTCACGATGCCGGTGGCTGAAGGTATGAGTTTCAGTGCAGCAATATGGCAGAGTCATTCAATAAGTTGCTATTAGGGATATGTGGTATGCCCGTGAATGCAATCGTTCAATTCACCTTCTGAAAGGTCCTAATATGGCTAGAGGGGGGGTGAATAGCCTATTTAAAAATCTACAAATCAACTAGAGCAATTTCATTAGTATGATAAATAGCGTAATGCAAACTTGCTCTAGCTCTACAAGGGTTGCAAGCCACATATCCAATGATTCTAGTTGCAATGAATACTTAGGCACACAAACTTGCTACTCTAAAGAGCTCAACTAGATAAATGTAAATAATAAAGCAAGCTCTCAATTCTAATTACACTAAAGAGCTTGTATCAACTAGTTTGCAAGAATGTAAATGAGTGAGTAGAGTGATTATACCGACGTGTAGGGGATGAACCAATCACAAGATGAATATATAGCCAATCACCGGGAGAAAGCCAAAGAAAGAGAGACAATCGATTTTCTCCCGAGGTTCACGTGCTTGCCAACACGCTACGTCACCGTTGTGTCGACCAACACTTGGTGGTTCTGCGGCTAAGAGGTGTTTCACAAACCTCGTCCACACGATTGGACACCGCAAGAACCGACCCACAAGTGAGGTAACTCAATGACACGAGCAATTTACTAGAGTTACCTTTCAGCGCTCCGCCGGGGAAGGTACAACTCTCCTCACAATCACCGGAGACGGACACGAACAATCACCAACTCGTGCCGATCCTCCACCGCTGCTCCAACCGTCTAGGTGGTGGCAACCACCAAGAGAAACAAGCGAAATCCACAGCACAACACGAATACCAAGTGCCTCTAGATGCAATCACTCAAGCAATGCACTTGGATTCTCTCCCAATCTCACAATGATGATGGATCAATGATGGAGATGAGTGGGAGGGCTTTGGCTAAGCTCACAAGGTTGCTATGTCAATGAAAATGTGCAAGAGTTATCCCTTGAGCCAGCCATGGGGCTATAAATAGAGCCCCCATCAAATAGAGCCGTTATACCCCTTCACTGGGCAAAACGCGCTCTGACCGGACGCTCCGGTCATACTGACCGGATGCTGGCCCTCAGCGTCCGGTCGCCCGATGGACGCCACGCGTCACCAGCTTCAAACGTTGTTCGTCAGATTTCAACGGCTACGAAACTGATCGGACGCTCCGGTAAAACTGATCGGACGCTGAAGCCCCAGCGTCCGGTCGTTTCCCGTAAGCTCCTCGAGGCATATTTTTTCGACCGGACGTGTCCGGTCCACCTTGACCGGACACAGACCAGCGTTCGGTGCAATACCCTAGCCACTGTGCCGTTTGACAGCTCGACCGGACGTGGCCTTTCAGCGTCCGATCGCTGAGTGACCCAGCGTCCGGTCAGTAGACCGACGCCAGCATCATTTTGACCAACTCCATTTCAACTCTAACTTCTTCACCCTTGCTCAAATGTGCCAACCACCAAGAATTTTGCATCCGGCGTAATAGAAAATAGGCATTTTATTTTCCCGAAAGCGCCGAATCCCAGAGGGACCCCAAACCCATCTCAACCCTGCAAAACACCACCTCCTTTGTAGATGTGCCAACACCACCAAGTGTATCACCTTGTGCACAAGTGTTAGCATGTTTTCACAAACATTTTCAAGGGTATTAGCATTCCACTAGATCCTAAATGCATATGCAATGAGTTAGAGCATCTAGTGGCACTTTGATAACCGCATTCTGATACGAGTTTCACTCCTCTTAATAGTACGGCTATCTATCCTAAATGTGATCACACTCATTAAGTGTCTTGATCACTAAAACAAAATAGCTCCTACATTTTATACCTTTGCCTTGAGCATTTTGTTTTTCTCTTTCTTCTTTTCCAAGTTTAAGCATTTGATCATCACCATTGTCATGATCTTCGCCATTGCTTCATCACTTGGAGTAGTGCTACATATCTCATAATCATCTTGATAAACTAGGTTAGCACTTAGGGTTTCATCAATTAACCAAAACCAAACTAGAGCTTTCACCTTCTATAAGCTTGTTGCCTGGTTCAACGATAGACACGCCCATGCATTGCAGTTGCGGAGTGATAGAGAGATATGGGCTCCAAAACCAAAGACATATCTAGAGAAGACAAGAGAAAGGGCTGGCACACATGAGGTTGCATGCTTTGACCACGCCATAGGGACATATCAGGTCGAGCATAGGGGCGATACAATGTCCGATGGCGAGGTTCGAGAGTCAAGGATACATGTGGTTGTCCTCCAAGATTTCAAGTGCACTTGTGGTAAACCAAGGCAATACCACTTTGTATGTTCTCATTTGGTGGCAGCAGCTAGGCATCGCAACTATAATATCGAGAGAAGGATACCTCACGAGTTCAGTGTCGACACGCTTGTAAACACATGAAGCCCCCTCTTCGTGCCTTTCCGGGACCCTGAAGAGTGGCCTCCATATGATGGGCCGAAGTACATTACAGATCCAGCTTATCGTTGGAACAAACGTGGATCAAGGCAGAGGAAAAGGCACAGAATGGTTATGGATCAGATACTCGGAAGAACTAGGCGTGGGAGAGGAACTCCATTTGTTACTGATCCCGAGCAGTACGAGTGCGGCAAGTGCGGTAGACTTAGCCACAACTCACGAAGTTGTCGTTGGCAGATTAGTGAGGTAGGACTATTGGTTTATAGTATTATTTTATATTTGTCTTATTCATATATTTAATTATGCATGTCTCAATTTATGCTTGTATTTGTGTCAATTACTTATACATTTATAAGTTCATGTTTCATTGTATATTAGAATTCTAATTCATTCACTTTTTTTGTAGGATGGAGCAATTCCACCTGCTCGACCCGACGTACAAGGCGACCCACCGAGGACGTCTCGTTGCGCTGGGGCAGGTAATAATCTATAAGTTTTATTCGTACATGTGTTCATGAAGTATCATGTGAGGTCACTCAGTCTGGCAGTGTCGTCCGCATCCTTGTCTCCCTCATCAGACAACACAATCGATGATTGAACGGTGCGACCAACTCGTGATCTATGGCCATCTAACTTCTTCTCCTCATACCTTGCACGAGCCACCTCTGCAGCAAGTTCCCCGCTGCAACCAATCCGTTCATGTATAAAATGCAATCAGTTAGCAACACGATTATATTACATTTAAAACCAGGCAACAAAAAAAAGGTTTTCAAGCACTCACTGGCACATAATGTAGCAACATGCTCGTTCAAGACCTGCATCTGTACTCTTGTCTCCTCCCTTGCCTCATTCCTTGCCCTCTCCTCCTCTAATGTCATCCGCCTCTCCAATCCCCATTTGTTAAGCTCAACATCGATCGGTTACAAATACCGCGCTGTCTAGCAAACTCATGCATCTTTTTTTGTGATGTTTAACGAATAGGTTGACGTAGTCAGGTCCATATCCCATCTTCCGTGCAATTAGTTGCCTCTTCTTCAGTTCATCCAAGAACTTAGTTTAACCATCATAACATTCCTAACTGCATTTTCTAGTGCTCTGTTCAAAAAAAATATTATATCATATATGTCTTAGCAAAACAAACAAAATATGATTTCATGTTTACCAGAAAAATAACAAACCTCATCATACTCAATCATATGGCCACAATAATAGCCTATTCCGAGCTCCGAAGGGACTAGGCCATAGTTGGATTTTATACCACATTCGCACATGACAGGAGGTACTTTGTAGATTACCCTTTCTTTCTTCTTTTTTTTAACCCTCTGCGGTTCTTCCGGCTATTGGTTCTTAGGACCATACAACCACTCCTTGAAACGACACTTCGCCATTGAAAACACCTAAATAATGAGACATTAGTACATAAACACATATAGCTCAAGATTTTAACACCTACACTTTGCACTTACTTCATGCTTGTTTGGACACACAAACTCCAACGTATTCTTAGGGTTTATCACAGCTCGATCTCCGCAATCGCACAGAGAAGGTTTCTCAAGTCGTGTAACTGCGGCTAGGTGCTTCTCCTTAGCCGCCATTGCCGGAGGGTTAGGGGGGTGGAACCCACCGCTTGAAGTGCTTACGTGGATGTCTCCCTCTAAACCAATCGTCGAAAAAGAGGTACCTAGAATCAAACTTGTCTGCACCATCGATCCACTGAAAGAAAAAGCACCTCTCATGGTCCTACATAATAAAATATTAGTACCATACTTAAACAAATAAAGAAAAAGGATAGTGCAAACAATTTCTTACATTAAACCGACTAATGTGTAGAAGCAACGCGCGGCTGTATCCGGATGTTTCGATTGAAAAACATGGGTCGAAAAACCACAGTCACAGTTAGGGACAGGAAGGTCAGGAGGAACGGGGGCATCTTTGCTAGACGCGTCGGGGTATAATTCTCGAGGACGACCCCGTTTTCGTCAAAACTCCTCCCGAAACATTTCTTGCATATAACAAAACAGATGTAATTTAACAAACATAAATCAAAACATCACAAATAAATATCAATGAGAACCATAACTACAATACAACCAATTTCGTTCTAAGAACCGAAACTAGTTAACATTATACCCTAAACCTAGGGTTTCTCATTTAATCCACAACAATGAACCCATAACATAACTACATGCGCCTAGGTTTGCTAGTTTTTTCCACGCATTGGAATCAACCTACGGTTGTATAATACATATATTGAGGGATACAATGAAACCTTAAGTGATGACGATTCTTAGATTCAAAAATCCAACTAATATATACCGAATCGATGCGAAAAAAACAAGGAGGTAAGCGAGGATACCTTGCTCTCGAAGATCTACGAATCAAATCAAGGTTTTCAAGGTCCAATAAGGTTTTCAAGGTCCAATATGTCGATTCATGAGGTAGGGTGAAGTGGGGAGAGAAAAACCCAAGAGAGGAGAAATAACACTCGGGCAAGAAGGTTGGGCTAGCATTAAATGCAGGGACCTCGGCGCCACTCACTACGGCACCGAGCTCGACACCACTCACTACGGCACCACGGCGCCGAGCCCCCTTGCAAGGCACCGACCGTGCCCAAGAGCTCGGCCCCAGCATAAATGGCGCCGAGCTAAGGGTCCATTTCCTAAATTCTTTCCGCCAGGGGTCTATTTGTGAAAAACTTTTTTTTAAAAAGAGTCAAATTGTAAAAAATTCGGTCACTTCCACACTGTGGAAGGGCTTATGGTATGGAGGCGCACGTAAATACCTCAAAAAAAAACTTTGCAACAACCCATATTCCAATTTACAAACTAAGCAGTACAAATAAATGGATCAATCAAACTTCTGTTAAATTCATCAGCAACAGCACAATAGAAAGGAAGGGCGGTGCTTGAATCAATTTGGAAGTACAGTGTTGAAGTGTTGATGGCAACAGAAGTAAAAAATCTCACATGAAAGAAGTACAATATTTGCAGTGTTCGCCAACATGAAGTTCCACTGAAACCATATTATTCATGGTGGATGAGTAAGTGTACCTTCTCAAAATCTTGCCTGCATAAATCAAAATATCTGATTGCCACAATTTATCAACTTTAAAGCACAACATAGAACTTTCTTTTTATTTAACATAACATTGTTGCCTGGCCGCAGAAATAGGTAGAACTCCACCTCAAGCAACTATGCCTTTGCTGGTGCCGCCTGTAGCAGAGGATCAGGTTTTTGTGACACTGTTAGATTTCATAAATCATTCTCACTGTAAAGTGTAAAAAAAAAGCAAGCGTTGGGATTGTGTATTAGCAATAGTTAACCTAGCATGATACATTGGTTGTGGGATCACCCACAATAAACTAAGCTGCAGTTGCTGCTGACAGCACAGTGATACAAGGCTGGGCAAAAATACGGATTTTTCAGTGGTTGGTGTTCGGTGTGGTTGGAGAAGCTCGGTCTGTTCGGTAAGAAGTGCGGTGTGATTCATGAGCGTCAGAAAGCAAATCACTGAGATCACCAAACAAACAGAGCATGCAGCGTGCTGGCCATTGGCCCAATTCACACACCATGTGGCCCAGCCCAATTGCCAAGACCACATTGCTCCTGACCTCACACGTCATCCACGTTGCTATCCAGTTATCCATCTTCCCCAATCTAACCCAGGCAGTGGCAGTGAGGCAAGGGGTAAGCCGGTGGCCATGACGAGCACGCAACAGCTCGAACTTCCGTTGATGCACAGGCGGCCTAGTCAAGTGCGCAAGTAGACAGTCGCCACTGGCACGCTAGCCTCCGCAGGTCCAGTGGCAGGCATAGGACCATGGCCACCATGCCCAGCTCACACGCAAGGAGCCAAAGGCATGCGTCCAGGCTTTCACGTGAGCTTGTTCGGTTGTGTATATCAATATCTCCTGAGATCTGACCTGGGCCTCATTTCCCAATTGTTTTCCCTGATTTTCTTAACATTTGCTGCCACGTCATTATTTTTTCAGAAAACACCAGACTCCACTGAATAACCGAAAACCGAAGTGTGCAGTGCTTTGGTTTGTGGTGAGTGGTGACAAAATTTTTTGCTCAAATAAACCAACCAAAGAAACAATAAACCTAATGCCCAGGCCTAAGCACAGATGCAACCTTTTTGCTTTGACAAATTATTTCTCAGTTGCACATTCTAGTTATCAAAGTGTCAGGAACTAATCAACTACTATAGACAACATTGTACAAGTGTCAGCATAACTGGTTAAATTTTAAAGAATTACCTCAGTCTTGTCTTCATTCTTTCCACCAAAAAGCTTGAAACCACCATAAATAAGAGCACCCCACATAGAAAGGCTTGCTAGAACAAACTGCATGAGGGAAACATAGTTATAAAAAAAATTATCCATGGTCTAATTAATTACAAAAGAAACTCATGTTCATTTGGAACATGCTATATAAACAGATCAAAGCACAATAACTACAATTATGATTAATAGAAAACACATGAAAAGCAGATGCCGTAAACAAAAAGATAAAATATAACATAGAAAATCAAATGACCTGTGGTAGCTTTCACAACTGGGTGCAAATAAAATCAAATACATATCTCATATATAAAAAACACAACAGTGTAGACACTGCATAAAGAATTCTTAACTACAAGATCTGATGAAGGTCCTCAGAATGTACACCAAAGAATTTATTTATTTATATCTATTGAAAAAGTGCATCAAAGGTCCAGTTTTCATATTAGAAATTTAGAATATATTCAAGATAACAAGATACACCGATATGAGTCAGCTATTGTTTCCATGTGTTATAATCTGTATTGAAGTGTAATTCAAGAATTATTAGGTACTATTGTACTAACCTCGCTAGCCTAGAAGGGGAGGAAAGAAAAGGGTGTGTGTTGTGTGTGTTTGTGTGTGTGTGTGTGTGTGTGTGTGTGTGGGGGGGGGGGGGGGGGGGGGGGGGGGGGGGGGGGGGTGGGGGGGGGGGGGGGGTGGGGGTTGGATGTGGGAAAGATCCGTCAACATCAGGATGGTGTGAGGAGGAATGGTTAGTGGCAAACCAACAAGATTCAGTGGCTGCTGAGACTGACATGACCTCAACCATTAGCCACCTAGCCTCATTGACCAGGCCCTAATTGTAGCCAGGCCACCTTGACTGGTTTTTGAAACACTTCCTGCCAACATATTTTGGCTAGAGGCATTCATGTTGGGTAATTGCAGCCAGTAAAAGGTACTTAGATGAAGTACTTCACATGAAGCAAAGTATTTTCAAAGAAGGATTAATGTCTTCCAGGAAGAAATTCGATGATACGATTCAAATGAGAACAAGCCATAGGGTCCAACAGCTATAGTTTTGCAAATGAAGTATTATTATAGATAACAAGCATGTATCCAGTGCCAGTCAATTTTTCAAGAACTTGGCTAAAACTTGCATATGGGAAGGTTAAAAAAAGTATTGATTCAACTGATGACAGAGGCAACCTAAAGATGTAAGTAAACCTGTAATCTGACTACCTGACCAAAAAGATTTGCACTAGTTACAAACTTGTGTAGTTTCCACGCAGAAGACATTCTACAGTTTCACTTAGACACCCAAATGAATTCAAGAGCTCAGTGACCAAGATTCATAAAGAAAAATCAATATACTCAAGTCGTACGCCTAATCCTAGCATGATGATCAAGACCTCAATGCCGTTAGCTTCAATGACTTAAAACAAGAGATTCGAGGGTAAACTCACGTGCTCTTCCTTCCACTTGCTCGGGCTCAACGGATCTTTCCACAAGGGTACCTTCGCAGGTCCATGGCCGTCTGGCAAGCACACAAAACGAATCCATCAGCATTCAGCAAGGTAAGCTATCAATCACAACGATATGACGCCACAGAAACAACAAATATTCTGATGTGCGTCGTGCGACCCCCCCAATCCGACCGCATCGGACCTAGGCTACGTATATCCATCACGAACACACCGAATCCAGAACTAAATCGCAGCCAAGAATCTGGCGAGACAGATCCAGGAATGGTTGCAATCAACGATCGGATCCGAACGACCTGCGCCCGCAATCCCTAGATCTGGAGAAAGGGTAGGGAAGGTGCACGTACCTGCGGCACCGGCAAGGCCGCGGCGAGAGATTAGTCGGGCGAGGGGGGACGCGGAGGTGGAGGAGGAGGCCGCCGCCGCAGCGAGACGAGACGCCATGGCGATGGGTTGTCTCTCGCTTTGGTTCCTCGGCTATGGTCGGAGACGCGGCTGCAAGTTTCTAGGGTCTCGGAATTTATATGGGCTGGGCTGGGCCGTGTCGAAACTCGAAACGAGTCCAATATCTGATTCATCTCAAGTTGCAGGCGGGGCGGGTTGTTAACGTAACCCGCCCGCCCGTCCCGCAAAACTGACCTTCGTGGCTGCTGTGGACCAGCTGCAATTTTTTAGTGGGCCGAAGACTTCCAGACCTCCGAGCCCGTTGGGCGAGCGAGAAGGCTCGCAGCAACCCGCGAGACCCGCGACGCCCTCTTCTGCTCTCACTTCCATCGCCGGGCCACCGCCACCGCCGGGCCAGATCTGAGGGTGCCTTCCGCCTCCCGGACGACCTGGGCCTCGGCGGCAGCGGCGGCGGCCCCGACGGCGACGCCTTCGACGAGATCGGCTCCGAGGACGACCTCTTCTCCACCTTCATGGACATCGAGAAGATCTCGTCCTCCGGGCCCTCCAACCGCGACCGCGACGGCGCCGCCGAGACCTCGTCTCCGCAGCGCCCCAAGCACCGCCACAGCAGCTCCGTCGACGGCTCGGGCCTCTTCTTCTCGCCCGGCATCGGCGGCGGCGCGGGGAAGGATGCCGCGGCGTCGCTGGCCGAGGTCATGGAGGCCAAGAAGGCCATGACTCCCGAGCAGCTGGCCGAGCTCGCGGCCATCGATCCCAAGCGCGCCAAGAGGTACTGCATCCTCGATCGCGGCAATCCATCCATTTCTTTAGTCACCATTACCATGCGGCAATAAGTCTAGTCTATAAGGTTTCTGTGAATGCTACAAATCCATCCTGATTTTCTCCAAACAGATCCACACATGGGTAATGGAAAAATAATTACATAGAGTTGTGTGGAACTTCAATTGTTATTACCTTTCTTCTTAGAGAAGAATCTGGTGACACGAGTTCCTGAGCTCGCTGTTCTCTGGCCTTATTCCTCTTTCTAATGTTATTGTTGGTCTTGCGTAGCAGAAACCATCTAAATAAAGGTATTGCAAAAAAGGAGCCAGCGTATATCTAGAAATGATCACATTGTATCAGTACATATCATTAATTTATAGGTAATTCAATAATCATCAATTTTGCAACATTCACAACATTTGGAAACTCCCTTAAAAAGAGAAGGGCTAGTGATTTCTGTCAGACCAAATATGCATAAATGGAGTGACTAAGTAATGACCACGATATGTACTAAACCGGCATATCAAGCCCAGCCATACCTAAAGCAAAGGATATAACTGTGCCGCAAATGAGATTAGTCCACTAGGTGTCACTGTCATTTGCCTTCATGATAAATTTTAATACATATTGTTAGCATTACATATCAATGATATGTGGGGCCAGAATTATTATAATTCTTACTTCAACAAGTTTCCAAGAATGATGACACCAAAGAGATTGAGTCCTCCCAAACCAGCAACCATTGCCTTCTCTGATGCATTCGCTTTACTGCAAAATCAACAGGTAGGTGTATGGAAGGGCATAGAATAGATTAAAATAGCAAATTTAGAGCGGTTGAAAAAATACCACTTAATGAATCAACCTATATAACAACGCCTAATCTCTAGATCCTCATGCATTACGCTCCTGATGTAACGTATTTATAATATAATATTTAAAATCCACATACACTAATTGTATTACAAATCTAAAAAAATTATCATGGGAGTTTCACACTTCTTTATTTGGTAAAATTGCAGCCTGGGTTAGTTCAACTTCACTAAGGATGACAATGATATATACTGACCTGAATTTCCACGGTTTCTCCTCTAAGTACTTTTCAATTCCACTGAACATTGCTGACCATTTGGTACCCACATATTCCCTACTCCTACCACTTTTTGATGAAGCAGTACGTTGCAGCGATGGGAATCGATACAGGATATTGCCCTATAAGAAAAACAAAACCATTAAGTTACTCAGAAAAATGCCATCTTTAGTATGTAGCTGGCACAGGCAGAGCTATCTGTCAGCTAAGGTGGGCAACATTTAACTCGCTGTGTACTACTGATGTGTGATGGTTGCACCCCATATGCTTGTATTCCCCTTCTTCCTCAACCTCAAATGAAGGAACTAGTGCATGTAATGTAAGGGTGTTTTTGCTTTGGCTGATGCCTCCATGGCATCTGAAACCACCACTGCACCCTTCATCATTCAGGACATGGCATTTCCCAGAACCTTTTTTCTTACATCTACTCACACATTGCATGTTCCTTTATCATTTTTCTTCGTTGGAAACTTGCAATAAATCTCAAGGATTAGATACTTAGGCATGCAAGTCAATTGAGATCTTCTAGTATTTTATAGTAGAGAACCTGACATGATTGGGGTTGTTTGTTTATTCCAATTTTTTGATGCTACCTAATAGAGAAAAAAAAACAGTAATACCCCCCCCCCTCACCCCCCCTGGCCCTTGGCCAGCGTTAGCTGGGTGGGTTGAAAGTGTAGGCCATATTTGACAATCGTCCTGCAGTTCAAGAAATGATATGAAAATATGAATACGATAAGCCTCCCCTCAGTTTATTATTCAAAGGAAGAGTAAATTGCTTTCCCAGGTGCAGGGAGTAGAGAACTTAATCTCTTAACAAAACAAGCAATACTTAGGGAAAGAGTTCCCATGCCTTGGACTCTTCTGATGGAGGTGGCACATCAAGAAACGGTGCCAGTTCTTCAGCTGTAACAACTCCACCATTTGATGAAATGTACTGCCCAATCTGTGAATTCAAATAGGAATTAGAAATCTGTAATAGCAAAAATGAATATATAATAATGTGGGATCATCACTTTGAAAGCTATTTTCTAATTTTACATGTGTTAAGTGTTAGTAAGATAATGTGATCAAAGACTTTTTATTGATTTGTGCGGTGGTTGTCAGGATCAGATTTTTCTTGCATGCAAAGTACAAATGGCACCTTGCAAACATTTGTTAGTCTTTTGCTGATCAAAACTGCTACATGAAATTTGATTGATCAGTCCTCTACAGTTCTCTCTTGATCAGTCCATTTGGTTGTCCTCTAGCTTATCATGTTATTGTATTCTATCTAGATGTGCTGGTGTGGACATGGCAACCCTGCCATCTGAGCTTGCGATAGAAGAATTTAGTGGTCAAGAAGCAGATCAACAAAGCAGTAAGCATACAACTTCAAGGAGTGTGAACGTGAAGAAGTCATTGCTAGTGAAACGGATGTCATCTGCTGTTAATGCTCCAAAGCCTCCAACAGAGAAGCGGAGGAAGTCATCTGCTTCGAACGTGCAATTTGTGAGGTCCCCGCTACTGAATAGGATCGTAGCATCGCCAAGGATGCGCCACTCCAGAGCCAAACACCAGAGGTCACCATGTGCAGGATTGTCATCTTCAACCTTACCTGATGATACAAGAACGACTGCTTCTCCTAATCTTGGCAAAGATGCAGCATCAAGGAGCGTGGATAGGATCAAGTCCTTGCTGTCGAAACGGAAGTCATCTGTTGTTAATGCTTCAAATCATTCAGAAGGAATGCAGAGGAAGTCATCTGCTTCACGTGTGCATTATGTGAGATCTCCGGTACTTAATAGAATGCTACAGTCACCAAGGATGGGCCAGTCTCCAGTACTATCTGCAAGATCATCATCTTCGTCTTCATCTGATGATACAAGAATGGTTATTTCTCCTGATCTTGGCCCAGGTTAGATTTAACTTCCTGCATATTGAAGCAACTAGTTTATGTCTCAAAATTTTCATTAGCATCTTTAATTTCCATTGTTGCTGCATCTATGAATCGTTTGAGTTGGGGGCAAACTGATTCATTGGTACGATAATTCATTATTACTTGGTCCTGTTTCTACTGTCCTGGTCCTTTAGATGAATTTTCTTGCTGCATGAGATGCCTTTAGTTACTGACTATGTATACTTTAGTAAATGCTTGTACTAATCAATACTTACATACTTATTGTATAGATGCATCAAGACCAATTAAGAGACGTAAACTTAGATCTGATGTGTGGAAAGAATTTGAGCCTATTTATGAGGGGAATCTAGTAGTACAAGCTAAATGTATTCATTGTTTGGAGCTCTTGTCTGCTACTCGAGATAATGGTAGAAGTGCTTGTCGTAGGCATTTGAAAGTGTGCAAAGAAAGGACTAGAATGAACCAGTTGGTTGAAAGCATGAACACAGGACTATCCCCTGATTCACTAGCTCTGAAGAATTGGAAGTTTGACCAAGAGGTCTCACGTAAAGCCATGGTCAACTTTATCGTATTGCAGGAGCTGCCCTTTAGTTTAGTTGACCATGCACCGTTTCATAAATTTATTGCTACCTTAAATCCTTGGTTTACCATAGTGTCTAGAACTACAGTTGCTGAGGATATTATGAGCTCATATGAGGATCGAAGGTTAGCCCTTCGGGAAACTATCAAAAATTCAAATTCAAGGGTCTGTCTAACTGCTGATATGTGGACTTCAAATCAGAACCTAGGTTACTTGTGCATTACTTGCCACTTCATTGATAATGACTGGATGTTGCAGAAGAGAATAATAGGTTTTGGTCTTGTAGCTTCGCCCCATGATGGTTTTACTTTGTTTAATGCATTGTTGAAGTGTTTGCAAGAATGGAAGTTAGAGCACAAGGTATTTAGCATCACATTAGATAATGCAAAGAACAACAACAACATGGTTGGTTCCTTAAGGAAAAATCTTTCAGAAAGACACCTTATGCTTGGAAATGGTGATCTGCTACATATGCGTTGTGTAGCGCATGTGTTGAACCTTATTGTCAAGGAGGGATTTAAGGTGATAGATGGTGCTACTGACCGCATTCGAGATAGTGTCAAGTACATTAGAAGCTCACAAGCCCGTAAACAGCGTTTCGAGGAAATCATTGTACAATTAGGTATATCCTATGAGAAGAGACCGTCTCTTGATGTTCCAACTCGGTGGAACTCAACTTATTTAATGCTGAAGTCTGCAATAGAGTATAGGGCAGTCTTTGATGTTATGGAGTCACAAGATCCTAATTACATGGACAAGCCTTCTAATACAGATTGGAACATGGCAGACCTACTTTGCAATGTGTTCAAACCCTTCTATGATGCTACAAATGTAGTTTCTGGTACATTATACCCAACAGCAAACCACTGTTTCCATGTCCTATGGGAAGTCAAAGGAAAAATAGAAACTTTGGAATCAAATACAGATATTTCCATTGCAGTTATGGCGAGCAAAATGAATCTGAAGTTTCAGAAATACTGGGACATATGTTTGTTGCAGATATGTGTTCCAGTAGTTCTAGATCCTAGGTTTAAGCTCAGTTTTATATCATTTCGTTTGGACGCTGGTTTTGGTGATAAAGGTCCAGCATACACTGAAATGGTAAAGGCCACATTGCAAAATCTGTTTTCTGCATATTCATCAATGGCACCTGATTTAAACTACTCACAACCAGAGCCCAATGATGGAAGTATTGATGAAGATGACTGCTGGGCAGACTTTGAACAACATCTTGCAGCACAAAAAAGGAAGAGAGTGAAAAGTGAGCTTGACACATATCTGCAAGATGATCTTTTCCCTCGACAAAAGAAATTTGATATTCTGCAGTGGTGGATGATGCATTCTACAAAGTATCCTGTGGTTTCTCGTATGGCAAGGGATGTGTTTGCAGCACCCGCATCGACTGTAGCTTCTGAATCTACATTTTCCACTAGTGGAAGAATTGTTAGTGACTACAGAAGCCGACTAACAAGCAAGAAAGTTCAAGCCTTAGTATGCCTGCAGGATTGGTTGAGAGCAGAAGGTACATTTTCTTTGAATTGTACAAAGTAGCATATTGTTAGTTTGAGTATTGTTGTTTGAGCAATAACGACACCTTATAACTCATTACTCGCTCTTGTTTTAGGTTTATCAGATGTTAAATTATCAGAAGATGATATTGGCGATGGTGACGATATTTGAGGAAAGGAGGTGTCAGGTTGAGCAAAGAAGGGTGGCAAAGAAGGGGTGCAAGACACGGAGAACTAGAGAAGAAAATGACATTTTTTTGTCTTTGTAGATATAGAACTCCTTTCAGTTTAGCATTTCAACTTTATTTATGTTACTGTCTTTTGGAATTCTTAAATATTTGGTCCTGGATTATTGCAGTTGGGGCATGGCTCCTTTTCCAGATCTCGTTATTCCTTTCTCAGGCTATCTATCATATTTTCTGTGCCATTGCTTATTTCCTGGACTTATATTATGTAGTTGTTGATGGAAAGTTATCTCAAACATGCTGCTTGATGGCTCTAGATTCATGTTATAGACAGTTTTGTACCAAGTAAGCTTGCTGCGATTACTATTGTATTGGTCTTGAGTAACATCCTATTCATGCATGGTGAGTGACATTAGGTATGAAAAGCTAGTCGGAGAACAGTTCTCAATATCTGATGCAGATTACTGCGTGTTCCATTCTCCATATAATGCAGGTGGTTATCATCCAATGCGCATGAACTCCGGAAATGAGTAAGTATTATCATCTCTGTTTTTGTTTCCTAAATTCTGAACTTTTCATTATAAGTCATTATATTATGTAGTTGTTAACTTGATATGATAGTACTGCACAATCAGCTTGCTACAATTAGGACCAGATGGCTCATCAAGAGACTCTATTAGATCCTTAGGGCAGCTCTGGAATTTCAGCCTCTCCCCATTTACCTCGTGGTAAGCTTCAGCTTGACTTGCCAGTGATGATGGATGTAAAGTTATGCATTTGTGATCTGCTTTCAGATATGTGGTATATTCATATTTAAATTATTTGCAGGCAAAGCGTATATTGTCACTGGACGTTGGTCTACTTATTGCTGGTGCAAAGGAGAGGGGTGAACTGGAGTCTAGGGTTACTAATATAATCCGTGAAGTCCAGGAAGCAGGTCAGTCAGTAGTGCATTCTGAAATGTTACCGGATACGGAGCTTCTGCACGTGGTCATGAATGAATATTAAAAATCATAAGAACTTTATGCAGGCGATGTTATTCTTTTTATCGATGAGGTTCACAATCTTATTGGATCTGGAACTGTTGGAAAGGGTAAGGGTTCTGGTCTTGACATTGGCAACTTACTGAAGCCCGCACTTGCTAGAGGTGAACTGCAGGTATTAGATTCATCTGATTTCTTGCTTAGTGCACTCGTTCTGTGTATATAGAAAATCATACCTTATCATATTTCCTATCTTATGGACAATATTTGTTTGCATTTTTAGTGCATTGCAGCTACAACTCTAGATGAACACCGGATGCATTTTGAGAAGGATAAGGCTTTGGCCCGCCGCTTCCAGCCAGTATTAGTAGATGAGCCTAGTCAGGTACTGTGGTTGTCTTATGAAAGTGAGGTAGTTTAACATGTAAATTTCTCTCTCAGCTATTTTTGAAACTAACTGCAGGAAGATGCTGTGAAGATATTACTGGGTCTTCGTGAGAAATATGAAACTTACCATAAATGCAAATTCACATTGGAAGCCATCAATGCAGCAGTTTATTTGTCAGCAAGATACATTCCTGACAGACAACTTCCTGATAAGGCTATTGATCTGATTGACGAGGCTGGAAGTAGAGCTCGGATGGAATCGTTTAATAGGAAGAAGGAAGGGCAGTCTTCAATTCTCTTGAAGTCACCAGATGAGAATTCTAATATTATTGTCCTTGATTACTCAGGTGTTATCTAACAAGGCAAAATATTCTCCAAATGAGAATGCTCAAGAAAGTGGTAGTGCTAACGTTGAAGCACCAAGTCGAGACAATATTGAGTCAACATCTGCTTCATCACTCTCAGCTGATGAGTAAGTTTTATCAGTCAACATGTCATACAAGATAATCTCATGCCCTACATATCTTCAGATTCGGACATTTTGCTTGATTCCCTAGACCAAGATGATATAGGTAACTGTGATTCTCATCCGATGTATGTATATCATTCGACCCTAAGTGCAGCAATCCTGCTGAATCATTGGTGTGCCTGTCAATTCTTTTTTGCAGTTGAATATTTTGCTGACGCCATCAACGGGTCTCAGTCATACGAAGAGAAATCATAGTGAAGCTATAGTTTCGTAGACGTCCCCCATGCATTCAGCCATTCAGGTTCAGGCAGGGCTGTCATCTCATCTCATGTAGTGTAAGCTTGCTGCTTCTCTCATGTAGTGTAAGCCTGCTGCGACGCCTCGGCAAATCTAACTGTGTAAACCACAGGAACTGTTTTTGTATTTCTTGCGGGTACATATCTGGAGCCTATGCGGGTCTTGCGGGTTTTGCGCAGGCAAGCCAATCGCGTTCGATATGTACAATATTCTCGTTCGATATGTACTGTTTTTGTATTTCGGCAAATCTAACTGTTTTTGTACACCATACATAGATACTGTCTTGCGGGTCTTGCGGGTTTTGCATACAAGTTTGTTGTATCCGCGGAACACTTGTCCGCAAGATCCGCATCTTTGTGGTAAGCCGCAAGCCCGCTAATAAACTTTGCGGCAAGCGAGGCGGGTTAGCGGCCGGCCGCGAACAAGCCCGTCTGCAAGTTGAGATTCATCATTCGTGATGTTGGGTTTCTTCTTCAAAATGGCCCTATGTCTCAATTCTCATCTCATCATCATTTATATTTAGACGATGTTTGGACTACTCCGCTCCCGTTTTTACTGCTCCTCTCCAATTCTACGGCCCTGTTCGGCTTATTGAATCTGGGCTGAAATTGACTGAAAATATTGTTGTGGTTGAAATGTTGTGAGAGAAAAACACTGTTTCGGCTAAAAAAAGAAGCTGAACAAACCGGATATAGGATAAGCCGAACGGGGCCTACATTGTCAAACACCTTCAGCTTTAAGAACTCCGCTCCATAAAAAAGATAAAAAAGGTAAAGCTAGAGGTCAACTTCTTATTTTTTCTGGAGCACCTCAAGAGGGTACTCTAATTTTTAGAGTTTCTTACTTCCTCGTGGAGTTAGAAAAAAATTATCTACACTTGCCACTCATGAATGAAAAGACTGATTCGCTTTCTCCCATAGGCGTCCACTCAGTCCTGCCTCCGGTGCGCACGCCCGCTGGAACAAGCCGCCCATGCCCCTTCATCGAGCTGGTGTGGATCCGGTGGTAAGCACCTCCCGCAGCCATGCGAGCTCGATGCAGACTAGTGATCCTCGCTGGTGTTCGTCGTTTTTAGGCAACATGTTCGACGAAATCCCCATGTAGCTAGAGCACGTGGATATATTTTTTTGCACAATATGGCAAATATTTATACTATTTTGTGGAGTCAAGTTAGATTTTCTTTTCGATCGTTTGTCCCAAGACATCAAAACATACAACAAATTTCAGGGACACAATAGACCATATGTATGGAAATAACCCATTCGTAGAGCTGGAGTTAGACTGTGTGCCAAACAGTACCACCTGCTCCACAAACTCCATAGTGGAGCTGCTCCATGGTGGAGTTGGTGGAACGGAGCTGCAAAAACAGGAGCGGAGCAGTCTCAAACACCCTCTTATTTAGAGCATTTCCCAGAGACTCTCCATATCCTTTCTAAATGATAGGAATAGAAATTTTGGTGAAAAACTGCCGTCCAACAACTCTTCTAAATGGTTATCGAAATATAGCCATATTTTGTTCCGGATTTTTCGCTAGCCAAAAATAGAAGACGAAAATAACTCTCTAGAGTGGAAGAACCGGTGGGAATGAAAAGATATAGAAAATGATTTTTATGCAAATAACTTTTTAAATGATGATTTAGAGAGTAAGATTTAGGAAGGCTTTTGGAGATGCTCTTATATGATTTTTAGAAGAAGAAAAAACGATAATTTCATATGTAATATGATCGATTTGAGTAACTTAATATTAAATATTGTATAAGAACAACAGCAGAACTTATTGAAGAACAATATTCTCTACCAGATACTCACTAATGTAAAGTTCTTATCAGAGTATAAGGACAAGCTAGGTGTCTATCGGTTAGTTGATCGGCATTCCACACAGTTTTGAACGACGGCCAAATTGAATTAAAGTGAAGAACTTGCACTTTAGAGGTGCCCGAGCCTTCCAGATCAAATTCTTAGAAACAGTAGCCAAGAAATTGTGTACAGTCGAGAATGGCGCAAATAAATAAGGGGGTGTTTGGATGGATTAAACTAAATGTTGGTCCATATTTTGAATGCCAAATAGAAAGGTCTAAACATGAACTAATCATTTTTTTTTACAATAACAGGAGGGGTTACCCCTACCGGTGGCATATATTAGAAAAAAAAACTATTGTCAAGTACAAATTCAGGATACAAAAAACGTAAGGAAAAATATCATGGCAATTACATAAGGGAGACTAGCCATTCATCTGTTGCCGGATGAAAATTAGAACACGCCCTTAGCACAACTAAGGCGAACTCCGTCTTGAACTTATTCATACAACGTGCCAGGGAAGGTTGCACCCCATTGAAGATGAAGTCGTTTCTTGAGCACCAAATTGACCAGCACATAATAGTGATGATTTCCATGAAGAAAGGAACAGCCAACTGAGTTTTGAAGTGGGAGGAGAACTTCTGATGGCGCCAAATGAAGAGGAACCTGTACCCCTATTGCGTCCCAGCAGGATATTGAAAACTGACAATAGAGGAAAGGTGAAGAACTGTCTCTTCCACAACATTTGGGCAAAGGACACAATCATAATTGGGAAGAACCATATTTTTTCGGTGTAGGAGCTCTCTTGTGTTCAGCCAAATAAATACCTTATGTTTGCTCTGACAACATGATTTCCAATTCCACTTAAAAGCTGGCAAGATTTCATAGTGCCCCATGAGTTGTTTATATGATTTCATAGGACTGAAAGTTGATCCCCAAATAGGACTGCAAGATTTCATAGTACTGCGCATCTAAACAGTAAACTAGGGAGAGGAGCTAGTCATAAGCGATAGCAGAGAGAGGCAAATGGAAGAGGTCTGTCAAGGGTACTGTGTTCTTGGCTTGTTGAACAGTGAGCGATTTGGGCTTTGCAAAGGAAAAGAGTTATGGGAAAACATGTTGGCAAATTTGTCCATTGATAAGATCATACCAAAGGAGCGCAGTGGATCCCAAGTGAATTAACGGTGAAGAAATACCTTTGTAGGAGTCCAAAAGAGACAAAATGTCGCGCCACCAGAAGGACCCTTTTCTAGTGTGGTTAGGAAGCTTGCCATTTGTATAGTGCCTTTCCCAAATCAACTGGACCAAAGTGCTTCAGGAGCAGGGCCTCATTATGTGTCTGAAGATTAAGCACACCCAGGCCACCTTCTTCTTTAGGTTGATAGACCATCTCCCAAACAGCTTTTGGAGGGCCTTTTGCATTGATGTCAGCCCCATGCTGAAAGGTCCTAATGGCTAGAGGGGGTGAATAGCCTATTAAAATTTTTCTACAACAATACTTAGCAAACCGGTTAGACAAATATGAGACAAAACGAGTGTTGCGCTAGCCTACTGAAAATGCAAGCCTTCTACCACAATTCTAGTTTCTATAGTCTCTATCCATACAATGGCTATGTCACTACACTAAGTTAATATGCTCTCAAATGCTAACTAAAGAGCCACACTAACCAAACTAACAAGCTCTCACGACTAGCTACACTGAAGAGCTTAACAACTAGTTTGCGGTAATGTAAAGAGAGAGAGCAAGATGGTGATACCGCCGAGTCGAGGAATGCACCAATCAATCACAAGAATGAATGCCAATGAAGACCAATCACCTCGAAATCAAATGATGACACAATGATTTTTACTGAGGTTCACTTGCTTGCCGGCAAGCTAGTCCTCGTTGTGGCCATTCACTCACTTGGAGGTACACGCGCTAATTGACATCACACGCCAAACCCTCAATAGGGTGCCGCACAACCAACACAAGATGAGGATCACACAAGCCACGAGCAATCCACTAGAGTACCTTTTGGCTCTCCGTCGGGGAAAGGTCAAGAACCCCTCACAATCACCACGATCGGAGCCGGAGATAATCACTAACCTCCGCTCGACGATCCTCGTTGTTCCAAGCCGTCTAGGTGACGGCAACCACCAAGAGTAACAAGCGAATTCCGCAGCAAAATGCGAACACCAAGTGCCTCTAGATGCAAACACTCAAGCAATGCACTTGGATTCACTCCCAATCTCACAAAGATGATGAATCAATGATGGAGATGAGTGGGAGGGCTTTGGCTATGCTCACAAGGTTACTATGTCAATGCAAATGGCCAAGAGAATGAGCTAGAGCCAGCCAAACGCCTTATATAAGTGTCCCCTCGAAATAGAGCTGTTAGGCTCTCACTGCAACCCAACTCGGAGCGACCGGACGTGTCGGTCAGATCGACCGGACGCACCAGCCCCAGTGTCCGGTCACTGATCATCGTCCTCGTGTCCCCCGCGTTCAACGACATCTACACGATCTCAATGGTCAAGTGACTCAGCGCAACCCCTAAGTCACTACTGGACGCGCAGGCAAGCTTCTCATGGACTTCCTCTAGCCTCTCATGAGATGTATTGAGCTCACCAAAGGCTTGCTTAAGGGCTTTTAGTTCCTTATGCAAGCTTTTGCATTCCCTTCTCTTAATGTCATAGTGTTCTTTAACATCATCTAGCATGTCAAGTAGTTCATCCTTAGTTGGTTCATTATCATCACTATCATTTTTATTTTTATTTTCATTATCATGTTCTTTATCGCTTCCATCATCACAAGTTTGTACCTTAGTGGCCTTAGCCATGAAGCATGATGGAGTGTCGAAGAGAGAAGGCTTCTCATTGATAGCAATGCTTGCAAGTGCCTTCTTTTTGATGGTCTTGTCATCATCACTATCATCATCATCACCACTTGAGGAGGCATCACTATCCCAAGTGACCACATATGAATGACCCTTCTTCTTCTTGAAGGTCATCTTGTCCTTCTTCTCTTTCATTTCCTTCGTGTCCTTCTTCTTATTTTTTTTGTCATCATCATTGTCACTATTGTATGGGCATTAAGCAACAAGATGATCTTTGCTTCCGCAATTGAAGCACCTTCTTGACTCTTCCTTGTTCTTGGATGAAGACTTCTTTCTTCTAGCATGGTAGCCCTTCTTCATCATAAACTTGCCAAATCTCTTGACAAAGAGAGCCATCTTCTCATCATTCATCTCATCAAAGCTCAAGTCTTCATTTTTACTTGATAATTCTTGCTTTGCCTTGCCCTTGGATGATATGGCCTTGAATGCCACACTCTTCTTCTTCTCATCCTTCTTTTCATCTTTCTTCTCCTTCTTTTCTTCCTTCTCATCATTGTCTCTATATGTATCATCGGTTATTATATCTCCTAACACTTGGTTTTATGTCATGGTGTCCAAACCACTCCTCACTAGAATAGTGACCAATGTGCCAAATCTTGAAGATAGGCATCTCAAGAACTTATGGGAGAAGTCCTTGTCCTCCACCTTCTCTCCAAGTGCTTTGAGATCATTGACAAGCACTTGAAGCCTATGGAACATCTCCGGCACACTCTCATCCTCCTTCATCTTGAAACTAGCAAACTTCTCCTTAAGGATATATGCCTTGGCACCCTTCACCACCTGAGTGCCCTCAAATGACTCCTCCAACTTCTTCCAAGCCTCATAAGCCATCTCAATGTTCTTGATTTGCTCAAAGTTCTCACATGAATAGCATCATGAATGGCACTAAGAGCAATATCATTGTTTTGGAGAAGTACTTCTTCGACGGCGGTGGGATTCTCTGGATCTTCTATCTCAATCTTGGTCTCCACCACTTTCCAAACCTTTCTATTGATTGACTTGATATATGTTGTCATCTTAGCCTTCCAATAGGGATAGTTTGAATCATCAAATTGGGGTGGCTTCTTGGTGTTGTTGATTTGAGCCATTTAGACACCGAAGGTTGTTAAGCCTCAAATCACAATGACCACGGCTCCGATACCACTTGAAAAGGTCCTAATGGCTAGAGGAGGGGTGAATAGCCCATTAAAAAATTTCTACAACAATACTTAGCAAACCGGTTAGACAAATATAAGGCGAAGCGAGTGTTGCGCTAGCCTACTGAAAATGCAAGCCACCTACTATAATTCTAATTTCTATAGTCTCTATCCACACAATGGCTATGTCACTACACTAAGTTAGTGTGCTCTCAAAGGCTAACTAAAGAGCCACACTAACCAAACTAACAAGCTCTCACTGTAGCAACCACCAAGAGTAACAAGCGAATCCTGCAGCGAAACACGAACACCAAGTGTCTCTAGATGCAAACACTCAAGCAATGCACTTGGATTCACTCCCAATCTCACAAAGATGATGAATCAATGATGGAGATGAGTGGGAGGGCTTTGGCTAAGCTCACAAGGTTGCTATGTCAATGCAAATGGCCAAGAGAATGAGCTAGAGCCGGCCAAACGCCTTATATAAGCGTCCCCTCGAAATAGAGCCGTTAGGCTCTCACTATAGCCCAACTCGGAGTGATCGGACGCGCCGGTCAGATCGACCGGACACACCAGCCCCAGTTTCCGGTCAGTAATCACTGTCCACATGTCCCCCGTGTTCAATGACATCTACACGATCTCAACGGTCAAGTGACTCAGCACAACCCCTAAGTCATGACCGGACGCGTAGGCAAGCTGACCGGACGCACCACGCCCACGTCAGGTCCTCACACGCCTGCGCACCAACACCCAGCGACCAGATGCACCGATGGAATGACTGAATGCTCTAATAACATGGAGTCCAGTCACTTCCAGAGAGCATCTAGAGCTGCATTTTCTCGATCGGACACGTCCGGTGTACCTTGACCGGACCCAGCTCAGCGTCCGGTGCAATACCGTAGGTTACGTTGCCTCGGCTTCTTCTAACCAGACTCACCACTATCACGTCCGATCATATTTTGACCTAGCGTTCGGTCACTTCAACAACAGAGCCCTAGCACGCCAACTTCATCTAAAATTAATCGGACACTGCTCCCCCGAGTCCGGTCACAACGTGACCTGCGTCCGATCATTATTTCACAGTGACAATCACCTCCTTTACTTCACTAACTTCTCCACCCTTGCTCAACTGCGCCAAACACCAAGTGTATCACCTTGTGTACGTGTGTTAGCATATTTTCATAAACATTTTCAAGGGTGTTGGCTCTCCACTAGATCCTAAATGCATATGCAATGAGTTAGAGCATCTAGTGGCACTTTGATAACTGCATTTCGATATGAGTTTCACCCCTCTTAATAGTATGACTATCGATCCTAAATGTGATCACACTCACTAAGTGTCTCAATCACCAAAACAAAAAAGCTCCTATCAAGTTTCACCTTTGCCTTGAGCTTTTGTTTTTCTCTTTCTTCTTCTCTAAGTCCAAGCATTTGATCATCACCATGGCATCACCATCATCATGATCTTCACCATTGCTTCACCACTTGGAATAATGCTACCTATCTCATGATCACTTAGATGAACTAGGTTAGCACTTAGGGTTTCATCAATTCACCAAAATCAAACTAGAGCTTTCACACGCCAAAAACAATGTTTTCTAAACTTGTTAATCTGCTTGATCATAGTTTTTGGAAGTTTAAGAGTGCACATTGTAAATGTTGGAAGGGCACTAAACACTGAATTTGTTAATTGCAGTCTTCTAGCTTGACTTAGTAAGAGAGAAGTACTAACCAGCCTTCTTTCACATTTGGAGACCAAGGGCCAAAAATCTTCAACTCTTGGTCTAGCTATGCTTAGGTGTAAACCAAGGTAGGTGAAAGGTAAATTACCTTGGGAACAACCAAAAATTCTAGCTAAATGTTGAAGTCTATGTAGCACCCGGTTTTAAGAACAAAACCAGATACGCACCATATGTGAGCCCAGAAAGTCAAATCTCACATATAGCTACAAATAAGGGTAATATCAAAAGACAATGCTCAAAATATAACGTACTTAGTATAAAGGATATAACCTTAGACAACAAACAGCGGAAAAGACAACTCCGATCTTCGGGTGAAGACTCCAATTCTATAGGGACAACTTACTGGTTGATCACAAACCTAATTCCTCTAAACTCTAGCAATCTGGTACCCATCCAGGATTTTATTCAAATAATTGAAAAATAAAACAAGCGTAAGTACATGTCGTACTCAACAAATATATTATGGGGTTCATGAGGCTCAAAAGGCTAACACAGGTTTAACTGCGATTAGCTTTTAATGAGTCATCTTTTAGCAATTGGGTGACAACAAGTTTATTCACAAGCCCATATGAAAGGTCCTAATGGCTAGAGGGGGGTTGAATAGCCTAATAAAAATTTCTACAACAACACATAACAAAAGGGTTAGACAATTATGAGGCGAAGCAAGTGTTGCGCTAGCCTACTCAAAATGCAAGCCACCTATCACAATTCTAGTTTAGGTAGAATCTATTCACACAATAGCTATGACACTACTCTATGTTAGTGTGCTCTCAAAGGCTAACTAAAGAGCCATACCAACCAAGCAAGCAAGCTCTCATAACTAACTACACTAAAGAGCTTAACAACTAGTTTGCAGTAATATAAAGAGAGTGATCAAGAAAATTATACCGCCGTGTAGATGAAGGAACCAATCAATCACAAGAGTGAATAACAATAAAGACCAATCACCTCGGAATCAATGATGAACACAATGGTTTTTTACCGAGGTTCACTTGCTTGCCGGCAAGCTACTCCTCGTTGTGGCGATTCACTCACTTGGAGGTTCACGTGCTAATTGGCATCACACGCCAAACCCTCAATAGGGTGCCACACAACCAACACAAGATGAGGATCACACAAGCCACGAGCAATCCACTAGAGTACCTTTTGGCGCTCCGTCGGGGAAAGGTCAAGAACCCCTCACAATCACCACGATCGGAGCCGGAGACAATCACCACCCTCCGTTCGACGATCCTCGCTGCTCCAAGCCGTCTAGGTGGTGGCAACCACCAAGAGTAATAAGTGAATCCCACAGCGAAACACGAACACCAAGTGCCTCTAGATGCAAACACTCAAGCAATGCACTTGGATTCTCTCCCAATCTCACAAAGATGATGAATCAATGATGGAGATGAGTGGGAGGGCTTTGGCTAAGCTCACAAGGTTGCTATGTCAATGTAAATGGCCAAGAGAGTGAGCTTGAACCGGCCATGGGGCTTAAATAGAAGCCCCCACGAAATAGAGCCGTTGTACCCCTTCACTGGGCACAACACGGGCTGACCGGACGCTCCAGTCATGTTGACTGGACGCTGGACCACAACGTCCGGTCACTCAATGATAGCCATGTGTCCTGACTTCAACAGTCATCTGTCTTGACTAGACACTACACATGAGTTGACCGGACACTGAACACCCAGCGTCCGGTCGTTTACAATAAGGTTCCAAAATCGACTTTTGCCGATCGGACGCGTTCGGTCATGCTCGACCAGACCCTGCCAGCGTCCGGTCACACTGTGACTTCTTACTGTGCCGGCCAACAACACGACCGGACGCAGCCCTTCAGCGTCCGGTCGCTGAGCGACCCAGCGTCTAGCCCTTTGATCGACGCCAGCATCTTTGCGACCAACTCCATTTCACCTCTAACTTCTTCACCCTTGCTCAAATGTACCAACCACCAAGTGTATCACCTTGTGCACATGTGTTAGCATATTTTCACAAACATTTTCAAGGGTGTTAGTTCTCCACTAGATCCTAAATGCATATGCAATGAGTTAGAGCATCTAGTGGCACTTTGATAACCGCATTCTGATACGAGTTTCACCCCTCTTAATAGTACGGCTATCAAACCTAAATGTGATCACACTCTCTAAGTGTCTTAATCACTAAAACAAAATAGCTCCTATGGTTTATACCTTTGCCTTGAGCCTTTTGTTTTTCTCTTTCTTCTTTCCAAGTCCAAGCACTTGATCATCACCACGGCATCATCTTCATCATGCTATGATCTTTGTTTGCTTCGCAACTTGGAGTGTGCTACCTATATCATGATCACTTGATAAACTAGGTTAGCACTTAGGGTTCCATCAATTCACCAAAAACTAAACTAGAGCTTTCAATCTCCCCCTTTTTGGTAATTGATGACAACCCTTATACAAAGATATGAATTAAAATTCAATTGAATCCATGTTGCTTGTCTAAGCATATTTACCATGTGTAAAAGGATATGGACAAGTTTCATGAACCCCAAATGATAGCAATTGCTCCCCCTACATATGTGCTAAGAGTTTGGATTGTAGCTTGCACATATGCTTAGATAGAAAATATAGGAGTCAATATCTACCACATGATGCTAAGGTATAAAGATGGACCTTTGAAGCGTGATACCAATCGGAGTGCACCATTATACCTTCCTTAGCACCATGATTAGCTTGATACCACTTGGAAACAACACTTTGAAAATGAAATCACTATATAACCTATGCATGCTAGTTTTTTATTTCATCATTCAATCCTACAACTATCATACACCACACAAGCATGGATATTGAAATTTAAAACTTGTGCTATGCAAGCAAAACATATGAAATGCACATTCAAATGCACCATACAAGTTCATGAGCTTGCTCCCCCTACTTGTGTGCTCAAAATTTTAGTTGATCCCTTTCCTTTGTCATATCTCTCCCCCTATGTCATATATCAAGATATCTTTATGTCTCTCTCTCTTTATGATATTTCTCCCCTTTTTCACTATTTTTACTAGTGTCTTTGTTTCTCTCCCCCTTTGTCATCAATGACCATAAAGGTTCAAAATATAGATAGTATTACATGTAGGGTCGAGATTATCAATATCAATCAATGGGGTGAGGATCAAAGTTCCAAATTTGGTTCAAACTAGAATATATGCCAAAGATATTTAACTTAGTTTGATCCAAGGACAAGCTTCTTCACACCTCCAAATAAGGGTTATCTTGTACCATGTTGAGTTAAACACTTATAGCTCATTTTCTAGATTAAACACTAGGTTTACAAGCCCACAAACATGTCATATGCTACCACTAGATCAAGTCAAGCATAGAAGCAATAGTGATACCATATAAACATCAAATTAATTTGATTTTCATGAATGAGCCTAATAAAGTAGAACCACTTGAAAGGTCCTAATAAAATTGAAAATGTGACTAGATGCACTAATCATGTCCTTAGCAAAGATGTATGTCATGCAAATCAACTTTTACCTTGGATTGCTCGAAGGAGAGGCATGTCATATAAGTGAGGGGTGCATCAACATATATTTGAGAAATCCAATATGTTTAACTCATTCCTTAGCTTGCAAAACATTTTCTCATCCAATGGCTTGGTGAATATATTGGCAAGTTGATCTTTGGTGCCTATACTCTCAATGCAAATGTCCCCTTTTTGTTGATGATCTCTTATGAAATGGTGGCGGACATCAATGTGCTTTGTTCTTGCATGTTGAACCGGATTGTTGGTCAACTTGATTGTACTCTCATTATCACATAGCAATGGCACCTTCTTGAACTTGATTCCAAAATCACTCAAAGTGGCCTTCATCCAAAGTATTTGTGCACAACAACTACCGGTGGATATGTATTCGGCTTTGGCGGTTGATAATGCAACACTATTTTGCTTCTTTGATGACCATGAAACAAGTGATCTTCCCAATAATTGACATGTGCCCAAGGTGCTCTTCCTTTCAACCTTGCATCCCGTATAGTCCGAGTCAGAGTAACCAACTAGCTCAAACTTTGCTCCTTTGGGATACCACAAACCAATATTTTGTGTATGCTTCAAGTACCTCAATATTCTCTTTGTAGCCTTCAAATGACTTTCTCTTGGTGAGGTTTGAAATCTTGCACACATGCATACACTAAACATGACATCTGGCCTTGATGCGGTCACATAGAGTAGGCTTCCAATCATAGATCGATACAATTTTTGATCCACCATATTTCCACTTGCATCACTATCCAAGTTGCCATTTGTTCCCATTGGTGTGCTAATGACTTTGCTATCACTCATGCCAAACTTCTTGATCATGTCCTTGATATACTTGCCTTGACTCACAAATGTACCATTCTTCAATTGCTTGATTTGAAGACCAAGGAAGTAACTCAACTCTCCAATCATGGACATCTCAAACTCATTAGCCATCATCTTTCCAAACTCATCACAAAAATCTTGATTGGTTGATCCAAATATGATATCATCAACATAGATTTGCAAAACAAATAGATCTTTTCCAATCTTCTTGATGAAAAGAGTGGTGTCAACCTTGCCCATTGTGAACCCTTTAGAGAGTAGGAAACCCCTCAATCTCTCATGCCATGCTCTAGGTACTTGCTTCCAGCCATACAATGCTTTCCTCAACTTGTACACATGGTTGGGCTTCTTGTCATCTTCAAAACTGAGAGGTTGCTCAACATATACTTCTTCATTGATGTAGCCATTGAGAAATACACTCTTAACATCCATTTGATAGAGCTTGATGTTGTGGGCACAAGCATAGGCTAGCAAGATTCTTATTGCTTCCAATCTAGCAATCGGGGCATATGTTTCTTCAAAGTCAAGACCTTCAACTTGTGTATAGCCTTGTGCTACTAATCTTGCTTTGTTCCTTACTACTATCCCATCTTGATCTTGCTTGTTTCTAAAGACTCATTTGGTTCTAATCACATTGTGTCCCTTTGGTCTCTCTACTAATTCCCATACTTGATTTCTTGTGAAGTTATTCAATTCATCATGCATAGCATTCACCCAATCAACATCCTTCAATGCTTCATCTATCTTCTTTGGTTCAATGGATGACACAAATGAGAAGTGTTCACAAAATGATGCCAATCTTGATCTAGTTTGCACACCTCTTGAAATATCACCAATGATAGTGTCCAATGGATGATCCCTTGCAATATTAGTTGGTTGGAGGATTGGAACTTGATTGCTTACACTTGCTTGATCATTGGGTTGAGATGATGTACTAGCCACTTGATCTTGTTCATTATCATAAGAGCCACTTGCATTAACTTGATTTGTATCATCTTGCTCATTTGAGTTAGAGAGCACTTGCACTTGATCATCTTCATCATCATTCACTTGCCTAGGCCTCAATTCACCAATATCCATGTTCTTCATGGCATTTGAAAGTTGAATGCCTCTAACATCCTCCAAGTTCTCATTCTCTACTTGTGAACCCTTGGTTTCATCAAATTCTACATCATGAACTTCCTCAAGAGTACCACTATCCAAATTCCAAACTCTATATGCTTTGCTTGTAGTGGAATAACCAAGTAGAAATCCTTCATCACATTTCTTGTCAAACTTGCCCAATCTAGTGTCTTTCTTCAAGATATAGCATTTGCAACCAAAGACCCAAAAATATGCAATGTTGGGCTTTCTACCATTCAATAGCTCATATGATGTCTTCTCTTTCAATGCATGATAATAGAGGCGGTTGCTACAATAGCAAGCCATGTTGATAGCTTCGGCCCAAAAAGATTGACTCACATTGTACTCACTAAGCATAGACCTTGCTATATCAATGAGTGTTCTATTCTTCCTCTCAACAAGGCCATTTGATTGTGGAGTATACTTGGCTAAGAATTGATGTCTAATTCCAAAGTCATCACACAACTCATCAATTTTAGTGTTCTTGAACTCACTACCATTGTCACTTCTAACTCTCTTGATGGTTGTTTCAAACTCATTGTGAATGCCTTTAACAAATAATTTGAATGTTGCAAACACATCACTTTTGTCCACTAGAAAGAATACCCATATGTATCTAGTGTAGTCATCGACTATCACAAATCCATATTTGCTTCCGCCAATACTAGTGTATTGTGTTGGCCCAAACAAATCCATGTGCAATAACTCAAATGCTTTACTAGTGCTCATCATGCTTTTCTTAGGATGTGTGTTTCCAACTTGTTTGCCGGCTTGACAAGAGCTACAAAGCTTATCCTTTTCAAACACAACATCTTTCAAGCCTTTAACTAAGTCATGCTTAACCAATCTATTCAATTGTTTCATTCCAACATAACCAAGCCTTCTATGCCATAACCAACCCATGCTAGACTTAGTGAACAAGCATGTAGATAATCTAGCTTCACTAGCATTGAAATCAACCAAGTATAGATTCTCATATATAAAGCCTTTGAAGATCAAGTTAAAGCCATCTACAATTATGATCTCTACATCATCTACCCCAAATATGCATTTGAATCCAAGATCACATAATTGAGCCACGGATAGCAAGTTGAAATTCAAGCTCTCTACTAGCAACACATTGGATATGCTCATGTCATTGGATATTGCAATCTTACCAAGCCCTTTGACCTTGCCTTTGCCATTATCACCAAATATGATACTATCATAACCATCATTGCCATTGGTGTTGATTGAGTTGAACATTCTTGCATCACCGGTCATGTGTTGAGTGCACCCACTATCAAGAACCCAATGCCTTCCTTCGGCTTTGTAATTGACCTACAAAAGAAGATCAATTCTTTTTAGGTACCCAAACTTGCTTGGGTCCTTGAAGGTTAGTCACTAAGCTCTTTGGTACCCAAATGGCTTTCTTCTTTGAGCCCATCTATGGTTTATCAATGAACTTAGCCTTCACACCATTTGTGCCCTAAGTAAGCATATAGCATGAATCAAGCTTAAGGGAGGATACATTAGCATTTTTGGTCTTGTTGTTGCATTCTTGCTCTTTATGACCCACTTGCTTGCAACTATTGCAAAACCGACCATTGTTCTTCATAAAACTAGTCTTGTGAGGAGCAAAGGCCCCCTTGCCTTTCTTGGGCGTATAGCCCAATCCTTTTGTAGAGAGAAGCTCTTTGGCTACCCAAGCACATAAGCAAGCGGTCCTCACTACCATAGGCCTTAGCCAAAGTGTGAGTGAGCTTAGTGACCTCCTTCTTGAGGTTCTCATTCTCAACCATTAGTGAGGCATCACAAGTGAGACCATCACTACTAGATGAGGCGGAAGTAGATGTACTACAAGAAGGATTAGTAGGAGCAACAATGATAGGTATAGATAGTGATGGATCAATTAAATCACAAGTTACACCTACATCACAAGTTTCAACATGCTTCTTTTTATCTTGTTCATTAAGCAAAGTGGAATGAGCCTTTTCAAGCCTTTTGTGAGCCTTGCCAAGCTTCTCATGGGCTTCCTCTAGCTTCTCATGAGTTGCTTTGAGCTCATCAAGGGCTTGCTTAAGGGCTTTTACCTCCTTATTCAAGCTCTTGCATTCCCTTCTCTTAATGTCAAAGTGTTCATTAGCATCTTCTAGCATGTCAAATAATTCATCCTTAGTAGGTTCATCATTATCCCTATCACTATCATTTTCATTTTCATGTTCATTATCATCATCATATTCTTCATCACTTTCATCATCACAAGATTGTACCTTAGTGGCCTTAGCCATGAAGCATGATGAAGATTCGAAGAGAGAAGGCTTCTTATTTATAGCAATGCTTGCAAGAATCTTCTTCTTGGTGATCTTGTTGTCACCACTATCATCATCATCATCACTTGATGAAGCATCACTATCCCAAGTGACTACATATGAACCACCCTTCTTCTTCTTGAATGCCATCTTGTCCTTCTTCTCTTTCTTTTCCTTCTTGTCCTTCTTCTTGTTCTTCTTATTGTCATCATCATTGTCACTATTGTATGGGCATTGAGCAATAAGATGATCTTTGCTTCCACACTTGAAGCACCTTCTTGACTCTTCTTTGTTCTTGGATGAAGACTTCTTTTTCTAGCATGATAGCCCTTCTTCACCATAAACTTACCAAATCTCTTGACAAAGAGAGCCATCTTCTCATCATCATCATCATCATCCCATGAATCATCTTCTTCACTTGATGTTTCTTGCTTGGCTTTGCCCTTGGATGATGTGGCCTTGAATGCCACGCTCTTCTTCTTGTCATCCTTCTTCTCATCTTTCTTCTCCCTCTTTTCTTCCTTCTCATCATCATCTCTATATGTATCATCGGTCATGATGTCTTCCAACACTTGGTTTGGTGTCATGGTGTCCAAACCACTTCTTACTAGAATAGTGACCAATGTGCCAAATCTTGAAGGTAAGCATCTCAAGAACTTGTGAGAGAAGTCCTTCTCCTTCACCTCTTCTCCAAGTGCTTTGAGATCATTGACAAGCACTTGAAGCTTATGGAATATCTCCGGCACACTCTCATCCTCCTTCATCTTGAAGCTTGTAAACTTCTCCTTGAGAATGTAAGCCTTTGCACCTTTCATGGCTTGAGTGCCCTCAAATGATTCTTTCAACTTCTTCCAAGCCTCATGCGCCATCTCAATATTCTTGATTTGCTCAAATGTTCTCTCATCAATTGCATCATAAATAGCACTTAGAGCAATGTCATTGTTTTGGAGAAGCACTTCTTCGTCCGTGGTGGGATTCTCTGGATCACCAATCTCAATTTTGGTTTTTATCACCTTCCACACCTTTCTATTGATTGACTTGATGTGTGTGGTCATCTTTGACTTCCAATAAGGATAATTTGTGCCATCAAATTGGGGTGGCTTCTTGGTGTTGTTGATTTGAGCCATTTTAACACCGAATGTTGTTAAGCCTCAAATAACGGTGACATCGGCTCTGATACCACTTGAAAGGTCCTAATGGCTAGAGGGGGGTGAATAGCCTAATAAAAAATTCTACAACAACACTTAACAAAATGGTTAGACAATTATGAGGCAAAGCAAGTGTTGCGCTAGCCTACTCAAAATGCAAGCCACCTATCACAATTCTAGTTTAGGTAGAATCTATTCATACAATAGCTATGACACTACTCTATGTTAGTGCGCTCTTAAAGGCTAACTAAAGAGCCACACCAACCAAGTAAGCAAGCTCTCACAACTAACTACACTAAAGAGCTTGACAACTAGTTTGCGGTAATATAAAGAGAGTGATCAAGAAAGTTATACCGCCGTGTAGATGAAGGAACCAATCAATCACAAGAGTGAATAACAATGAAGACCAATCACCTCGGAATCAATGATGAACACAATGATTTTTTACTGAGGTTCACTTGCTTGCCGGCAAGCTACTCCTCGTTGTGGCGATTCACTCACTTGGAGGTTCACGCGCTAATTGGCATCACACGCCAAACCCTCAATAGGGTGCTGCACAACCAACACAAGATGAGGATCACACAAGCCACGAGCAATCCACTAGAGTACCTTTTGGCGCTCTACCGGGGAAAGGTCAAGAACCCCTCACAATCACCACGATCGGAGCCGGAGACAATCACCACCCTCCGCTCAACGATCCTCGCTGCTCCAAGCCATCTAGGTGGCGGCAACCACCAAGAGTAACAAGCGAATCCCGTAGCGAAACACGAACACCAAGTGCCTCTAGATGCAAACACTCAAGCAATGCACTTGGATTCTCTCCCAATCTCACAAAGATGATGAATCAATGATGGAGATGAGTGGGAGGGCTTTGGCTAAGCTCACAAGGTTGCTATGTCAATGTAAATGGCCAAGAGAGTGAGCTTGAACCGGCCATGGGGCTTAAATAGAAGCCCCCACAAAATAGAGCCGTTGTACCCCTTCACTGGGCACAACATGGGCTGACCGGACGCTCTGGTCATGTTGACCGGACGCTGGACCACAGCGTCCGGTCGCCCGACGACAGCCACGTGTCTCAACTTCAACGGTCATCTGTCTTGACCGAACACTGCGCATGAGTTGACCGGACGCTGAACACCCAGCATCCAGTCATTTACAGTAAGGTTCCAAAACTGACTTTTGCCGACCAGACCCTGCCAGCGTTCGGTCACACTGTGACTTCTTACTGTGCTGACCGACAACATGACCGGACGTAGCCCTTTAGCGTCCGGTCGCTGAGCGACCTAGCGTCCGGCCCTTTGATCGACGCCAGCATCTTTGCGACCAACTCCATTTCACCTCTAACTTCTTCACCCTTGCTCAAATGTGCCAACCACTAAGTGTATCACCTTATGCACATGTGTTAGCATATTTTCACAAACATTTTCAAGGGTGTTAGTTCTCCACTAGATCCTAAATGCATATGCAATGAGTTAGAGCATCTAGTGGCACTTTGATAACCGCATTCCGATACGAGTTTCACCCCTCTTAATAGTACGGCTATCAAACCTAAATGTGATCACACTCTCTAAGTGTCTTGATCACTAAAATAAAATAGCTCCTATGGTTTATACCTTTGCCTTGAGCTTTTTGTTTTTCTCTTTCTTCTTTCCAAGTCCAAGCACTTAATCATCACCATGGCATCATCTTCATCATGCTATGATCTTTGTTTGCTTCGCAACTTGGAGTGTGCTACCTATATCATGATCACTTGATAAACTAGGTTAGCACTTAGGGTTCCATCAATTCACCAAAAATCAAACTAGAGCTTTCACCATATAAACACATGATCAGGTAAACATGAATAATGAATAGCATAAACAGTAATCATTAGTGAGCATCTTTATCATCAGTATCATCAGTGTTCATCATCTATTACATAAGGGTCTAAGGCCGCTCATGACCATGAGCACGGCTGATATACTAGTTTTACACTCTGCAGAGGTTGTACACTTTCACTGTGAGTTGTGATTTACCCTTTCACCCGAGGTGATCAGCCTCTTGACCCACTACCAAGAAAGATTGGTAGGGTTCACTATGAAGCCTTTCAAAGGTTCGTCTAACAAGTTAGGGCCATTAGATTTACTCGGCAAACAGATGCAGAGCCCCCCTTTTCGATGGCACAATGATGTGCAGCCTATACATATTGGGACAGAGGCCGCACTATACCCGATTTGTCAAGCCATTCTTATGCCAATAAAGATAACTACTAACAAGCTATAAAAGGTCCTCATACTGAGCTAAAGCCAGAGCCATATAGCCCTCACAACGGTACTATAAGTTCTGGATGATCACTTACATATAAGTCCTTAGGGAGATGAATCTAGAGCATCATAAAAATAGCCCAATGCTCTAGCCCCCTAATTCCATGTTGCTAAAAAGTATCTTTTAGTGTTTATTGTATATACCATTAGTCAAGTTACAAGATCATGGCTTTGGTTGAGCACTAGCATCATACTACCCAATGCAATACCCCATAGGTAACAAGGCATAAGGTAACAAAGCACTAGGAAATCCTTAGTGATAATTAAGGTAGACACATGCAGTATGAATTAAATGATTAAAGTGAATAGGACAACAAGGAAGATCCTATGCTATACTTGCCTTAAAATCTAATTCTTCTTCAAGTCCAAAACTTCAAAGGGACTCCTTCCTGATCAACACGTAAAGCTCACTGACTAGACAGGATCATAAAGCACCACACACGCATCCATGCAATCATACACGAAGCAAACAATAGATCTAAATTAGAACAGTACACCAAACACAAAATCAAGATGAAAGTTTGTAAAACAAATCTATGTCTCGCTACAAACACACAGATGTGAAAAGCACTCTAATCGGAGCTATAATGAAAAAGTTATTAATTAAACAAGATTTTCTTTAATAAAATAATTGATTAAATCTAACCTCGAATTTCAAAAGTTGAAAACATACCTAACAGTAGGATGAACATGTAGATTACAGAATTATGAACCTAACGCAAGTTGAATGGATCAAAACAGAGTTAAAACGAAAAAGTTATGGCCTAAAGAAAACTAGTGGCAAAACTATAAATAGATGAAAACGTATTTTGAATCTAATCCGAAGGAACTACGTTTTCAAAAGAAGAAAACGTATTCTGCTAATACGCTTTGGACTGCGTGTTCAATAATAAAAAACATGAGGGTTCTTTAGCAAAAATATAGGGACAGCGGGTTCAAAAATAGAAAAGTAAAGGGACTTTTTAGTAAGATTGATGCACTGACCGGTATTGACCCGATCTAGGTCGCTAATCTTGTGTTTGACGGCCAGAGAAGAAGGGAAGGATGGACTCATCGGTGTGTTCCTTCCAGGCGCTGGCGGCACCATGGTTGACGATGAGAAGCTTGCCGATGATCGCTGAAAGGGCGGTTCTGGGTGCGAAACTCGACGGGGAAAGCACAGGAGGAAAGCGCGGGTGACAGCGAACTCACCTAGGGGTTTCCCGATGTCAGAGAAGTCTTCGAAACAGCGTGCAGCTCGATGGGGCAGCAGCAGCTACCTCAACGCGGAGCTCGGAAAAGATTGGCGAATGGCGGCGAGGCAGCAGATGGCGAGCACAACTGCGATGGCTTTGGCTCCCAAGTATCCATGCAATCATACACGAAGCAAACAATAGAACTAAATTAAAATAGTACATGTGGGGGGTACGACCTCGGATACCTACGGCAGACCACATGGGCTGCGCCCTCAGGGGCGGCCCAGCCCACAAGACGAAGCCTTGCGGAGCACGACTCTGGTCAGCACCTTCCGCAAGACATCTGGACGATATCCTGAAGATTGTACAAGATCTGTTAGGATATATATGATCCCAAGATTCCTGTAATCAGTTATTACTTTTTAGTTATCTCTCAGATCTAACCGACTTGTAACCCTGCTCCCCGAACTATATAAGGCGGGCTGGGACCCCCTCCAAACACACGCAATATCATACGATAGCTAATACAAACCAACAGACCACAGGAGTAGGGTATTACGTCATATTGATGACCTAAACCTATCTGACTCGTGTGTCTCTGTTGCCTTCTTGTTCTTGATCTCACGCTCCTCTATCGATCAATCTACCTTCGTGGAAAACCCCTCAGAGGACTGCCGACGATATTCTATCGACAATACACAAAACATATGAAACAACAAGTAAAAATGTTTTAAAGATGTTCTACACATCGCTACGAACACACAGATACGAAAAGCACGCTAATTGGAACTATGGTTGTAAAAAAACGACTACAAAGTTTTATATTATAAAAGAAAAGAGAAGACTATAAGCTTGATTTATGTTAATTAGGAAAACACTATGTAAGTAGCATTAATTTAGATTAAACAAATCATATTTATACTTAAAAACTGAGTTGAAGCTAATCATATTTTATTTATAAATATTTTGATATCATTTATGCCCATTCCATTTTAACTTGCAAATACAAACTGACATGTGAGAATATCTAATCAAATTTGATATGTGTGTTTAGAATAAACATATTATAATTTAGAAACATATTTATGTTAGCAACTAGTCATGTTAAAACTTATTTGCAAAAGAGCATTGTATATAATTATGTTGCTTTTATTTATAAAAACTAGTTGCTTGCATATTAATCAAATTAATATTTATGCATATATATAAAAGTCACTTGACATGAAAAACGATGACACTAGCATGTAGATCACATCGATACGAATCTAACGCAATTGGAACAACTCGAAACGGACTTAAAACCAATATACGACGATGATATTACGAACTGGTGGTAATTTCATAATTACCTCGTCTTCATCCTTTGGCCTCCCGTACTGCCACCACACGGCCATGGCAATAGTAGCTGCGTAGGGGTGGGCTCGACTTGTTGCACGAAGGAGATGATGGCCAGGCTGGACAACGACCATGCACAGCGCGCGAACTGATGATGCCCTTGCGCGAGGCGGCAGCTGGCAGGGCCCGCCTGATAGTGCCAGCGACGGTGCCTATACCCGAGCAGCACGGCATAGAGGAGAAAAATAAACGCCGAAGCATCATCAAGCGCAACGAGAAAGAAAAAGAGGAAAAATAACAGATGAAAGCTCATGGAACTTTGATATGGCCATAGTCAAACTCCAGACTGGGGCAAGGTGGCCACAATGGAACTCCACGCGGTTGGGCAACGCGGCGACGACGGCGACCGCGAGAGGAGGAGAAAATCTAATTTATTACACGAGGGATTTTCTAAACTAGGGGCTCCCTTTACAGTTGTTTTGGTGTGCTTTGCCTAAGGGGTTGGTACATATTTATATAGAGAAAAACTCCCCACATCTACATCAACTAACAATATGGTACTAATTGATGTTGCACCCTCCATATTTACTAATGTGCCTAAATAATCATTAAAGCATATTAGTAAATAAATGCATGGACCTTTAGAATTTATTAGGATTATTGCACATGGCTTTGAGCGTCGGAAAAAATGAGAGATTTATTATTTTTGAAATTAATTAATTTCGTGGATAAAATAATTTTAGAAAAGTCTAGAATTATTATTTAAGCCGCGAAAAATACTCGAAAACCTCTGAAAATTCGAGAAAATTCCTAGAGACATTATGGAATATGAGGAACCCAAATAAAGTATTTGGAGCCTATGATAAGATAATTTGGAGTATCTAAAATTAAATTATGCTCACAGACAAGTAGGAACAAGTTCCAGAAAAAGCTGTAAAAATTTTCGAGAAGTTTGTCGAGATTGATTGACGGACGAGGAACTAAAAGGAGTGATTTGCGTTACAAAGAAAAGATTTTAGGAAGCTCCCAACGAAAACTTGAGCCGAGAAACAAAGAATTTGATTGTAGAAAAAGATAAAGGCGTGCTGGAGAAGAAAAATCGACCTACTAACGCATTTTAAAGACTTTGCTCACTCTCAACATACAAAGAAGCAACAAATAAACATCATATCATCCAAACGCCCGTCAAAATTAGAAAACTTTGAAAATTCACATTTTTTCTATAACTAAATTTGCGCTAGCTCAAACTAAACTTGGTAAATTTTATCCAAATATTAAAATAATTTATTTTATTTAGTGTTTTCTATGCACAACCCAAAATTAGAAATTCTGGGGTGTGACAGTCTAGACTGAGAAACATTGACTGACACCATCATTGACTTTGTATAATTAACTCTCAAACCAGATGATTCAGCAAAAGTGTTGAGCAAGGCTGTCAGGAAAAGAAACTGTGTCCTACTTCCTTGCATGAAAATTAAAGAGTAAATTGCACCCTGGGTACTTAAACTATTGAGGCATTACCATCTAGGTACTCGAACTGAAAAAGCTGTCACCTGGGTACTTAAACTATGGGGGCATTACCATCTGGGTACTCGAACTAAAAAACCTCCCACTTGGGTACTTAAACTATTGGGTCATTATCATCTGGGTACCGTCGCCGCCGCTGCAGAGTGAACAGGAGCGCGGGAAAATGAATTTTGATTCTTTTTCTTTTTCTGAAAATGGATGAATAGTGCTGGAATTTGTTATTTTTGTAAAAAAATAATTAGAGCTCCAAACATTCTAAAAATTTTTATGTAGCCTCTATATGATGTACTCTACCTAGAAAAAATATGAAACTTAGAAAATGAATAGTTTTTGTATGTTTAAAAATTACCTTTTTTAATTAATAAATGAACTTCCATAAATTTTATAATTAAAATAAATAAATGTCAAAAAGAGGCGGCCTAACTGTGTGCGAGCGAGCAGGCGAGCACTGGTAGGCCGCCTCTTTTGTGGTCCATGTGCCGATGTGCGGCCAAATTTGGCCATTTGGGGCGGCCGATTAGATCGCCAAAATTTGGCCGGCCAACTTCTTTGGCTGGGCACGGCAACGGAGGGCGACGACTGGGGCAAGGCTTCCTGGTGGTGCTAGAAAGAAAAACTGGAATGCTACTCCTTTCGTCCTAGAAAGAATACAACTATAGAGCTAAAAAAAAGGTAGACAAAGAGGACACGGGAACATAAAAATAAAAATAAAATCAAGAAAATAAAAAATAAAAAAATAAAAAGGACCAAAACTATGAAACTCTTCATGGTTTAATAATATTGGGTAAGATTAGATAAGAGGGACGTTAAAACGGGCCATCATGAAATAGTCGATGCCTGTTTAGATTCTTAGCTAATATGTCAACTTGCCTACTCCCTAGCTTAAAATGAGCTGTTAGCTAATTTCTCTGGCTAAGAGCATCTCCAAAATCTCTCTTAAACTCGTTGTCTAAATCATTATTTAGAGAGCTATTTGAATAACCGTTCTTCATATATTTTCATATCCAAATTTCGCTATATCTTGTATGCACTCTAAAGAACCACCCCTCCTCTTCATTAGTTACAAAAGAAATCGTTGGAAGGTAGTTTTTTTTAAATAAAATCTTTATTCCTATCAATATACCGAGTAGTGTTCGGCTGCCATTATAAGCCATATACAGTATTTTTCTCTCCCAACAAATCAGCCGTAGCAGCCGAACGGAACCATAAAAGAACCTCTTTCGAGTCGCTCTAACACAGTTAAGAGTTAAGCTTTATTTGGTAGAGTTTATTTGCAAACGGCTAATAGTTACGTCGTGACTGACCTCGCCGATGCCGGAGGAGGCGCCGGTGATGAGCACGACCTTCCCTCTCAGGTCCTCCTTCCTGAGCGGCTTCACGAACGCGCGCACGAACAGCTTCACCGGGACAGAGAGCGGGATGTAGACCAGGATCACCAACGCAGCTGTGACATGCATCAACACGCTGTGGAGCAGGAGGAAGAACTCCATATCCTATCCTAGCTTGCGATAATGTCGTCGTGCGTGAGCTAGCTATAGCGCGCACAGCCTGCAGCAGGCGATGGACCGGCCCATCCATATATATATATGCAGCCTGTTTGTTTCGTCGTAAGCGATCGTGGATTATTTACTGTTGACTGGTTTGACTGATTTGGTGTGAGAGAAAAATATTATTTCAACTTATAATCCACGATCGTATACGATCATATAAGTCCAGCCGAACAGGCTGATGATGGTGCGGAATGCGGAGGCACTACTATGTCACGCCTCAATCATCATCATCTTGGAGTCACCGCTTCTCTGCTGCACATGATGTTGTCTTTCTCGTGCATTTTTCTTAATGAGTTAAATGCACCAGAGATCCATTAACTTGTGAGGAGGTTTTAGTTGAATCCATCAACTTTCAAAGTGGTTTTTTGGGTCCATAAACTTTTAAAATAATTCACTACAGTCCATACCTATTTTTTTAACCTTAAATTCAAAGCACATTTGTAGAAAACCCCTTCCCGCACCGCTGCTGGACGGCTACCAGGGCCGCGCTGGTGCCACCCGCCCTGGCCGCTGCGCGCGCGGCGACTGGCTTCGGTGGGCGGTGGAAGGCTATCGCAGCTAGGCTGGAGAGGGTGCCACCGTGCCTGTCGGACCTGTCCAGCCACCCCTGCTTCTCCAAGAACTCGCTCTGTCGGGAGCTGCTGCAGTCGGTGGCTGCAATGCTAGCGGAAGCCGCCGAGCTCGGTGTGCGCTGCCACGAGCCTCCGAAGGCAGGGAAGCTGCAGATGCAGAGCGACCTCGACGCGCTGGCCAGGAAGCTGGACCTCAACCTCAGGGACTGCTCTCTTCTTGTCAAGATTGGTGTGCTGTCTGACGCGACGGGGGCTCGCATTGTTGTCAGCCACGGGCGTCAAGGGGGTGGAGGAGGAGGACGACGACGACGGCAGAGCCAGCAAGAAGAAGCCCCACGTTAACCACGACAAGTTCAAAGCGGACCCGTGGACGGACGGGCACACGACGTTCTATGGCGGGCGCGACGGGTCCGGCACCACGGACGGCGGCGCGTGCGGGTACAAGGGCGAGCTGGGAAAAGACTATGGCGCGCTGACGGCGGCCGTGGGCCCATCACTGTACAGCAACGGGGCCGGGTGCGGCGCGTGCTACGAGCTCCAGGGCACCGTGGTGGTGACGGTCACCAACAAGGCCCCGCCGCCGGTGAGCGGGCAGAAGGGCGAGCACTTCGACCTCACCATGCCGGCGTTCCTCAAGATCGCCGAGGAGAAGGCCGGCATCGTGCCCATCACCTACCGCAAGTACGTAGTAGTAGCGGTGCTCGGCTAGCTGTTGCGTCCTGTAGTTCTGCCACGGCGCTGGGCGAGCTTAGCTTTTGGCCGCTCTCACCATCGCCGTCCCCGTCCCCGTCCCCGTACTGCCCCACGCCCGTCGAGCTGTAGCGGGAGGCAGCCATGGTGGCGCGCGAGCGACGGAGGGAGCAGGCGCAGCTCAACCGCTCCCGCGCGGGCGCCCGGCGCGCGCTCAAGGGCCTCCGCTTCATCAGCCGCACCACGGGCTCCGTCGAGGCCGCCGAGCTGTGGCACCGCGTCGAGGAGCGATTCAACGACCTCGCCCGCGAAGGGCTGCTCTCCCACGACGACTTCGGCGAATGCATCGGTACGTCGTGCTGCCGCTACTGCTTGGCTACAATCGCCCGCGAAGGGCCTGCTTTCGTGCCTGTGTGGCAGCGGCGTCCATCCATGCAGGAAAACGTAGACGAGCAGGAGAACTGGATGAACGAACATTTCCATTGTTGGAGTCAGATCAGCAGTAAGCAGCAACGGATTGGATCTGGACGACGTAGAGTTCGCTCGCTGGCGTGGGCGTGGGCTTGCCTGCTTCGCGCTGGCCTACCAGCCGTGCGCACGAGCAGGCCTGCCGCGGCCACACGAGCCACCGCTGCGAAGTGCGAGCGCCCTGGCGAGCCGCTGCCGCGGCCACGCGGGCGCGCGAGCAGGCAACGACGCCTGGGAGCCCTGGGCGCGCCTCGAGTGCTGCCACAAGCGCGGCAGCGACGACGCGTCCGATAGCCTGGGAGAGGATGCATCGCAGCTTGAACATGAGGTAGAGGATGCGGACGAGGATGCCGAACCTGACGGCTACGGTGGCATGCAACCAGGGTCACGACGGTGGAGACTGCCGGCGGGGGTGGCTGGGTGCTCACGCGCTCGCTTGGCCGCGGCGGCGTCGTCTTGATGCGCTGCGCCTCGTCCGCCAGGGGCACGTGCGCAGAGAGCCATGCATGCACCTGCATGCGTGTGGGAAGGAGTTTTCTACAAACATGCTTTGAATTTAAGGTTAAATAAATAGGTATGGACTGCATTGAACCATATTAAAAGTTTATGGACCTAAAAAGCCACTTTGGAAGTTGATGGACCCAACTAAAATCTCCTCACAAATTAATGGATGTCTGGTGCATTTAACTCTTTCTTAATCTTTCAGGCACTGCCCCGGATGTCGTCGTTTCTCGCTTGCTGCATCATCCGCTGCCCCTTGCATTAGCTGTGAGAGCATGTGACCCCGATACCGTGGCGCGTATGTGTGGGACGGTCGAAAGAATGCAATTCTAGCATAGTATTATTTTTTTAGTATTTTAAGTTTAATTAATTATAATAAAAGAGTATCAATATTTATGATATAAAATAAATATCATTAGAGTAATTACGAAAAGTATTTTCATAGTAAATTGATTTGAAGCCATAAATATGAATATTGTTTACTAGAAACTTAGTCAAAAATGAAACACTTTAACCGACAACTGTTTGATGGGACTTGATTGGCAGGTATTAGGCCCGAAGTCAGACATGAGACATGCCCTCTAAAAAAATATGTATGTGGAAGGAGGAGGGAAGAGAGATGAATTGGTTTTATATAATAAGAGATATGCAGGATTATACACGAAAGATCCTTTTTTTTTTTTTGCTCTCTCTTTAGCCCTATGTCTCTTATTCCTAGGAGGCCTTCCTCCACTTGCAGGTTTTTTCGGAAAACTCTATATATTCTGGTATGGATGGCAAGCAGGCCTATATTTCTTGGTTTCAATAGGACTCCTTAAGAGCATTCTTTCTATCTACTATTATCTAAAAATAATCAAGTTATTAATGAGAAACCAAGAAATAACCTCTTATATGCGAAATTATAGAAGATCCCCTTTAAGATCAAACAATTCCATCGAATTGAGTATGACTATATGTGTGATAGCATCTACTATAGAATACTTTTATTTGAAGGAGGGAAGAGAGATGAATTATTTTTTATATAATATAAGCCAGCTTAATCTTTTAGCACATCCTTTGATGTTGGAAAGAAATAATCTTTTAACCTTGTTTCTCCAATTATCTTTTTTGTTTTGCGTACCATATTAGCTTTCGTTAACCTATAGAATACTCCCTCCGTCCTTTTTTAACTATCGTTCTTGCTTCCTGAGAACTCAATCATAACCAACTTTAATTTGGCCAAATATATAAAACAAATATTAATATTTATGGTATATAATTAGTACCATCAAATAGATCATTGAATCTATTTTGATAATAATTTTATTTGAAGATGCAAATAAGTTGCTAATACTTTCTATAAACCTAATCAAATTTAAGAAAGTTTAACTAGCATGAATCTTACGTGACACTTTAAAAAGAGACGGAGAAAGTACATACAATTGCAGAACTAATCATTTAAGCTAGCTCGATCCTTTGTTGAGGTGACCGCGTGGGCCGTGGGAAGCGCGGAGAGCACCCTCCCAATTTGAAATCAGACAAAATCCTTTGTTGAGGTGGATGTGACTTTGTGACTATTCTACGCCGCTAGGGTCTGTCCCTTGCGTTGCAGGGTGAAGGATCAGAACAATGAATTAAAAGCTCAAAAAATATATTACATTTAAAGAGTACCTCTTTAAAGACTGACGTCTCACCAACGTAAGAGGGCAACACACGTGCATGCAATCCAGGCTACTAATGGGTCAGGTACTACAAGGTCAATGCCCAAAAATCGATCTAACCTATATCAAATCTCATGAAATTTTAACCATGGCTTCACATAATCAAGGGTAAACTTTGCCCAAAAGATCTCCTAAAAAGATAAAATGTCTTTACCATGGATATCATGGATTTTGGCAAAACCATAAAAAGGGGGATGAACTCAAGGAAAAACTGAAACTGGAGATGCCGGTGGGATTGTTGTGGGATTACTCTAGAGATGTTTGTCTAGGTCCTAGCATCCTGATCTAGTATCCACTAAGAAATTGCACCAAAAACAAAGAACAAAAATTTAAAATAATATAGAGTATGAATTTAGGGAACACATGAAATGGTTTCATATTTTTCCGAGCTAATACAAAATTTCTATGCATTTCTAAGGTTAAATCTAGATTTAGGATTTTTAATTGCACTGTTTTATTAAATATATTTGGATAATTTTTTTAAAAAAACTATAAAGCCTAATAAATCTTTGAACTAGTCTAATTTATCTCTGGTGGTTGACGTGATGAAAGTTATTAGAAGGTCAAATGGACCTTTTTCAAGTTGTTATCGATTGCTCTTCAAAGCATAGTGAATGAACTAATTAAGGCCCCTTTGGTTGGGCTTTTCAACCTGCTTTTGCTTTTGCAAAAGCCAAAAGCCAACCAAAGGGATGAAAAGCCACAACTACTTTAGGTCAAATGTTGCTTGTTATCTAGTACAAAACTCAAAGCAGGTCTTCCCTTGCTTTCAGCTGCTTTTGGGGCAGAGAATTACCCACTTGCTACTGGTTATGTGCGTACCGGTCCGTTTCTTTCTTTTCTTCCCCATCTGCGTCATCTTCCCGTCTTGACTTCGCAAGGTCTTCCCGTGCCCAGCGACCGCTCCTCCCCTCCCTCAGCTCCAACACCGGCGGTCGTCCCTCAGCTCCAACATCGGCAACGCCCTCCCCTCGCTTAGATCCAACACCAGTGGCGGCGCCCACCCCTGCTTGAGCTCCAATACCGGCAGATCCATCCCCTCCCTCCTCTAGCTAGCCGGTGGCGACGGAGGAGCAACTACAGGTTGCGTTGGATGCTAGAGCATGGAACGAGCAGCGGGCTCTGCCCTAGCCACGACACCGGCGGAGCCCCATGGCCACATCTCGCGACGACTCTCCTCTGCAACCTCAACCCTGGTGGCGGCCTGTCTTGCTCTGATAGCGCCCCGGTGGAGCAGCTTGCCTCGAGTGACCACCTTCTCCCCGACCGGCAGGCAGCGGCGCGAGCTCTCTACGTGGCCCTGCCCTAATTGGTATTATGCCCCGATCCCCGGCAAACCTCCACTCGGTTGCTCGCCGCCCCCGACCATCCCCGACGCGGGTGCGGCGTAGCCCTAGCATGGGAGGGTCCAGCCTCGACGTTGAAAGGTCCTAATATGGTTAGAGGAGGGTGAATAGCCTATTTAAAAAATCTACAAAACAACTGAAGCAATTTGATTAGTATGACAAATAAAGAAATGCAAACTTGCTCTAGCTCTACAAGGGTTGCAAGTCACCTATCCAATAATTCTAGTTGATATGATCACTAGGCACACAAGAGGCTATGTTGCTACTCACTAAGAGCTCTCAAACTTGCTACACTAAAGAGCTTCACTAGATGAACTTAAACTACAAAGCAAGCTCTCAATTCTAGTTACACTAAAAAGCTTGCTACAACTAGTTTGCGGGAATGTAAACGTGTAGGGTGATTATACCGCCGCGTAGAGGAGTGAACCAATCACAAGATGAATATCAAGTCAATCACTGGAAGAATACCAAAGGGCAAGAGACAACCAATTTTTCTCCTAAGGCTCATGTGCTTGCCGGCACGCTAGTCCCCGTTGTGTTGACCAACACTTGGTGGTTCGGCGGCTAAGAGGTGTTGCACGACCCTCATCCACACAATTGGACACCACAAGAACATATCCACAAGTGAGGTAACTCAATGACATGAGCAATACACTAGAGTTATCTTTCGGCTCTCCATCGGGGAAGGTACAAGACCCCTCACAATCACTAGAGCCGGCCACAAACAATCACCAACACGTGCCAAAGCTCCTCAGCTGCTCCAAGCCATCTAAGTGGCGGCAACCACCAAGAGAAACAAGAAATCTGCAGCCACAACGATCCCTAAGTGCCACTAGATGCAATCACTCAAGCAAATGCACTTGGAATCACTCCCAATCTCACTATGATGATGAATCAATGATGGAGATGAGTGGAAGGTGTTTGCTTAGGCTCACAAGGATGTCAAGTATGTCAAAGTGCCAAGAGAGTTGCCTTGAAGCCGGCCAAAGACGTCCCCAAAAGAATAGAGCCATTAGGTTCAGCATTAGGCTCACTGCACAAGGACCGGACGCGCTGGTCAAGATGACCGGATGCTCGGCCCCCTACATCTGGTTGTAGGGATGTGTCCACGTGTCCCCGCTTTGAATGATGTTCGTTGATCTCCAACGGTCAAAAATGATCAGCGCGGTTAGTCAAGTGACGACCGCACTCGCTACTTGTGCCACCTAACGCATGAGTCCTCAGCGCCTGGTCATTTCTAGAGAGGTTCTAGAGACGTTTTCAACTAACCGGATGCGTCCGATTGTCATTGACCTAACATGCCGGCGTCCTGTCCTCACTACGGCCCAGTTACAATGCTGGAGTCACCGTACGTAAGCTTCCACCTGACACGCGTCCTACGTGTCTGATCGCGTCTACATGCTGCCTTCCAAAGAGTTGCCGGACGCACCGATGCAGCCTGGGCCAGCGTCTGGTCCCAACTCCTCTTCGGCCAGTCACCGCGCCATGCTATAATTGACCGGACGCGCTCGGGGTGAGTCCGGTCACCCCACGGCCAGCGTCCGGTCGTGGACCTTCTCCTCTTTTACATTTTCTAAGTACACAATCGCTTCACCCTTGCTTCCAACTTGCTAACCACAAAGTGTAGAACTTGTGTGCACGTGTGTTAGCATTTTACAAGGGTCAAAGTTAGCACACTAGGTTCCTAAATGCAATGCATGAGTGATGTCACCTAGTGGCACTCGATAAACCATTTTGCCAAAGATTTCCCCTCTTTATAGTACGGCTATTGATCCTAAGTCACTCACACCCTCTATGGTGTCTTGAGTGCAAAACAAAAACCTATCTTATACCTTTGCCTTGATCTTCTCGGTTTTTGTTTTTCTCTTCCTTCTTTTCCAAGTTGAGCTTGATCATCATCAACACATGTCCATCTTCATATCCATGGACCTCATCTTGCTCAATCACTTGGATTGGACCACCTTTTCTAATTCACACACTTAGATCAAAGGTTAGTCCAAGGTTTCATCAATTATTCAAAACCAAACTAGGGCTTTCAATCTCCCTTTTTTTGGTAATTGATGACAACCTATTTACAAATAGGTTCAATGAAATTTTCTTAGATTCATGTTGCTTGCCCAAGCATATTACCAAGTGTAAAGATTATGGACAAGTTTCATCAACCCAATTTGGTAGTATTATCTCCCCCTACATATGTGCTAGGAGTTTGGATTTGAAAGCTTGCACATATGCATGGATTAGAAATTGAGGGAGAGTAATGACTACCAAATGATGCTAAGGTGTAAAGAATGGACCTTTGAAGCATGATACCAATCGGAGTTGCCAATATACATCATCCTTAAAACCAATAGTAGGTAGACATTCACAAAAACTAGAAACCCCATGAGATCAACATTATATGCAAAGGGTCTAGTTTTTACATGATAAGCACAAGTCTAGTTACTCTTCCTATGCATGCTAGTTTTCATTTCATCATTCAAGTTACCACTAGCATACCACACAAGCAAGGATATGTAAATTAAAAACTTGTGCCATGTAAGCAAACATATGTAAATGCACATACAAATGCAACATACAAGTTTATGAGCTTGCTCTCCCTACTTGTGTGCTTCAAATTTTAATTGACCCCCTTACAATGTTATTTCATTTGTTTGCTCCCCCTATCTCTTATTATCTTTGTGAATTTCTCTTCCCCTTTGTCAACAATTAGCACAAAAGGTGAGCTCAAATTTTAGATAGGTTGGGGTGAAACCATGTGAAGTGAGGATCATTTTCCTAATTTGGTTCAATCTAGATCACTTGCAAAAGATATTTAACTCGGTTTGATCCAAGGGCAAGCTTCTTCACACCTCCAAGTGAGGGTTATCATGCACCATGTTGAGTTAAACACTTATTGCTCATTTTCTAGATCAAACACTAGGTTCACAAGCCCACAAACATGTCATATGCTACCACTAGATCATTTCAAGCATACAAGCAATAGTGGTACCATACAAGCATCAAATTAATTTGATTTTCATGAATGAGTCTAAGACATATGAGGAATGACTAGATGCACTAAGCAAGTCCTTAGCAATGGATGAATGATATGTCAAACAACTTTACCTTGCTTTTGCTCAAAGGAGAGGCATGTCATATAATGGGGGTGCATCAACACATGTTTGAGAAGTCAAGTATGTTCAATTCATTCTTTAGCTTTCAAAACATTTTCTCATCACGTGGCTTGGTGAAGATATCAGCAAGTTGATCATCGGTGCCCACACTCTTAATACAAATATCCCCTTTTGTTGGTGATCTCTTATGAAATGATGGCGGGCATCTATATTCTTTGTTCTTGAATGTTGAACCGGGTTGTTGGTGAGCTTCACAGCACTCTCATTGTCACATAGCAATGGCACTTGTTTGAATTTGATTCCAAAGTCACTCAAAGTAACCTTCATCCAAAGTAATTGAGCACAACAACTACCAGCCAAAATGTACTCCGCTTTGGTGGTTAAAAGTGCTACACTATTTTGCTTCTTTGATGACCAAGATACAAGTGATCTTCCCAATAGTTGACATGTGCCCGACGTGCTTCTTCTCTCAACTTTGCATCCCGCATAATCCGAATCGGAATATCCAATAAGCTCAAACCTTGCACCTTTAGGATACCACAATCCAACATTTTATATATGCTTCAAGTATCTGAATATTCTCTTGGTTGCTTTCAAATGACTCTCTCTTGGTGAGGCTTGAAATCTAGCACGCATGCATACACTAAACATCACATTCGGCCTTGATGCGGTCATATAGAGTAGACTTCCAATCTTAGACCGATACATCTTTTGATCCACCATATTGCCATTAGCATCACTATACATGCTTCTATTTGTCCCCATTGGTGTACTAAAAGCTTTAGCATCATCCATTCCAAACTTCTTGAGCATGTCTTTGATGTACTTGCATTGACTCACAAATATGCCATTCTTCATTTGCTTGATTTGAAGACCAAAGAAGTAACTAAGCCCTCCAATCATGGACATCTCAAACTCACTTGCCATCATCTTTCCAAACTCACAAAAATCTTGATTGGTTGATCCAAATATGATATCATCAACATAGATTTGCAACACAAACAAGTCATTGCCTAGCTTCTTGGAGAAGAGAGTGGTGTCAACCTTTACCATCTTAAATCCCTTAGAGAGTAGAAAATCCCTCGATCTCTCATACCATGCTCTTGGTGCTTATTTCAATCCATACAAAGCCTTTCTCAACTTATAAACATGGTTGGGTTTCTTCTCATCTTCAAAACTAGGAGGTTGCTCAACATACACAAGCTCATTGATGTACCCATTGAGAAATGCACTCTTCACATTCATTTGGTACAACTTGATGTTGTGGGCACAAGCATAGGCTAACAAGATCCTAATTGCTTCCAATCTTGCAACCAGGGCATATGTTTCTCCAAAGTCAAGACCTTCAACTTGAGTGTAACCTTGAGTCACTAATCTTGCTTTGTTCCTTACAACTATCCCATCTTAATCTTGTTTGTTCTGAAAGACCCTCTTGGTTCCAATCACATTATGATCATTAGGCCTCTCAACTAACTCCCATACTTGATTTCTTGTGAAGTTGTTTAGCTCTTCATGCATAGCATTTACCCAATCAACATCCAACAAACCTTCATCTATCTTCTTAGGTTTAATGAATGACACAAATGAGAAATGTTCACAAAAAGATGTCAATTTTGATCTTGTTTGTATACCTCTTGAAATATCACCAATGATAGAATCCAATGGGTGATCTCTTGCAACATTGATTGGTTGGAGCATTTGCACTTGATTGCTTAAATTTGATTGGTCATTTGGTTGAGATGATGTACTAGCCACTTGTTGATTTTACACTTGAGATGATGAACTAGCTTGACTTGTATCAACTTGCACATTTGAGTTAGAGAGCACTTGTGTCGGGTACCACAAAAAGGGGTCCCCTAAGTAAGAACCGAAAAAATCACTTAGACCTTGTCAAAATCAAAGCCAAGAGACGACTATTGGCTAACCCCCGGCCTTGTCTGAGGCTACCGACTCTCTGCCTCGCTCGAGGCCCCACGCGTAAAGCCTCGGATAGGAAACCGATTCTTCGTCTCGCTTGAGCCCGGCTCATAAGGCCTCGGACGGGGAACCAATTCTCTGTCTCGCTCGAGGCCGGCTCGTAAGGCCTCGGACGGAGAACCGATTCTCTGCCTCGTTCAAGGTGGGCTCGGCAACAACCCCGTCGCCTCCGCCTCGACCGATTTCTCTGATAGAACGTCACGTCCAACTAAACGTGCCCAACCACTCCCACGATATCAGTCGAACAATGGCTCGACACAGCGAAGTGGCCGATGCGACGTGGGTCACATCGGCACCATGCCATCTGGGACAGGACGGAGCAGGGGTTACCGACCGCTGTGCTTAGCACTGTGCCCACGACGGACATCCATGCGGCGCTGTGCTGCTTGACCCCAACCGCTCCGAGGACAGCACGGCGTGGGGAGTCAAGTTTGGGTCCCTGTAGCCTCAGAATCAGTGTATAGGACCAACTGCTCCTTCCGAGCCTTAGCATCTACTTTAGGGTCTCGACAGCTTTGGGATTCACGCCTACCGAGCCCCCCACGATGGCTCAGCCTCGGCACCAACTGAGCCTCGGCTTTTCACACTATCAACGCACAGCGACCGGCACGTCGTTCGCCATGCCCTGCGTCAAGCTATCACTGGAGCTCCCACGTCGCACAGGATCGGGCGTGACCGGCGCGTCGCTCCAGTAGATCAAGTACAAGACCGCTCTGTCGACCATACCACCATAGTCACAAGCTACAGGGCTCAGACACGCCACCTCCGCTTACAGGATGCTGTGTAGCGAACACATGTATCACCCCTGTCCCCCCTTCAACTATAAAAGGGAGAGACCAGGGCTGTCTCTAGGGACGATGGGCTTATGGGTTCACGAACTCACGCACAGACTCAGACAGGCACAGACAAACACACGCCCCCCTGCTGCCTGAGATCAACATCTCAAGCAACCCACACCGCTCCTCACAGACACCAGGGGCTAGCTCCCTCTCTCGCCCAGCTTGTAACCCCCTACTACGAGCACCTCGGTGCAAGGAATACAAGATCGATCTCTCAGACTGGACGTAGGGCACCTATTGCCCGAACCAGTATAAACCTTGTGTCTCTTTGCATCACCATCCGGGATTAGGAACACGTAGTACAAATTCACTAGTTGGTTGAGGGCCCGCAGGTCCAAAACACCGATAGTTGGAGCACCAGGTAGGGGCTCTACTGCGTGTCAGCTTCGTCATCCCAACAAGTTTCGGATGGCAGACCCCGTACGGCCGCTATGTCTCGGCATGGTGATCTGGTTCGGGAGCCTAGAGTTCATGTCTCTAGGATCTGAGTACAACATGGTACTCCTCACACCCCAAGCCCCACCGACCGACGATGACATCACATGCCAGTAGCCTAAGCGCAGGTGGTGCTAGGGCCACCACCCTCATCACGCCCGCCAAGCACGACGCGGGCGGGACCACCTCGACACCACGCAAGCTCAGGGTCACGTGCTGCGCTCCACCGGTATCCCATGCCCAGCTATTAGCACCAGGTCCCTAGTTGGGGACCTGTCTAGCCTGAGCCTGGACAAGGGAAAGACGCTGGTGGCGTGCAGCGATGCCCCGTCATCAAGCTCTGCCCCGCCACCTCCTGAGGGGTCGACTCCGGTGGAGCAAAGCCCGGCGATGGCACCATCCCCGTATCCCTTCGGGTTGCATAATGCCGTCGCCGCCTATGCTTCTGCTTATGCTTCTGCACATGTGGAGCCCTTAGGATGCCACCAACGCTTCGCCTTCGACCTCGACACCACTACCTCGACTCACACTGACGCTGACTCCTCGAAGGAGGACGAGGCGTGGGCTGGAGTGGACTTCTCTAGGCTAGGCGACCCTGAAGCCATGCGCCGCTTCCTGGCCGCAAGCGACTACTGCTTTGGCTACTCCGACTCTGATGATGAAGGCACTTAAGACCCCACTCGTGAGTGCTTCCACGTTGGGCTCGGTATGCCGTGCATGGGTGATGAGGACGAAGGGGTAGGTTCTCGCTCCCCACCCCCCACAGGGGCAAGCGGCGCCGCACCTCCACGCAACGAGATCCCAGCGGCGCGAAACGAGAATCTTACCCCTGAGGAACATCGGCGCCTTGACTTGGAGCAGCTCCATGAGCTTTAGGCCAAGGTTGAGCAAGACTGACTCCTGCAGCAGCAGCTCCGAGACACCCTCGAGCAAGAGCAGTGGGGTCACGGCGATGGTGGAGCAGCCCGACGGAGGGCTTGCAACGTCCACCACCGCATCAACAACGACGTAGGGGGCGAGCAGCCCCCTATCTTCAATCGCGCTAGCCAGAACATCGTGGCAGCAGTGATGCTTCTTCGAACGATGCCTGAGCCCTCTACCACGACCGGGCGATGGGTCCACGGCGAGCTCCGGGACCTCCTCGAGACCATCGTGGTGCAGCAGGCCGAGAGCTCTACCTCTCGATGGCATGGGGGCGCCTCGAAACTACCCACGGCATCGCTTTGGCAGGATAGAGGGGCCTCAGTTCGTCCCAAGCCTGCTCAGGCACCAATGGCCAACAGGGCCCCCTCAGTGCACGATCGCCTTGGCAACCGACATGAGGCACAAGGCGACCACGATGTGGTCAGCAGGCAGCGGCGCCACAACAATGAGGGGCCTGCCCGAGGCTACCACCCACACCGAGGCGGTCGCTACGACAGTGGGGAGGACTGCAGTCCTTCTCCTAGGCCACCTGGTCCTTGAGTCTTTAGCAGGGCCATCCACGGCGCTCACTTCCTAGCCTGGTTTCGCCAATCGGCCAACCTCACGAAGTATAGTGGTGAGACCAACCTCGAGTTGTGGCTGGCCAATTACCGCCTGGCTTGTCAGCTAGGCGATGCGAACGATGACCTACTCATCATCCGCAACCTCCCCTTGTTCCTGTCAGACTCGATGTGAGCCTGGCTCGAACACCTCCCTCCCTCACAAATCCACGACTAGCGCGACTTGGGGAGAGTCTTCGTCGGGAATTTCTAGGGCACATACGTGCGCCCCGGGAACTCCTAGGACCTCAAGAGTTGTCGCCAGAAGCTAGACGAGTCTCTCTGAGACTTCATCCGGCATTTCTCCAAGCAATGCACCGAGTTGCCCAGCGTCGGCGACTCAAAAATTATCTAGGCTTTCCTCTCCGGCACCACCTGCCGAGACTTGGTCCGAGAGTTAGGCCGGAACGTGCTGACCTCGGCGGTCGCGCTCCTCGACATCGCCACCAACTTCGCCTCGGGCGAAGAGGCTGTTGGGGCCATCTTCCCCGACAATGATGCCAAGGGGAAGCGGAGGGACGAGGCCCCCGAGGCCTCGGCTCCCCACCTCCCCAAGAAAAAGAAAAAGGGTCACCAGGAGAAGCAGGAGGTCCTCGAGTCCGATCTAGTCACGGCCGCAGAGCGTAAGAATCCCCGGGTCCCCAAAGGCCCTGGGCTCTTCGACGATATGCTTAAGAAGCCCTGCCCTTACCACCAGGGCCCAGTGAAGCACACCCTCGAAGAGTGCACCATGCTCCGACGCTACTACGCCAAGCTCAGGCTCCCCTACGACGATGCCAAAAAGAGGGACGCCAGCGATAGGGACGATGACAAGGACGACGGGTTCCCCAAGGTGCACAACGCCTTCATGATCTTCGGTGGGCCCTCAGCGTGCCTCACGGTGCGCCAGCAAAAGAGGGAACACCGGGAGGTCTTCTCGGTTAAGGTGGCCACTCCCCGATACCTCGACTGGTCTTGGGAGGCAATCACCTTTGATCGGAATGATCACCCCGATCATGTCCCAAATCCAGGGCAGTACCCACTCGTTGTTGACCTGATCATCGGCAACACCCGACTCACCAAGGTGTTGATGGACGGAGGCAGCGGCCTCAACATCCTCTACGCCAACACCCTGGAGCTCCTAGAGCTCGACCGGTCGCAGCTTCGAGGTGATGCCGTGCCTTTCCACGGCATCGTGCCAGAGAAACACACGCGACCCCTCGAGCGCATCAACTTGCCCGTTTGCTTCGGCACTCCCTCCAACTACCGCAAGGAGGTCCTCACCTTCGAGGTGGTTGGATTCAAGGGAACCTACCATGCCATCCTAGGGTGGCCGTGCTACGCCAAGTTCATGGCGGTCCCCAACTACACCTACCTCAAGCTCAAGATGTCGGGTCCCAGCGACATCATCACGATTGAGTCCATGTATGAGCATGCATACGACTACGACATCGAATGCATCAAGTACGCCGAGGCTCTCATGGAGGCCGAGACCCTCATCGCCAACCTCGACCGACTTGGCAGCGAGCTGCCCGAGCCCAAGCGTCGTGCCGAGACTTTCGAGCCCGTGGAGCCCGTCAAGCTCGTCCCGGTCGACCCCACCTGCCTCGATGACCGAGCGTTGAGGATCAGCGCCACCCTCGACATCAAATAGGAAGCCATGCTCGTCGACTTTCTTCGTGCGAATGCCAATGTATTTGCGTGGAGTCCCTCGGACATGCCGGGCATACCGAGGGAAGTCGCCGAGCACACCTTGGACATCCGGGCCGGCTCCAGACCGGTGAAGCAGCGCCTACGCCGATTCGATGAGGAAAAGCACAGGACCATCAGCGAGGAGGTGTAGAAACTTTTGGTGGCCGGATTCATCAAGGAAGTGTCCCATCCAGAGTGGTTAGCTAACCCTATGTTAGTCAAGAAGAAAAATGGGAAGTGGAGGATGTGTGTAGACTACACCGGTTTGAATAAAGCATGTCCAAAAGTCCCTTTCCCATTACCTCGAATCGACCAAATCATTGACTCCACTACGAGATGTGAAACCCTATCTTTCCTTGATGCGTATTCCGGTTACCACCAAATCAAGATGAAAGAGTCCAACCAGCTCGCGACTTCTTTTATCACACCATTCGGCATGTACTGCTATGTGACTATGCCCTTTGGCCTTAGAAACGCAGGGGCCACATACCAGCGGTGCATGACCTAGGTCTTTGGCGAACACATCGGGCCAACCATTGAGGCCTACATGGACGACATTGTGGTCAAGTCCAGAAAGGCTGGGGATCTCATCGATGACCTGGAGATAGCCTTCAAATGCCTCAGAGAGAAGGGCATCAAACTCAACCCTGAGAAGTGTGTCTTTGGGGTTCCCCGAGGCATGCTCTTGGGATTCATAGTCTCGGAACACGGCATCGAGGCCAACCCAGAGAAGGTCTCGGCCGTAACCAACATGGGACCGATCCGAGACCTCAAGGGAGTACAGAGGGTTATGGGATGCCTTGTGGCCCTGAGCTGCTTCATCTCATGCCTTGGCGAAAAAGGCTTGCCTCTGTACCACCTCTTGAGGAAATCTAAACTCTTTTCTTGGACCCTCGAGGCCAAAGAAGCCCTCACCAAGCTCAAGGCACTGCTCACCAATCCGCCTGTCCTGGTACCGCCGGCCAAGGATGAGGCCCTCTTACTCTACATCGCCACAATGACCCAAGTGGTTAGCGTGGCCGTAGTGGTCGAGAGGCAGGAAGAGGGGCATGCTCTACCCATCCAATGACCTATTTACTTCATCAGTGAAGTGCTCTCCGAGACCAAAACGCGCTACCCCCACATCCAGAAACTGGTCTATGCCGTAGTCTTGGCTCGACGCAAGCTGTGTCACTACTTTGAGTCCCACCCAGTGATCGTGGTGTCATCTTTCCCCCTAGGAGAGATAATCCATAACCAGGAGGCCTCAGGTAGGATAGCCACGTGGGCCGTCGAACTCATGGGGGAAGCCCTGTCTTTTGCGCCTCGAAAAACGATCAAGTCTCAGGTCTTGGCCGATTTTGTGGCTGAGTGGACCGACACCCAACTACCACCTGCTCAAGTCTAGGCGAAGTGCTGGACCATGTACTTCGATGGGTCTCTGATGAAGACCGGCGTAGGCGTGGGTCTGCTCTTCATCTCGCCCCTCGGAGTACACATGCGCTACATAATTCGGCTCCACTTCGCCACCTCCAACAACGCAGCCGAGTACGAGGCCCTCGTCAATGGCTTGCAGATCGCCATCGAACTTGGAGTACGGCGTCTCAACATCCGAGGCGACTCGCAGCTCGTCGTCGATCAAGTGATGAAGGAGTCAAACTGCCACGACCTCCAGATGGAGGCGTACTATAAGTTGGTATGTCGCCTAGAAGGCAAGTTCGACGATCTCGAACTCAACCACATCGCGCGAAAATTCAATGAGGCCACGGACGAACTGGCAAAGATGGCGTCGGCACGGGCCTTGGTCCCCCCAAACGTCTTCACCAAAGACCTCCACAAGCCTTCCATCGACTACGCCTCGGCGATGGAAGAGGGCCCACCGGTCGAGTGTGGCAGAACCTCCTGAGAAATCGGGCCCACGTGTATCTATCATTGTCTCAACAGACCTTTGATAGCGTAAACGAGTTCCCAACAACTTAAAAGGTCTGTCGAGTGTCCTTGGGAAACCCGAATCATCCATAATTATTTTTCGAACAGGATCCCAATCACAGGCATTGCAGATTACAATAGTTTATTCAAATATATACATCAGAGTAAAAGATAGCAGAAGTCTTAAGATAACATAGTTTACAAACCAGTTGTTTTCAAACTTACAATACCATAAGTGTCATACAACCATAGTAGCGGGATAATATTACATTAACATTATTTATCATACAAACTAGTGCCTTGTCCAAAGGCCATTCATCATTCCTCATCGTCATTGATTTCAAACACAGACATGCAGCAGGGACCAAAACAAGCCTGCGCATGCGACTCACCTGCAACAAGGGTTAACAAACCTTGAGTACAAAAGTACTCAATAAGACTAACCCGATGTAAAGGGGTGTAAGACTTTTAGAGATGTAGGGGTTGGGGCAAGGTAAGGATGTAGCAAGATTCAAAGTTCTTTGCCAAAAGCTTACTATTCTTATCCTATTTTCAAGTTTTACCCCTAAGTCCTTTTAGTTCATTATCTCAACTAAATGTACATTTCCCATATTCCATTCCTTCTCATTTCATTCTTTTCTCATATTTTAGTAATTCACCAGTCCTGCATTGCTTCTGTAATGAATCGAGACTCCATATCCGCGAAGCACCGGCAATTCGAATTGATTCAAGTCCCAGCTGGGGATTCCTTATCACATGACATATGTAGAACTTAATCTTGCATATATCAACCTCGCTATCGGATCCTCCTATACTAAGCCATCTCCACGCCACCCGAGAGCACAGCACACCTTAAATCCGGCCACATTCCAGCCACGAGGGTACACGCTACTCCTGCCATCTCTCCACTCCCAGTGCGTGGGCATTCGTCTTAGTATCGGATTAGCCGAAGTAGGCTTACCGGAGTATGTGACCAGTACTACAAAGTGTCTCGTTCAGAAGATCCACAATGAGTGGCCTTTAAGCGACATAGTCGGCAACATTACCCAACATTCAAGGTAAGTCACCCGACTAGTCTCTAGTTCATTCTATTTTGTTTCTTTCTTTGGCCAGTATGCCACCTTTGATTGTATCGAAACTTTTACTTTGAAAACCTACCATAAAGCATACTAAGCATTCTACGCCTTTGTAAATGAAATCATCTTCAAGGATGGTAAACAATTAACAAGGTAGGCAATGCATCAAGTAGGTAACATTTGAATAAATCAACTTAATGCAATAGGTAACATAGGTGATAAACTTTTCAAAGTAAACAAGGTAATGGTTTAATGCATAAACCGGGGCTTGCCTTCGTTGACGATCTCGGGTTCCGGATCAGCACCACAATTATCGAATCCCATGACAACCGGGGATTCTTTCACAACTTGTTCAACTAGAATCGTTTCACTCTCGGATTCTACATGAAATAATAGCATATGCTTCAACATGATGATAATGTAAACATGATGCTTTCATGGTGCATGAAATGTAAAAACACCTTGATTACGACTTTCCTTCACGGTACAATTGCAAGCCAACAAAACCAACTTGCAATTCTACCATCAAGGACCACATAAGTGACTTGACCAAATTGATCTTGAAACCCTACTGGTCACAAAACATGACCAAAATAAGATCAAACACTAATCTAACACTTAGGGTTTACTTTCATCCATTTTTGAATTAATTTGGAAATAAGCCCAAAAATGAACTTGTTCCAAATGACCTCAAAATTTTATGTAAGCTTCCTCATGACAAATTAGTGTACCAAAACAAATTTCATAATTTTTGGAATTATACAGTGGCCTACAAAAATCATGGAAATTGCATTTATCAATTAATTGACTGAATTTTTGAACATTAAAATTTTATTTAAATTTCAATTTTCATATTTTTAAACCATAATAGAACATGTACAGAAGCTACACATAAATTTTCAGAATTTCTAGAGCTGTAATTATTTTCCTATAAATTTCCAAAGTTCCTGCACTATTCACAATTCAGAAAATATCAAAATTTCACTGTTCTCTCCCTCTTTCTCACTGACATCCAGGGCCCGCATGTCAGCGGCACCAATAGGGCACGGCGGCGCTGATCGGCCAATTTCCTCGCCGACGGCGAGGTCTTCGACCCCGAGCTTTGCACCTACACGCTCTACGTGACCTGGCGGACACGCTGGTGACCCTAACGGCTCGGCGGCAGCGGCGACATGGTGGCAGTGGCCACCGGAGTATCTCCAGTGACAGCGAGATCATCTACAGCTTCTACGCACCCATGTGAAAGTAACTGAGCGGATGAAGCAGTAAAAAGCAGCCCCCAGCGGCTAGACTTCGTGCACAGCGGCGGTATCGAGCGAAGTTCGCCGGCGAGCACGCGGACAGACGTCAACGGCATCGTAGCGACTAAACAGGCAGCGCGGGCATGATCAGTGACTCACCACAATGCTCGGACGCTATCAGGTTGAAGGAGAAACCGACCAGAGAGCTCTGGCCACGGCGCAACCGATCTCGGCGGCGCGCTGACCGTGCGCGAGGAAGACAACGTGGCACGGCCTACTCCAGTGCGACGAGGTACTGCGGTTGGCTCCAATAGGTGCACAAGGGAAAAGCGAAACTTGTGGTGTGGCCAATTTTGGTAGGGGACGCATGGCTGAGGCAGCGGCGAGCGGCGGAGCACGACGGCGACGGTGGTGGCGAAACAGGGGATGGAAAACAAAAACGACGGCGGCGGGTGCTCCTATTTATAGAAGGAGAGAACGCGCCCGGCGTCGACAGCTCACGCATGAGCTCACCACGGCGCTTGCTGCGTGTCACCGTGCAAGAAAGCGGCGCAAAATGATCAGCGGCGGCAGCTGCGTGGCGCCGACGGCAACCAGGGAGGTGGCGATTTTGATTTTTGAAATATTTACAAAATTGCCATTGAGTTTATTTTGCAAATTACTCTCAAATTTTCTAAAGAAGTTGAAAATCTCCAAAAATGAAAGTTGCTCAACTTTTCAAACTCTACAACTTTGCTTCAAGGAATATTTTCAAATTCTGCCTCCATTTTGAAATTTGAATTTGGGTTGCATTTGAGTATTTGAATCATTTCAAAATTACTCTAAATTTTATATGTAAACTTGAAAAACTTTGAATACCAAAGTTGATCCTTATTAAATAAGCTCCAACTTTGCTTTTTGTCACAACCCCAAATTCCAAATGGATTTTGAATTAGGCAAAAGGGGCAAAAAGGACTTTTATGGTTCGAATTTGAATTCAAATTTGATTTGTATACCTTTTTACTTAACTTTGATTTTTGACCAGTAACATGGTCCATTAGGGTTATTTGAGTCATATGACACATGGCCTCACATGATCACATGAAATTTGACCCTTGTGGTCATGATCTTTATTTAGAGTTTTGAATCACATCACATAAAATAACAACATTACTAAATAAAGCTTATTTAGTGAATGCATTCAAAATTTTTCTACTTTATGAATGCTTTGCAATGCATATGATGACATGTCAAGTTTTAGAGCTAGGTTAAAACACCAGAGGTGTTACATCGAGCCCATCGCAGGGCCCGAGGCCCCCTCTATCACCGAGACCCCTTCGGCCGAGCCCAAGGTCATGGAATTCAACGCGGAGCCTCCCGAGGCCAACCAGGGCACGGACTGGCGAGTCCCGTTCCTTGATTGCCTCGTTCGAGGAGAGCTTCCCATAGATAGGTCCAAAGCCCGATGTCTTGCACGATGAGCCAAAACTTACATCCTCAGCAACGGCGAGTTGTACAGGCGAAGTCCATCTGGCGTTCTCCAACGATGCATCACCACCGAGGCAGGCCAAGCCCTACTTTGGGACTTGCATGTGGGGGCCTGCGGGCACCATGCAGTGCCTTGGACGCTCATGGGAAACACCTTCCACCAAGGGTTCTACTGGCCAATGGCGGTTGCTGACGCCACCAAGCTCGTACGCTCCTATGAGGGATGCCAGTACTATGCGCGGCAGACACACCTCCCAGCCCAAGCCCTCCAAACCATCCCCATTACATAGTCGTTTGCCGTGTGGGGGCTTGATATGGTTGGGCCTCTGCAGAAGGCCCCTGGAGGCTACACCTATCTGCTGGTAGTGATTGATAAGTTCTCCAAATGGATCAAGGCTCGTCCGATCAATCAAATCAAATCAGAGCAAGCGGTGCTGTTCTTCACTGATATCATCCACAGGTTCGTGGTTCCGAACACCATCATCACCGACAATGGGACATAGTTCACCGGCCAAAAATTCCTGACATTCTGCGACGACCACCACATCCGTGTGGCCTGGTCGGTCGTAGGACACCCTAGGACAAACAGCTAAGTAGAACATGCCAACAGCATGATCCTACAAGGCCTCAAGCCGAGAATATACAACCAGTTGAAGAAGTTTGGTAAGAAATGGCTTGCCGAACTCCCATCAGCCATCTGGAGCCTAAGGAACACTCTGAGCCAAGCCATGGGGTTCGCACCTTTCTTCCTAGTCTATGGAGCCGAGGCCGTCCTCCCCACTGACTTGGAATATGGTTCCCCGAGGCTACAGGCCTACAACGAGCAAAGCAACCGCACCACCCGCAAAGACACTCTCGACCAACTGGAGGAAGCTCGAGATGTTGCGTTCCTGCATTCGGCCAAGTACCAGCAGGCCCTGCGACGCTATCAAGCCTAGCGCATTCGAAGCCAAGACCTGAAGGTGGGCGACCTAGTGCTGAGGCTGAGCCAGAGCAACAAGGGCTGCCACAAGCTGACCCCGCCATGGGAAGGACCATACATCGTCGCCCAAGTGCTGAAGCCCAGAACCTACAAGCTAGCCAACGAGAAGGGCGAAATCCTCACCAACACTTGGAACATAGAACAGCTACGTCGCTTTTACCCTTAAATTTCCAAGCATTTTATACATTGTTTCTCAAAATACAATTAAGAAGCGTTCTTTAGTTGTTCTAATTTTTCGAGAAACCCCCTGAGCCCATCGTAGGGCTCAGCGTTACGATAACACTATAAGGGAGACTCGGCTCTGCCTCTGCAGAGGTGCCCACCATGGGGCTTGAACAAGACTCGGCTCTACCTCTGTAGAACCGAGCCTCCCTCGGGGGCTAGAAGGGGGACCCCCCCTAAGTCCCACGTACCATTTTTTAGTCGTTTTTCAAAAAAAAATCTACGCCTAACTCTCTAGCGCGCTTTGACAAATCGGTTGTAAAAAACCTAAGGACCAAAAGTCTGTCTCAAGGCCAAAAGGTCGGTCGAGTCGCGAGACGGCCTACGCCTCCGGGCTACGGCACTCCCTCACCACCTTTCGCCCAAGGGGCAGCTTAGGCTCCGAGGAAGTTTTTGCAAGAGATATGATTAGAGACGAGACAGTGGGCAGAGGCTCGGAAATATAGTAAAAATGATTAAGAAGCGTAGACGCATAAGTACTTTAAAAAAGGCCTCGACAGGCCACAAGCGTTATGGTACAAAAATAACCCTAATCTGTTTACATGGCCTCTTGGGCCTAGGTCAAGGCTCAGGGTCTCCAGCGTCGGTGGGCAGCGTGGGAGGGACCACCTCCTCTTCGAAAAGCTTGGCCAGCACCGCGCCGGGGCCCTCAACCGCCTCCATCAGCTTCGTGACCTCCTCATCGGCCTCCTCGTCATCCTCGGCCAGGACGTAGCCATCACTGACGGCCTCGAGGTCGACGCCAGCGTAGTGCGAGGCGATGACGGCCAGGGCACACTTGACACCCGTGTGCAACGCCCCTTGGAGTTGCTCGTGCATTTGGCCGCTCAACGCAGTCAGGCGGCTCCCAAGGGAGCTGCCCGACTGGACCCCCTCGACCTCCAGGGCCTTGTAGGCGGTACGAGCGGTGGTCTATAGCACATTATGCTCCCCGAATTCGGCCTCGAGCACCGCCTGCACCGCGATGGAAGCCTCAGTGACCCGAGAGACCTCCTTCTCCAACCCTACGCTAAGACAAGCAGGATGGGGTCAAGCGCAAAAGGAAATAAGCCGAACAGGGGCTAAGGCCTATGGGACTCACCCTCGGCTTTCTCTTCCCAGCGCTGGGCCTCGACCCAAGAGCCCTTGGCTTTCTCTTTCCAGCGCTGGACCTCAACCCGAGAGGCCTCGGCCGCCCTGGAAGCCTCCTTCTCTAGCTCTGCATCGCATCGGGGAGTTAAGGGTCGAACGCAAGAAAAACAAATAAAACAAGGGGGATGGGGCTCACCCTTGGCCTTTTCCTTCAAAGCTAGGGCCTCAACCCGGGAGGCCTCGGCCACCTTGAGGGCCTCGGCTTGGGCACCTTTCGTCAGTAGGTGCACGCCTTGTTCCGCCCCCAGTAGCCCAGCGACGGCCTTGGTGGAGGCCTCTGCTTGTTTGGCCCGGGTCCTGAAGGTGTCCCGCTCGCCGGCCGCCCGGGTCAGCTCCTCCTCTAGCTCCTTGATCCGCGCCACCAAAGGGGCGGCCTACTCCTAAACCATGGCCACCTCAGCCTTCGCGTCAGCACAGCGAAGGCGGAGGTCCTCCACCTCTATGCTCCGCGCTGATAGGAGCTCGTTGGCATCAGCAAGCAGGTCCTTCTGCTGTTGGAGCTGGTCCCAGACGCCCCTCTCCCGCTGGAGGAACAGCGACTTCCCGAGGGACCAGTCCTCGAGCTCCTGGATAGGTAGAACAGACGTCAAGTGCTGCGAGAGAACTCGGGTCGAAGACAACACCACACGAGAAAAGAAGGCGCGTACCTGGGCGACGCCGGGCAGATCGTCAGCCATGACGGACAGCGCTGTCCGCAGCGACTGCTCCACCAGCTGGCGGTATTGCTCAAAGTTGCTCTAGTGCCCCCCCTCGGCCGCGTCCTCAAGAGCAAATAGGGGCTCCCCTTCAGGGTCGTCCCGGCTCCACCACAAGACACGTGGGTGATCCCACCCATGGGGCTCGGGTTGTACCTACACGAGGGCCGAGCTTCCCTCGCTAGAGGTCGAAGATGGCTGCTCCACGGTGCTGGCCGCCTCGGCATCCGCTGCCTCCTTCCCCCGGGAAGTATCGTCGGAGGAGATCGAATGGACCTCCACTTCTCGGGTGCTCTCTTGAGATGGTGGCGGGCCTTGGATTGGGGGCAGCACTAAGGCTTGCCCCACCTCTATCTCCGCTTCCTGGGCCGCCGGCTTCGCCGCACTCACGCCGGCCTCCGCCACCCCGGCCTCGGTGGTCCCGGGGGCTCCGGCCTCTGCCACCCCGGCCTTGGTGGTCCTAGGGGCTTGGTGGTCCTGAGGGCTCCGGCCTCTGCCGCCTTGGCCTCGGTGGTCCTGGGCGCCCCGGCATCCGTCGCCTCAGCCTCGGGAATCCGGAGGGCCTCGGCCTCACCCTCGGTGGCCTCGGTGACTGAGGGCGCCTCGGCTTCATCCGACCCACGGGCCTTGGCCTCGTGGGGCGTAGGCTCCTCCTCCTTCGCTTGCTCCATGGCTACCTCGGTAGCCTCTCCCTGGGCTACCGGCTCCTTCGGGTCGGCCCTCGCTAACGCCACGCCACGTTGTATGGCGGCTTGCGCCTCCACCACCCAGTGGGCAGTGGAGCTGGGGCTCACCTTGAGCGCCTTATGTGGCGCCAAGGTGGGCGCCTCCGCATGACGCTTCCGGCTGAAGACGAGATACTTACGTAGTCAGCATATGTCTAGAAAGCAAGCAGGAGATGATACGAACTCCGCTGACAAAGCACTTACCTCGAACAGGGACACAACCACTTCTGCACCATGCCCCTCATCCTCTGCAATGACGATGGCGGCAGCGGTGGCATGGCCCCCATGTCCATCGGTGCCGACCGGCCCTCGATGGACCCCAGCGCCACCTCGACCCTCTGCGGAGGTTGTTGGGTCACCTCTAGCGCCGCCTGCAACAACCCCACCGCCTGCTCCACCTCTGCCGTCGAGCCCACCAGGCTAACGACGTGCTTCCCTAATGCCCGTGCCTTGGGCGTGTCGGCCTTGGCCCCGAGGCGGGCGATCGCCGGCCCTGAGGCATCCTCTCCTCCTCCTCCTGGGGATGCCAGGCCGCTCACCGACGCCCCGACGTCAGGGAGGGTCCAGGAGACCCCACCCCACCTCGCTCTCACCATCTCCACCCGAAGAGTCTATTGACAGTGATGGCGATGGAGACACCTCCACCGGGAGACCGTCTTGCCTCTGCTGCCGGTGGCGCTTCTCCAGCTCCTCGCACTCAAGGATCTTCCTCATGCGCTTTGCCTCCTCGGCATCCTTCTTCTTCTTCTGCGCCTCGGCGTGCGCTCGGTTCATCGCCCGCCGCTTTGTGTCCTCAGGAATGGGTGGCGGGGAGGCTCGCACATCCCTCATCCCCTGTAGGAACGACGAACACAAATAAGGGAATAGGAAACGGTGAGGAACGGGGAGGCCTCGGGGGCTGTAGCGGCGCGTGACTTACTAGGGAGAGGTACCCCCATGATGGGCGCATCGCGATGGGGGTCAGACCACCGCTCCTTAGCTTCCCCTCCAACGTCTCCCTCACCCGACATAGAATCTCCACGTCGGACAGGGCGACGGCAGACATCTGGATGCCCTCGATCGGCTCATCCGGTGTCATGTCAAATAGGCACCGCTGCCGAGCCATCAGCAGTAGCACCCTCCGACGGTGGAAGGCAGCCACGACCACAGCCGGCATAAGGCTGCGGCTCTGCAGCCTCTCCAGCCCCTCCAGGAGTGGTTGCAGCTTGGGCTGATCCTCCTTCGGGACGCCATACCTCCACTTCTCCGGCTAGCTCTCCATGACCTGCCCGGTGTAGGGGGGAAGTCCGCCGTCGTCGTTGCGGAGGTAGAACCAGCTGTTATATCAGTGGCGGTTGGACGACGCGAGCTGCACCAGGATGTAGAGGTGCTGCCAGTCTTGGCGTACTTGGAGAGTGTAGCCGCCGACCCTCACCACCTTCCTCGTGCCCATCGTGCCCGTCGGCTTGGTGGTATGCCCCACCTGGAAGAGGTGGAGCCACAGCTCCCAATGAGGGGCAATCCCCAGGTACCCCTCGCAGACGGCGACAAAGATGGCCACCTGCGCGATGGAGTTAGGGTTGAAGTTGTGAAGCTCCACGCCGTAGTAGTACGGGAGCGCCCACATGAACCGGTCTACCGGCAAGCCGAGACCGCACTCGTGGAAGGACATGAAGCTCACAACGTAGCCATCGTGTGGCCTCGGCTCTGGCTCGCCCCCCGGAGCAATCCACTCCGGTCTGCTGGGGTCGGTAACCAGGTGGAGGAGGTCGTCGTCGACGAGCGACTGTAGCGTCTCTATGGATACATCAGACCGACCCCAAGGATCTGCCTGAATGACAACCGCACCGGCCATGAGTACGGCGGGGAATGCGACTATGGCGGTAAGCCTCGCTCTATCCCCCTCTTCCTCTCCCTTCTCCCTTCTTCTCCCCGGCGCTCTCTGTTCCTAGCAACGGCTCGAGGGCAGCAAAAGCAAAGGCAGACAAGGTAAAGAGGAAAGGGGCAAGGCTCATCACGTATTTATACAGGAAGGGGGCGAAACGGATGAGCAATGAAATCGGGGAAGTTTCCCTCAGATCTGGCACAGTTAATCCGGATCCAATTTTACCACCCATGCACCCAGCTTTTCCTTATTAATCGCACGCGTTGTTATGTCCCATCCGCGGACACCGCGTCGCATCTGACTACAGCAGCGGCAGGTGTCATTCCGCCTCCCCAAGAAAACCGCCTCAAAAGGTGCACCTACCGTTGTCAGCTGAGGGGAGGGAAATATCCCCCACCCGATTCCTTTCAGACGAAGGAACTAGGCACCGAGCCCATTACAGTCTAGGGGTTCAAAGGCTGGGCCCTCAAGGGTCTCGACAGCCACCCAAGGACAATAGAGTTAGGGACAACTATGGGCGAGCCCGTACATGGCCGAGGCCCGAGCAAGTGATCACTCGAGATGCCCTAAGTCGTGTCTAAGACCGGCAGGGAGGTCTCCGGACGGGATCCCACCGTAGGGAGGCATCGAGCCCCTGGGGCCAATCGAATAGACCTGGGACCCACTAGAGAAGCCCTCTAGTACTTTTGGAGTGCGTCTCTGGACTGCTAGTTGACCCTTATCGAACGGGGCATGGGCCTCCACTCGAACTTACCCGATAACAGCTCACCGGAAGTGTCACCGCTCGTGCCCACCGAGGGTAGCCTAGCATATTCCACCCCTCCTTCCGAATGAAAAGGATGCACGAGGGTCGCACAAAAAGCTAGGGGAACTCCTAATCGCCCTCTCGCTCCATGCAGAGGCTCAGGGGCTCTTCCTGCAACCTTGCTGAGACCCAGCGACCCAAGTTCGCACCCGAGGGCTCGGCAAACAACCCCTCCTTCCGAATGAAAAGGATGCGCGAGGGTCGCATAAAAAGCCAGGGGAACTCCTGATCGCCCTCTCGCTCCGTGTAGAGGCTCGGGGGCTCTTCCTGCAACCTTGCCGAGACCCAGCGACCTAGGCTCGCACCTGAGGGCTCGGCAAACAACCCCTCCTTCCAAACAAAAAGGATGCGCGAGGGTCGCACAAAAAGCCAGGGGAACTCCTGATCGCCCTCTCTCTCCATGCAGAAGCTTGGGGGCTCTTCCTACAACCTTGCCGAGACCCAACGACCCAGGCTCACCCCCGAGGGCTCGGCAAACAACCCCTCCTTCCGAACAAAAAGGATCCACAAGGGTCGCACAAAAAGCTAGGGGAACTCCTGATCGCCCTCTCGCTCCGTGCGGAGGCTCGGGGGCTCTTCCTGCAACCTTGTCGAGACCTAGCGACCCAAGCTCACACCCGAGGGCTCAGCAAACAACCCCTCCTTCCAAACAAAAAGGATGTGCGAGGGTCACACAAAAAGCTAGGGGAACTCCTGACCGCCCTCTCACTCCGTGCGGAGGCTTGGGGGCTCTTCCTGCACCTAGGGCGAAGACAAGCAATCCAAGCTCGCACTCGGAGGCTCAGAAAAAACGTGATAAATGGCACCGAGCCTGTAACGGTCCAGGGGTTCGAAGGCTAGGCCCCCAAAGGTTTCGACAGCCGCCCCAGGACAAACAGAGTCAGGAATGACTATGGGCGAGTCCGTACATGACCAAGGCCCAAGCAAGCAAATGCTTGGGATGCCCTAAGTCATGTCCAAGACCGACAGGGAAGTCTCCGAATGGGATCCCACCGCAGGGAGGCGCTGAGCCCCCGGGGCCCATCGAATAGCCCTGGGACCCACTAGAGAAGCCCTTTGGTACTTTTGGAGTGCGTCTCTGGACCGCTAGCTGACCCTTATCGAATGGGGCACAGGCCTCCACTTGGACTTACCCGATAATAGCTCACCGGAGGTGTCATCGCTCGCGCCCACCGAGGGTAGCCTGGCATCCTCCACCCCTCCTTCTGAACGAAAAGGATGCGTGAGGGTCGCACGAAAAGCCAGGGGAACTCTTGATCGCCCTCTCGCTCCATGCAGAGGCTCGGGGGCTCTTCCTGCAACCTTGCCGAGACCCAGCGACCCAGGCTCACACCCGAGGGCTCGGCAAACAACCCCTCCTTCCGAACGAAAAGGATGCTTGTGTGGTGCTTTATGATTTCATCCAGTCGGTGAGATATACGTGGTGATCAAGAAGAATAAGAACGTTGAAGATTAAAGTTTACTGAAGGATCGGTGTTTAAGGCAAGTATAGCATGGGATCATCCTTGTTTCCTATACACCTATAATCATTTAATTTATGCTGCATGTGTCTATCTTGACTACCACTAAGGATATCCTAGTCTTTTGTACTTATGCCTTGATACCTATGGGGTATTGCATTGGGTAGCTCTACTAGTGCTCAACTACAACCATGATCTTATAACTTGACTAATGGTATATGCAATAAACATTAAAATATGATTTTTAGCAACTTGGAAATAGGGGGGCTGGAGTGTTTAGCTACTTTCTAAATGCTTCAGATTCCTCTCCCTAAGGACTTATCTGTAAGTGATCATTCGGGACTTACAATATAGCTATGAGGGCTACAAGGCTCTAGCTTTAGCTCAGTATAAGGACCTTTTCTAGCTTGTTAGTGATTACCTTTATTGTTATAAGAATGACTTTATGAATCGGGTATAATGCGGCCTCTGTCCCCATGAGTATATGCTGCGCATCATTGTGCCATCAGGAAGGGGGGCTCTATATCTATTTGCCGAGTGAATCTAATGGCCCTAACTTGTTAGATGAACCTTTGAAAGGCTTCATAGTGAACCCTGCTAACCTTCCTTGGTAGTGGGTCAAGAGGTTGGCCGCATCGAGCAAAAGAGTAAATCATGACTCACAGTGAAAGTGTACAATCTCTGTAGAGTGTAAAACTGGTATATCAGTCGTGCTCACGGCCACGAGCGGCCTTAGAACATTTAAGGAATAGATGATGAACACTGATGATACTAATGATAAAGATGCTCATTAATAATTACTGTTTATGCTATTCATTATTCATGTTTACCTAATCATGCGTTTATATGGGCTTGTGATAAATTTGTTGCTACTCCTATGCTAAAATTGTGACAATTAAAAGTTAATTGCAGTTAAACCAGAGTCAGCCTTTTGAGCCTCATGAACCCCATGTTATATTTGTTGAGTACGACATGTACTTACGCTTGCTTTATTTTTTAATTATTTGGATAAAAATCCCGGAAGGGTACCAGATTGCTAGAGTTTGGAGGAATTAGGCTTGTGATTAACCAGTCAGTTGTCCCTATAGAAGTTGAGTCTTCACCTGAAGATCGGAGTTATCTTTCCGCTGTCTATACTCTGAGGTTGTATTCTTTATACTAATTCATTATGTAATAAGCATTGTCTTATGATATTACCCTTATTTGTAGCTATATGTGAGAATTGACTTCCTGGGCTCACATATGGTGTGTATCTGGTTTTGTCCTTAAAACCGGATGCTACAAAGTGGTATCAGAGCAATACTGACTGTAGGACGCAAGCCTAGTTAGAAATCGGCCATCTTAAGGTTTTGAAATTGCTATAAAATCCTTGCTCTATGAACCTTGATATTTTCTTCTCTACTATATCTCTACCCTTGCTATTCATCTCTACCTTTGTGCTTATTTTGAAATCTTTGTTCTCATCTTTACCCCTTAATTTGATATGCTTTTATAACTATTTCTCATTACCTTCTTGCGTAATCTGAAGAAGAGTCTTAGGATTATTACCCCTAGCATAATGAGGACGATAGTATCGCAAGATGAGTTAATGATTGAATTGTGCATCTTTAGTGCTTTGTTGAATTGTCATTATGCTTTTGCTTGTTTTGGATCTTAGTAATGATTGCAATGATCTTGTTGGGTGTTCCCACAATTTTATTTAGTTTATAGGCCTAAGGTATAGGATCAGTGCAATAAATAGTTGGGTTATGGTTTTCTTCTGTTTCCTCTATTCTGTCTTTTCGGAGCAGCCTACACTCTTTGGCTTATATCTCTATTTTTGAACTACCAAAAATCATGAGAAAATCCTGGACAATAGTAGACTTCCATATCTTTCCTTGAGCGCAAGAATTAGCCTTATAGCTATTTTGGTTATGGAGATACGAAAATCATAAGGCAATACATCTGTGCTGTTTGGAATCTAGAGTAGTTTCTGTTGTGCACTATTTTCGACCAAGTTAACTACAGAATTTGGAAAAATGTTCTATAAGGAAGTTGTGGAGAATTTGGAAAAATGTTCTATAAGCTACAACTTCATTGGATTAACAGAATGAGAGTTACAGCTGTTTCACTGCGCTACTATTTTTCATCTTGCGATGAATTTTAGGTTTCTTGTTCTTGCCCATACACAAGAGTATCATTGGGATGTTAGAAAATCTTGATACTAGTTAGCTCATCTAGAAGAAGGTGCAAGCTACCCTTCTTGTGTCCCCTACTTTATTTTTTTAAGGGGGTAGCCAAGGTAAAGAAGTTGCAAGACGAAGGTTTCATATGTTCTGGTGCTTCACTTGAAAGTATAGGTTATGTCTCTAGATGAGAAGTCACTATCAAGCGTTTGTATCTTTGCTAAAGATGTGTTACTTGTTGGATCAAGGAGCTCGGGTATTCTCCCATATTGGTTATCACTTCAAGTTATTATCAATTGGGAGTTAATTTTCAACATACCTAGGATAAGTTGGCATAGGAAGGAGATGTTGGACATCTATAGTTGATTTAATGGAGACTCAGAACATCTCAATGTTTTACTGAGTTAGCAAGTGAGTTTTGCTGAAGGAAGTTCTCTTCTTGGGATAGGTTATTTTTAATGGTAAAAATAGGGAGAAGCACTCGAGAAAGTTAATGATGAGTTTGGATGTAACCTACCCAATTATGTAAGAGTGACGTGGAGTTCCTTGGTATAGTAAAATTCTATCAGAGGTTTAGGGGAAGTTATCCGAGATCATCAAGATATTGGTAGAGCTGCTGGAGAAGGTTTTAAGTTAGTTTGGACAACAGATTTATATCTATAATGATGCACCTTGTCAAGGTGGGGGATGTGTATTTAAACTAGAAGAAAGGTAGTGGCTTGTTCATTAAGTCAGCTAGGGAAGCGTGAGTTGAATTTCCTAACATGTTATCTGGAGTTATCCATTGTGAAGCATGGAAGTACTATCTTTTTGGAAGTAAAAGTGACATCTAGGTGGATCACAAGAATCTACAGGACATAATCACTAAGATGGTTTTGAGCTTGTGACATCATTGTTGGATTGAAGCCTTCAAGGTTTTATGACTTAGAAAAGTGCTATCACCTGGAGAAGTAGAAGTCGCAGCCGATGCCCTTAGCAACGGAGAATTGTGCTAAGAAGGTTCGGGTGACACCGAGGACTAAGAATTGTATTCCAAGTTCGGGCAACTTAACTGGAATCATTGAAGATTGGTGATAGATTCTCTTTCTGACCAAGAAAGTGAAAAGGCTCCGTTAGAAGGTGAACATATGAAGTAGGAGGCTAATAAGTATGGATTACAAAGAAAAGAATGGCCTAGTGATTAAAGTTACCTAGGCATGGTCTGGAGTACCTATCATAATCTTGGAGTCTGTTTAACAAGTTACTTAGAGTAAGATCAATAGATATGCAAAGTAAAGTGGGATCTTTATCAAGACGATGGAACTATATGAGAAAGTAAAGAAGAATCCAAAGATGAAGTATTCCTATTTCCTAGTTGACGTCTTTCGAATCTCAGGGACAAGATTCATCTTAAGGGGGTAGAATTGTAACACCCTAAAATTTGCTCCTCTTGGAAATGTAGTTACATTGATTTAATTTCGTATTTTTGTGCTCATGAAACATAGGAAAATAATAATTTTCATTATTTTAAAATTTATCATAGGGCATAGCAACATGGTTGTGCATACATACTGGTGCATTTGATTTATTGTAATGAGTGGTTGAATCCAAAATTCAAAATGAATTTAAAATGCTTTAGAAATTGGCTTTGACGTAAATGAAAAGAAGGAAAAAGGAAATTGGAAAATAAAAGAATTTTAAAAGGTTATAAAATTTATTTTGAGAACTTACCAAAATTTGTCATTTTTATTTTTAATTAAAAAGTGTGTTTGGAACCCCATCTGAATTTGATTTGGGTCATATTTGAAATTTGGATTGAAAAAGGAAAATAGAAAAGGAAAACTTTCTTTCCCTCTCGCCTCCTATTCGGCCCAAGGCCAGCTGCCCTGGCCGGCCCTCTCTCCCTCACTGCCTTTTCCCACATGGGCTTCTGCCCTAGCACCGGCCCAGCTCTTCCTTAACCCCGCGCAGGCTTGCTTCTCCTTCCCTTGCCGCGGCCCGTCTTCCCCTTCCTTCACTACGCGGCCCACTTCTTCACGCTCGGCCCAGCATCGCGCCACGTCTCTTTCCTCTCTTCCCCACTGACTGGTCGGTCCCGCTTGTCAGCCATTTCACTTACCTCGTGCTCGTCGTCGCTCTAGACTCCGTCGTCGTTAGGAGACCGCTGCTACCATACCACGGAGTCCGGTCCTTACTACGGCTCAGTTACAACGCTGGCGTCACCATACGTCAGCTTCCACCTGACGCGCCGCCTTCCAAAGAGTGACCGGATGCGCCAGTGCAGCCTAGGCCAGCGTCCGGTCCCAACTCCTCCTCTTCGGCCAGTCACCGCGCCATGCTATAATTGACCGGACACGCTCGGGGTGAGTCCGGTCACCCCGCGGCCAGCGTCCAGTTGTGGACCATCTCTTCTTTTACATTTTCTAAGTCCACAATCGCTTCACCTTTGCTTCCAACTTGCTAACCACAAAGTGTAGAACTTGTGTGCACGTGTGTTAACATTTTTTAAAGCATTTTACAAGGGTCAAAGTTAGCACACTAGGTTCCTAAATGCAATGCATGAGTCATGTCACCTAGTGGCACTCGATAAACCGTTTAGCCAAAGATTTTCTCTCTTTATAGTACGGCTATCGATCCTAAGTCACTCACACCCTATATGATGTCTTGAGTGCAAAACAAAAACCTATCTTATACCTTTGTCTTGATCTTCTCGGTTTTTATTTTTCTCTTTCTTTTTTCGAAGTTGAGCTTGATCGTCATCAACACATGTCCATCTTCATCTCCGTGGACCTCATCTTGCTCAATCACTTGGATGGGACCACCTTTTCTAATTCACACACTTAAATCAAAGGCTAGTCTAATGTTTCATCAATTATCCAAAACTAAACTAGGGCTTTCAAACGCGGCCGCGGGTGCAGCCACGACGCGCGGGCGGGTCCTGCTCCGGCTGTGGCGTGGCCATGCTCCGACGAACGAAGGACCTCCGGCGCGGGCGCGTTGGAGAAGACAAGGGAGAGAGAAGAGATTGACAAGTGGAGCCGGGTGACAGATGGGACACACAGATAGCTGCTTTTTCAAAAAATTACAATGGTGCAACCGAAGGGCTTTGAGCTTCTCCAAAAGCACACGTCACAACAGCTTTTCAAAAGCCCACAGTTCGCAGCAGCTTTTTCAAAGCCACAACCTAACCAAACAGGGCCTAAGGCGTCGTATGACTTCTCTCCGGCCCCACTCCTCTAGAGAAGCCCTACCAAATGGTTTAATAGAAGCTGCCTAGAGTCGTTTTTTATGGACAAAAAAGCCAGAGTGGCTTTTCCAAAAACAACTCTTACTCCTTCCAAGGAGCCCTCCTAAACAATGGCTAAAAAATACTCAAAATTCTACTAAAACTATCACTACGAAAAAAGCCGTTTAGTTTGAAATTATCCACAAAGTAAGAAACATACTGCATTTGAATTTCGCACGAGTAGTTCACTTTTTTCGAGGGGATGAATCATTCACTCTAAGAGCATCTTCAAAAAATTAGCCAAAAAGACTTGCCAAATTTACTGATTTAGCTACTCTATAAAATAAATTTGATAGAAAAATACTAGAGTACTCCAACAGACTCTGTAAAACTAAGCGGTTAGATGGCTAGTGAGGTAGGCTATTCAAAAGTAGAGAGCAAATGAGATGGGATGAAGAGCTACTAAATTTAGATAGTCATTTACTGTTGGAGACGTTTTTCCTTTAATAATAGCCAAATTTACCTTTAGAAAACGATTTGACTAATCTCTTAGATATGCTCTTATTTGTGATATCTTGCGCTGCATGACAACTCGATTCGGCTCTAGATAGTCCGATTACAGGAAGGACGAACAATGTTTACCGCAGGGTATACCTGTTCTTGTACCAGAAATTATTTTCTAATAAAAAAGAAGAGTACCAAATCCAAGATTTAGCTAATAATTCTTGTCCGTGACAGCAAGTTCACTTATGGTTACAACGGTCCATTCGCATACAATACAATACTAAGTTTTTTCACCATTCCACATCGTCCAGGTTCAGGGGAGCAGAGCACGTAACATCCTCACACAAAGTTTGCCAACAACCTATGATACAGAGAAGTAACGGGATCTCCTTGCACTTCAAAACTATAGGAAGCACGTTATGGGAGCTAACGACAGAATACTAGAGATGTCAGAACAGTGGGCTCCCCTGCACATAAATACAATCATTCGCAAGTAAATACTTAGATGATAATTTTGGACTGAATGAAACAAAATTAGACATAAAATCAGAAGCAACCCGGTCTGCAATGAACCAAAAAGCTCCGTACATTCAGAACTGTAGGGATGAAAAAGACGGATGATCAAAATTCAAGTTACCTAGCAGGGTTAAAATACTGGCTTATCAAGGATACACTTTAGATCGAAAGGCTTGCAAAAAGAAGTTCAAGTTCCTCATCTTGAGATGTAGTCCTCTGCATTGGGGAATGTATGAAGTGAAGAAGAGAATTGTCAAACAAACTTCATAAACAATCAAAAAACAGGGACAAAACTTTCTCATCACCAGAAGTTGAAAGTGATGTTTCAGATCATAGGGCTAGATAAGCAGATTCTATGCTATTTAAGTTTTTGGTTATAAGTATTATAAGTTTCGTTGCATAATAATGGAAAACCGAAAACATGGAAATGGCTTTAGCAATTTTGAGTTTTAAGGAAACAAGTCAAAGAAGGTTTTAAAAAAATCTGCTCTTGTTAAAGGGAAAACCTAAAGAATGCAATAATAATGCTCAAATGAAACCATATTCTATTCATGTGTGCAAATAGGGCAACTGGTTTTTTTTATCTATTAATACGTTGGATGTGCTATTTTGCAGTTTATAACACAGGAAAGAACTAGGTAGAATACAGAAATTACGTGAGGCTTCTAGTTGCCTCCGCCCCCAACTGGTTTAGCTGATATATTTTGATGTGGAACACTCTGTAATTTCAGCCCTATCCTCACTAATATAAACAAGGCTAATCAGGACAGCATATACTAAAATGCCATGCTTACACTTCTAATCATAAGTTTGCCACTTGGCTGACAGAAAATACAATTATTAAACATTGGCCATTCCCTTGTTACATCCTAATCAGTTTCTTTATATATTCGTAGAGGCCAAGTGCCTATGATGAAGACGTATTACCATGAAAGAAAATGAATAGCACAACTATAGTAAATTTCAACAACCACTACTGGGCATGAGACATTTTCATTTGTAGGATGGTTGAAAATTCTGAGGTCTGTATTCGTTCCTGGGTCTCACTGTTCTGTCTTCTGTGATCTTAGACTTCATGTTTATATTATGATCTGTGATCATAACTTCATGAGAAACAGAACATAACGATGCTTCCAGTTGTACAAAAAACATATGCAAATGTAATGTTGATGCTCATCACAACTTCATGAGAAACAGAACATAAAGATGCTTCCAGTTCTACAAAAAACATATGCAAATGTAATGTTGATGCTCATCACTGTACTATGATCATAACTTCATGAGAAACAGAACACAAAGATGCTTCCAGTTCTACAGAAAACATATGTAAATGTAATGTTGATGCTCATCAATTAATCACGACATTTACTGCATTTTACCAACATTCAACTCTTGGAAAACTAGGATACATGAAACAGCAGGTTGAACTATGTGCTATACTGATGAGATGGGCACATTTAGTAGGACAATGGCACATAACACCAGCACAGAGTTGTTAAAAGGAAGTATGAAATTACAACAACATTTGCAAGAATTACCGAAAATCTCTCACTCAGAAAGCAGATAGGCTCACCTTGATGGACATCAGATGGCGAAGTTTGTTTAGCACCTTCATGCGGTGTATTGCGTAGGAACTATGAGCTGGTAGGTTGTTAACCCTAGCTATCTCGGCATCGATGGCAGCCTCCTTATCCCCTTTCTGTGCCCCATTCTGCTCGCTAGCAAAATCAGCTTTTGGTCAGTGAACAGAACTATCAGCTGAAATCAGATGCAGTAGTAGGCAGTTGAGTGCTTAGAAATTCACACAGCACAGCAAAAAATCCGGCGGTTACAAAAAATTCAAGCCACAGAGGACATATAAGCTTAATCTTACCCTGCCAGAATCTGTCTCTCACAAGTTTATAAACAATTTTACAAATGGAAGCATAAAAGAAAATCAGAACCGAGATTTCACTCAGATAAACCGTAGTGCCCCTTTTGCAGTTAATATTATTAACATAAACGGCTCATGTCTTGATCCACTGTTTCTTGAATCGGTGTGGAATAAGCAACGGCACAGAGTCATATAGCATATCAACAAGAGATTACCCTAGGAATACAGGCATACAGCGATATTTTCTAATCGGAAAAAGTCTATCTGACCCCCTCAACTATCATACTTGGTCTACTTCACCCCCTCAACTATGAAACCGTCTGATTTACCCCCTGAACTATCTAAAACCGTCTGATTTACCCCTGGGGCGGTTTTCAGCGGCGGTTTGCTACAGTAACAACGGGTCTGCTACAGTACCAGCGGGTTTGCTACAGTACCCGTGGTTTTGAATTTTCTTTTTTTTTATTTATTTTCGGTGAATTTTTGAAAAATCATAGTAAATCATAGAAAAATCATAAAATAAAAAATCTAATTTTATTGGACTCCACATGAGTAGATCTACATAGTGAATATATAATACGGTATACTTTAGTACAAAATTTTTACTGTAGCCTTAGATTAATTGGAAAATCCAATTTTGTCTGTAATTAATTAGAATAATTCATAGCTGTAGCTTCTATGGTCCAATTGTGGTAAAATTTTTATGGTACGCTAATTATTGTATGCTTGAACTATAGTAAAAATTTCGTACTCATTGGACTATGTATAACTTGGTTATAGATAAATTCTAATTAATTACAGACAAAATTGAGGGGGTCAGATAGACTTTTTTCTTTTCTAATCAAACGGTTTTAGATAGTTCAGGGGATAAAACAGACGGTTTCATAGTTGAGGGGGTGAAGTAGACCAAGTATGATAGTTGAGGGGGTCAGATAGACTTTTTCCTTTTCTAATCTAAAGACCAGACAAAGAGCACAGAGACCTAGATTCCAGAAAACCCGTTGGGAATCCAAACCCCTGGCGAGGAGGCAACAAGCTCACGGCGTGGAGACTGGGGCTAGAGAAGGGAAGGAAGAGGAATACCGCAGCAGCAGCAGAAGGGTCGGTGGCGAGGGTCGTGGTGCTGCCGCGGTAGAAGGGCGTGGTGTTACCCCCTCCTTCCATGATTCGATTCTCTGTGCGCGGTCGAGTTGCCTGTGGTGTGCGCAACGAGAAGGCTGAAGGGACGCAGGAGGAACTCGGAAGGCTCTAGAGTCCCGCCGCCGCCGCTGGAATCGCGATTCCCGAGTCCGAGGCTCCGAGCTAGACGAGCTGGACGAAACAGAGGACGGGGCGAGCCGCGAGCCTGATCGACGTGGCCCATCTTTTGGCCCAATAATTCAAACTGGGCTGCTCTTGTGTAACTATGTAAATCGGCCTAGAAGAAAAGAGCCCAACAGGCAACAGCAGCGGTAGGAAGAGAAGTCTAAGGAAATAAAAAATAGGCTTGTACACCAATTTCATCTATAGTTGTTCATGTAGCCCGAGGCACGACGGCACGGCACGGAGCCCGCTTTTTTAGCCCGACACGAGCACGGCCCGGTCCGGTGACGTGCGGGCCCGGGCTGGCCCGGCCCGAGGGAGCAGGCCGTGCCTGGGCCGCTGCTCAGGCCCGTGGGCTGGCACGGCACGGCCCGGCCTGAGTCGGTCGGCCCGGCAGCGGCCCGATGCAAGCCATGGCCTGCTAAAAGGCCCATCGCCCTAACCCAACTCCCCCCTCCCAACGCGCAGGCGCAGCCCCGTCCCCGTACCCGCGCCGCACTCAGAGTCACGGACTCGTTTCCCACCTGCTCGCCACCTCGCCGCGGCCGCGCCCTGGAAGGTTGGAAGCACAGCCACCCATGGGGGGCTCCTCACCGTCGCGCGGGCGCACCTGGAAGCGCCGCCACTTGCGGGGGGAATCGGCCTCGACTGCAGTGGCTCCCTCGGGAGCAAGCGCGCCGACCTAGGGGACGCCGACCCCGAGCTCCGCCCTGCTCCCTTCTCCGCTCACCCCGACGGATCCGGCGTCAAGCGCCCTGGCTGCCTCCCCTCCGCCCGTGCAGCCCCCTCCCCACCAGGGCGAGCGCGTCAGCGGGGGCCGCTGCTTCCCCGCGCGTGGTGGCGTCTCCCTGCACGCATGGTCGTCTCCCTCGCGCGCGGCACGACATCCGCGGCCAGATTCAAGCGGCGATGGACGGATTCAAGCGCGCCAGCAACTGCCGCCTCCTTGCCTCTCCGCGCGGCCCCACCTCCAGCCTCCAGGGCGAGCGCACCGGCGACGGATGCCGCTTCCCGTGGCTCCTCCTGCTCTCCCCTTCCCTCTCTCTGTGGGCCTCGAGCCAGCCTGGCACGCTTGGCAGGCCGTGCCTTCTTGGACCGGCCCGGCCCAAAAAATGGTGCTGGCCATGCCTGGGCCCTTGGTCAGCCACGACGCCCAGCCGGGCACGGTCCGGGCGGCACGCCGTGCCGTGCCGGCCCGACCTCCTTCGGGCCGTGCCTGACATGGGCCCGTGCCGTGTTGGGTCGGGCCGGCCCGTTGGCCATCTATAATTTCATCCGCATCGAATTTATAATATATCAAGCCGGCGACGACCCATCGCCTCCTTCGCCTGTGTCTTCCCCTTTCCCCGCCGCCGCTTCGTGCCAAACCCTACAAAATGCAGTGGCGCCTAAGCTGAAATCAGTGAATCGTGGGCCGCGGCGAAGAGAGAACTCAACAGGATTTGTGGGGGGAGGAGGGGAGCTGGGTCAGAAAGGGAGAGAGATAATCAGGTTTGCCATGTCCTCCATGGCTGGCGGCGGCGCGCCGTCGCGGTCTGCCTCCACCATCGTCGCCAACATCGCTAGTGGGTACCACATCCTCAAGATCGATGGCTACTCCCGCACCCTTGCGACCCCCACAGGAAAGTACATCGCTTCCCTCCCGTTCACCGTGGGCGGCCATCGCTGGCACATTCGCTACTACCCCAACGGCAACAAGTCAGACGACAAAGATTACATCTCGCTCTTTCTTCATCTCCACGACAACGTCACCAAGCCAGTGGAGGCGCAGTTCAAGTTCCGTTTCGTCGGCGTCGTGGCGGAGCAGCCGTTGACACTGGGAGAACTGCGTAGCTTCAGCTTCGGTAAGGGTTGGGGGCATCCCTTTATCAAAAGGGAAGACTTGGAACAGTCGAAGCATCTCCGGGACGATTCCTTTGCCATTCGGTGCGATGTGGTCGTCGTCACCAACGAATTCCGCGTGGAGGAGGCGCCGGAATCCACTGCTGCGGCCGCTAGGATATCCGTGCCCCCATCTGACCTGCACCAGCATCTCGGCAGTCTCCTGCTGACCGAGAAGGGCGCCGATGTGGTGTTCGACGTCGCCGGTGAGACTTTCGCTGCACACAGGTGCGTGCTTGCGGCCCGTTCGCCTGTCTTCAGTGCAGAGCTCTTTGGAGCGATGAAAGAGAGCGACACCGGAGGTGTGGTGCACATAGAGGACATGGAACCTCGGGTGTTCAAGGCTTTGCTCTACTTCGTTTACACCGACTTATTCCCAATGACAAAGACGACGAAAGAAGTGGAAGAGGGAGTCGTCGAAGCGGAAGAGGGAGACGTAGACGACAACGACGAAGGTGTTTTTTCTCAGCACCTACTGATGAAAGAAGCGGAAGAGGGAGGCATTGACGACGACGATGACGACGATGAAGACGTTTTGTCTCAGCACCTCCTGGTGGCTGCAGACAAATACAACATGGAGAGGCTGAAATTGTTATGTGAAAGCAAGCTGTGTGAGTACATCGATGTGGGCACGGTAGCAACCATCGTGGCGCTAGCCGAGCAACACCATTGCCATGAACTGAAGAAGGTGTGCTTCCATTTTCTCAGCTCTCCTGCAAATTTGAGGGCAGTTGTGGCCAGCGATGGCTTTAAGCATCTAAGCAGAAGTTGCCCCTTTGTTATGGAGGAGTTGGTTGCCATGCTTGGCAACTTAGTTTCATGATGCCTGGTTTCATTCTTGGCAACTGCAGTTGATGATTTTCTGGGTCGGCTTCTATTGTCAAGCGGCTTTGAAAAATGCTAGTTGATGTTTCCCACTTTCAGTAGTTGTGAATCCTAAGTGTCAAGGAGATCCTAAAGTAGTTTAGTTTGTTAGTTGACAGCGTCTGTGCAACTCCACCAATTTGCAACGGATGATTTGTTATATGCTAGCCTTGAATCTCCACTAAGTCTGTCTATGTGCTTGACATATGATTCTCAGAAGTTGGATTGCAATAATTCTTGTTACCTAGAACTCGTTTTTTTTTCTCTGCTCAGTAATCAAGATGCATGTATCCATTGTTGTCAGAGCATCATATATATACAGTATCACGTTGAAGTTGGTTCTTGTGTCATTCAGTCTAGGTTGCCTAAGCTGCTGAAAGATCCCACCCAGTGTCTCCTTCCTTGCCCCGCCTCCTTCCGACCAAAGGGAGTATACAATTTATTCTTCAGAAGTCAGGACACTCATGCGCGATTGTGTGAGACTGCATGTTGAACCCCTGATGGCACCTTGCTCTGACCCGAGCTATGCAACAACGGGATCTCCCTTGATCTTTGCTAGATGTGCTTGACGATCCCCCATAATACGCTAACTTGAGGGCTTTTTAGTTTCTTCGCTTTCATTTTCTTTTCTTTTTTAATGTTTATTTCGTACATAAGTTTTTTCGTGTCTGTTTTCTTTTTCAGTTCCGTGTCCGTCTTTTTTTTTAGTTCCCCATGTGTTTTCCGTGTCCGTTTTCTTTTTTATTCCATTTTTCCGTGTTGGTCATCAATTTTTAGTTCTGTTCTATTTTTCTTCGTAGGTGTTTTTGTTGTTTTTTCGTGTCTGTTGTTCCAAGTGTTTTTAATTCTGTTTTTTTTTTCTCAAACATAAAAAATAATTAATAAATGCAATATTATGGTCTTTTGAACCGTTGGCCATTTTCTAAGAAACAAATATTCCCACCATCAAATAATTGTTGTAGCTATGATTAGAAACCAAACTTATTCCTTGATAAAAGTATGGATCAACCGGTGATCCAACTAATCAAACAGTTAGACTATAAAAACTAGTTATGCTATAGATTTATGAGTACGAAATTATATACTTTGTAATAGGAGAAAAAATCTATCAAAGTTGTATTTTAATTCGATAAAGGCTTAATAGAGCACTATCATATTATTACTAACATTAAGATGTCATGTCATCATAAAATAAAGTGGGTTTTTTCGGATCAATACCATTACAATTTTGCAAGTTTGAAAATACGCTATTATAATTCGTCTATTTAGAGAACTGCCATTATAATTATGTCTCTCATTCATCCATACCATTTTATACATCTTCCACCTATATAGGCCCACTGTCAGACATGTATAGATACAGCAAACGTGTACATGTATAGATACAGCAAACGTGTATAGACGTCAAGTCCTGCGTACTCCGTCAAAACAAGACAGCCCGCGGCGGCCAGCGCGCAAGGTGGAGGGCGCCGCTCGCCCCGGCAGCCTGCGCGCGAGGCAGAATGCTGGCTCAAGCCCGCAGCCGCCGGCGCACGAGCGGAACGGCGGCGCGGTGGCCTGTGCGCGAGCGGTGCGGCGGCGAGCGTGCCTGCGCAGAGGTCGTGCGAGTCCGGGAAGAAGCGCACGTCGATGGACGCCGCCGCGGCGTTGGTGACGAGCGCACGCCGATGGGCATTCAGGGGCTGTCGCGGCGGAGGTGCTCGCCAGGCCCGTGCTCCGGACTGCGTTGCTGAAGACGCTCCGCGAGGTCATGGGGTGCTCATCAACAAGCCCAAGTCGGTGACCATGAGCAAGTGGGACGCGTGGTGCCTGTCCGTGGAGCAAGTCCGCGCGCCCGTATCTTACGAGATTGGGCGGCTGCTGCTCACCAGTCAGTGCGCCGAACGTGCGGCGATCGGTGCAATGATCTCACGGTTCATTGCCTCCGTGGTTCCGGTGGCTTGAGCTTTGGACTGGACTTCATTTTTCTAGCGTCACTTTGTTTTTCTAGCCTAGCACTAGAAGTATTTTGTGCCTTTTTCTGAACGGAAATTTTGATGCTTCGATCTGGTATGGGAAATTCTCTAGCTTGTTGCGTTCCAATCCGTCGCCAACCTAGGACAGTGTTGATCAGGGACGAGCGCCATGGGCATCAGGGACTGGCGCGTGGCAAGCCAGACGTAGCACATGGGCGAGCAGGATGAGCAGCGGGTGTCGCCGAGCTCGTACACCTTGGAAAGGTAGAACACGCACGCCCAGAAAAAGACGGCGGCCGTGGAGAGCGCACACCCGGCGCCCATGGCGGCGGACACGTTGTGGACGGCAGATGACGCACGGAGTGCCGGGATGCGGGGCAGGACGAGCACCGCAGCGAGATGGCGGCAGATGACGGCGGCCGCGAAGGACGTGGTCGCCCCGACCGTGCGCCCGGCTGCCAGTTATTTTTAAATAAAATACAAATATATACACAATTTATGTCGTTATTTTTAAATAAAATTTTATTAGTTTTTTCTTCTGACACAAAGCATGAAAATATTTGCTAGTCGGAATAAAAATATTGAGGCAGAGTCCGAGCTGGACAGTAAAGAGAAGGGGCCGAGCCTGTTCGACGGGGCCATCTTTCGGTCCAATTTATAAACTGGGCTGCTCTTGTGTAAACGGGGAAAAAGCCCAGTAGAAGGAAGGCGGCGACAGGCAACGATTCCATCGGCTTCGCCTCCTCGCCCGTTCGCCGTCCTGTCTTCCCCTTTCCGCGCCGCCGCCCGCCGGTTCGTGCCAAAACCCTAGAACAAGCAGTGTCAGCTAAGCTGAAATCAGTGAATCGTGCACCGCGGCGAAGAGTGTTTCGCCCATGGCTGGCTGCGGCGACCCGTCGCGGTCCGCCTCCGCCATCGTCGCCAACACCGCGAGTGGGTACCACATCCTCAGGATCGATGGCTACTCCCGTACCTTGGCGACGCCCACAGGAGAGCACCTGGCGTCCCTCCCGTTCACCGTGGGTGGCCATGGCTGGCACATTTGCTACTCCCCCAACGGCTACAAGTCAGAGACCAAAGATTACATCTCGTTTTTTCTTTATCTCTACGACAGCGTCGCCAAGCCAGTGAAGGCGCAGTTCGATTTCCGTTTCGTTGGCGAAGTGGCGGAGCAGCCGTTGACACTGGGAGGAGTGCATAACTTCGATGACCAGCGTGGTTGGGGATGGCACGATTTCATCAGAAGGGAAGATTTTGAAGCGTCGAAGCATCTCCGGGGCGATTCTTTTGCCATTCGGTGCGATGTGGTCGTCGTCACCGACGAATTCCGCGTGGAGGAGGCGCCGGAATCCACTGCTGCGGCCGCTAGGATCTCCGTGCCCCCATCTGACCTGCACCAGCATCTCGGCAGTCTCCTGCGGACCGAGAAGGGCGCCGATGTGGTGTTCGACGTCGCCGGTGAGACTTTCGCCGCACAAAGGTGCGTGCTTGCGGCCCGTTCGCCTGTCTTCAGTGCAGAGCTCTTCGGGTGTTCAGGGCTTTGCTCTACTTCGTTTACACCGACTTATTCCCAATGACAAAGACGACGAAAGAAGTGGAAGAGGGAGTCGTCGAAGCAGAAGAGGGAAACGTAGTCGACGACGACGACGACGAAGGTGTTTTTTTCTCAGCACCTACTGACGAAAGAAGCGGAAGAGGGAGGCATAGACGACGACGATGAAGACGTTTTGTCTTAGCACCTCCTGGTGGCTGCAGACAAATACAACTTGGAGAGGCTGAAACTGTTATGTGAAAGCAAGCTGTGTGAGTACATCGATGCAGGCAATGTGGCAACCATCCTGGCACTAGCCGAGCAACACCGTTGCCAAGGACTGAAGAAGGTGTGCTTCCATTTTCTCAGCTCTCCTGCAAATTTGAGGGCAGCCGTGGCCAGCGACGGCTTTGAGCATCTGAGCAGAAGCTGCCCCTTTGTTGTGGCGGAGTTGGTTGCCATGCTCGGCAACTTAGTTCCATGATGCTTGGTTTTGTTCTTAGCAACTGCAGTTGATGATTTTTTGGGTTGACTTCTGTTGTCAAACGGCTATGAAAAATGCAGGTTGATGTTTCCCACTTTCATTAGTTGTGGATCCTAAGTGTCAAGGAGATACTAAACTAGTTTAATTTGTAGTGCTTTTGTTAGTTGACTGCATCTGTGCAACTCTACCAATTTGCAACGGTTGATTTTGTTATCTGCTAGCTTTGAATCTCCACTATGTCCGGCTATGTGGTTGACATATAATTCTCAGAAGTTGGAATGCAATAGCCCTTTTTTCTAGTTATGTTACCTAAAACTCGTTTACTTCTCTGCTCGTTAATCCAGATGCATATGTACATTGTAACCAGAGCATCACACAGTATCATGTTGAAGTTGGTTGTGTTGTCCTTCAGTCAAGGTTGCCTATGGAGATGGAGATCTGCACTGTTTTTTTTTAAAACTTATCTACACTGGTTTTGCTGCAACATCTTTGCTTTTGATGTATTTTGAATCTCCACTAAGTCCGCCTATGTGCTTGACATATAATTCTCAGAAGTTGGAATGCAATAGCTCTTTTTTCTAGTTATGTTACCTAGAACTCATTTACTTCTCTGCTCGTTAATCCAGATGCATATGTACATTGTAATCAGAGCATCATACAGTATCATGTTGAAGTTGGTTGTGTTGTCCTTCAGTCAAGGTTGCCTATGGAGATGGAGATCTACACTGTTTTTTTTAAACTTATCAACACTGGTTTTGCTGCAACATCTTCGCTTTTGATGTATTTTAAATCTCCACTAAGTCCGCCTATGTGCTTGACATATAATTATCAGAAGTTGGAATGCAATAGCTCTTTTTTCTAGTTATGTTACCTAGAACTCGTTTACTTCATCTGCTCGATAATCCAGATGCATATGTACATTGTAATCAGAGCATCATACAGTATCAGGTTGAAGTTGGTTGTGTTGTCCTTCAGTCAAGGTTGCCTATGGAGACGGAGATGTACACTGTTTTTTTTAACTTATCTACACTGGTTTTGCTGCAACATCTTGGCCTTTTGATGTATTTCTGACACTGAATATGCATGCTGCAGTAAAATTGAAATATATATTCAATCAAAACAATGTCAAATCATATGCATGGACCATGTTTAAAATATATTTTGATGTGGAGAATGATGATTCCAGTTAACCTTAAATCTGATTTCCATGTCAATGTGATGAGTATCTTTTTCTACCTGTAGATATTATTACAAGTGTTGATGGTCAAGATTATTTACTGTGTCTTACCATAACTTGTAAGCATAGTAAATTTAGGAAGATTTTAAGAGTTCAAGTGTCTTCAGCACCGATGTGCTCACATGACACCTTTTGTTTCTGAATTCTGTTTGATCTTACCCTCCTACCAACATATATGGCTATGATTCTATTCTAGCTAGTTTTACTGGAAAAGTCTAGAGCACGTCTGGAGCTGGTCCTATACAACCAAAATGCCTGTGTACAATCGCTTTACTACTTCACGATCACAGCACTAAGCGATGCCGACTGCACTAGATGGCTGCGCAAGCTCTGTTCCTCCACCTGCAGGTTGTGATCAAAACAATGAGACTTCATAGGAATCGGAGCTACCATAATAAGTGCAACACATTTGATCAACGAAAGAAAATATTGATGCTATTACCTGCAGTGCAGAGACCAGCCTAAGCAGCTCGACACACTCCTGCAACATAGCCTGCTCTTCTCTTGCCACACGCACCAGCTTCGAGATCAGTAACGCTGTTTCCTGAGCCTAAAGAGAGATAAAGCTCCACTAATTAGAGAACAATCCATACAAGTCAGCACAAGTGAAATTATGAGCTTGTTTTCACATATTTAGTCTGTTATTACCATCGGACTGAATGATCTCGTCATTGCCTTGGCTGTCAACGTGAGCTCCAGAGCTTGGTGCAGAACACTCGACAATGGTGCTAGGGATACCTGTGTCGAATGAGCATGTTTCATGTTGTTGAAATCATTTTTGGAGGAACAAGCATATTCCTTATACACTTGAGGCAAATATTCACCACCACATATATATGTATATATCGCAGACGAAAAGAAATTCATTGCTGAAATGCATCTGAATACCTTGGCACCATTGGTGAGAGGAAGCCTGCAAACGGCTGCCTGGGTGCAGTCCACTGTTGAGGACAGGGCGGAGTCATGTCCGGTTTGCAGCTGCCCCCAGCTCTCCAAATCTTTCATCTGCAGGTTTGTGTTTATCCACCATCTCATCAGAAACAAAAATACCAAAGCAGAGTCTTTTTAAATTCTATATACAAAATTGCAAACTTAAAAATTGTAAGTAACTGAACCTGGAAAGACAGCACGGTGTTTAGTTTAATCTTCTGCTTCTCCTTCTCAAGCTGCACTCGCTTCCTGGCCACCTTCCCTCTCATCTCCGACACCCTTGCCCATGTACCCATCAAGTCCAGCTCGGCGCTGGCCATCTTCCTGCTGCGGACGGCGTCCGCCTTAGCGTTGGCGAAGCGCCACTGCAGGAGCCGGCAATGCGCCATCCTCATGTGGTGGCCGGCCTCCCCGCCGCCTGCGCTGCTGCGCGACGGCACCGGCGAGGACAGCAAGGTGGCCGTGACGGCGGCGATGGATGCGTCCTCGGCCGCGTGCTTCCTCCGGTGGAAGATGTGGCCCCACCCGAGGCTGATCAGGCTCTTCTTGCCTTTGCTCTCCGGCACCGTGGCCACCGCCGTCGTCGCCTTGAGCGGCGGCGAGCCGCTGCGCCGCCCTGGCGAGAGCGCCCACTGCGTGTTGCTCGACCCGAGAAGGCGGACGGAGCCCGTGCGCGGGAGCAACGGAGAGTGCGGCTTGGTGGAGGCCGTCCTCGGCGTGGTGGTGGCGGAGCCCCTGGAGGCGTCGCTGCACTCCGAGCCGGAGCTGGCGACGTCGGCGGCAGCGTCCAGGGACGCTGCGTTGGCGAGCCTGCGGAGGTCTGACGGCGCGACGCGGCCCGGCGTGAGCGTCACGCCCGCAGGCCTCGTGGACGGGAGGAAGCGCATGGAGCGGCCGAACGCGTGGCCGGCGCCGCCCTTCGTCCCCGACGGCTTCCCGATCTTCCTGGCCTCCACGTCCGCGTCGGCGAAGCGCGGGAGCTCGGTGCAGCTGCGCTGTCGGGAGAGAGCCCGTGGCGCGTCATCTCTGACGAGGTGGTCCGCGAGCGTGGCCACGGACGTGGACGGCGGCGGTGGTGGCGCAGAGGACAAGGGAGACGGCGGTGCAGGCGGGGCCTTGCTCTTGCCACTCTTGTTGCCGGTGGAGGAGGATGGCCAGAGCGTGCGAGCGATCGAGACGGCGACGGGGGATGTTGTTGTGGCCGGTTCCGATCGGGAGACTGAGCGCCGAGCACTCTGGCGGACTGGAGAGAGCACGGAGGCGGGGAGCGGCGACAACCGGCCCGGCAGCTCCGTGCCGGAGGCGGACGTCCACCGCTTTGACGACGACATGGCCGCGCGACGCGATGGCCAAGCCAGCTAGAGCTCGCCACGTCCAGTATGCCCGTTGGATAAGCTACGACATATATGATGCTTTCGCGTTGGACGTAGGCATCAGCACTTTGGCCGTTTGGCGTAGCAACGGGCGGCCGGCCGGCCGCTAGCGGTCGAGAGCGAGGCCGGCCGGCGTCCGAGGCGAACGAGTCAGCTGCGTTTTCCGCCGTGCAGGACAGCGGACGACGCCGTCGCCGCGTGATGACTGATGAGAGACAAATGGAAGAGACTTCGACGACGTACTATAATCTGGGTTAAAATCTGGATGGAAAGATGGCGTATGCGGCGGCCGCGTTTACAAGGCGCTATCCACGAAAATGAAGAAGTGGCGTCCTTGATGGCTCGACGAGACGAGACGAAATGAAGAAAAAATACTGTTTTTAGCTGAAAAAATATGGCTTAACGAACGTGGCGCTGTACGCGGAGACGTAGACACCAGAATCGGGGCAACGAAGTGAACAGGAGATCTGACGACTGACGGAAAGGGAACAAATCATATTTCATTCGACATGCTCTGATATGATATCTGTAATCTGTAATTTGATATACGTGTGTGTATCTTTGCTTCAGCACAATATATATATATAGAAGCTATATCTCCATGTTGATCATCAAAATTAGAGAGACATTGCATATTGTTTTAGGAACACATGGCAAATAAACAGTACTAGCAAATATGCCCTTGAATTGCATCGGGTTTGTTGTGCATTCATGTAGACGTTGTGGCTCACGGTCACGGATTTATTCAGTAACTACGTCATATATTTCAATTCATACCGTGACCTTGCCTGATGCTTACTACTGTACATGTAACTCTTATTAAAATGAGACGCTTAGATTTATCGATGCTCGCGTCTCCTTGCTTTTCATGTATCCTTTACCAGCGAGTAGCCTAGCAAAGCAAGCAACGCTTGCTCCTGTTCTCTCTGATGATAGCATTGGCATCAAAAGCAACTTGATCTTGAGGTCGTGCCTCCGTGTGAAGGGGCCGCGTAGGAGGTAATAGATAATATATATATTTATTTATTTTTTAATTGATGGATAAGAAAAATTTTATTAGATATAAAAAACTCTTTCAATCTAATTGATGTATGTGTGATATATTAGATATGATAAATATTTTATTTTATTACAAGTTTGGATGTCATATTTCGGTTCACTACGTGAAAAACGGTTTGTAGCAACGGAACAAATTTTTTTTATAGGGGCGGCCGGTGATGGAGCCGCCCCTACAATGACGTGCTCGGGAGCCCAAAGACCAGCCGCCCCTACAAATGGAACAACATGGACGGCTGGTGATACGAGCCGCCCCTACAAATGGGTCTGATTTGTAGGGCCGGCTCACTCACCGACCGCCTCCGATGTTGTAATTTATAGAGGCGGCTCAATCACTAGCCGCCCCTACAAATGTTGCACGTATAAAAGGTCTCCTCGCGTCACCTGCTCGCTCGCACCCACCCCGGCCCGCCTCCACCTGCTCGCTCCCTCCTCGCCTCCACCTGCTCACTCGCACCCCGCCTCCACCTGCTCGCTCCCTCCTCACCTCCACGACGCCCTCCTCGCCTTCCCCGCACAGATCCGACCTCCTCCTCACCTCCCCCGCCCTCCTCCTCGCCTTCCCCGCGCAGATCCTGTCTCCTCCTCACCTCCCACGCCCTCCTCCTTGCCTCCACTGCGGCGGTGCAGAGCCCCCACCGAGGCAGCGCACGGGTGCTGGCTGGTGGCCTGCGGCAGATCCGGCCATGGCGGGCCTACATCCGGTCCCTACCCCCACGGGGCGAGCGGAGGCTCGGAGAGGGGCCCGCCCGGAGCGACGGGATGTAGCCGAGGCCGGAGGACGCCATGGAGGAGGTGGAGGCCGAGGCGGCGCCTAAGGCGGTGGCGGGGCCGGAGCTAGGGTTCTGGCTCGCGGCGCCCCTTTGATTCCGCCTCGATCCTCCCTAATTCCCCGATCTAGGGGTTTTGCGGTTTGTAAAGCATCGGCTCCTCCTCGTCTTCCCCGCGCAGATCCGGCCTCCTCCTCACCTCCCTCGCCCTCCTCCTCGCCTTCTCTGCGTAGATCCCGCCTCCTCCTCACCACCCCCGCCCTCCTCGTCTTCTCCGCGCAGATCCGGCCTCCTCCTCACCTCCCCCGCCCTCCTCCTTGCCTCCACTGCGGCAGCGTGGAGCCCCGACCGAGGCAGCACATGGGTGCTGGCTGGTGGCCGGCGGCAGATCCGACCATGGCGGGCCTAGATCCGGTCCCCACCCTCACGCGGCGAGCGGAGGCTCGGAGAGTTTTAGTACTTTTTTCTTTTACGCTGACGCCTGCGGTTTTTGTACTTCTTATGTTCAAATTAGCTCTTTGTCACAACTATTACCTTTTTACTTGAGGATGCATAAAGCAAGTTCTATGAACAGAAAAATTCCTGTCCTTGTTGAATTTGGAATGATCTATCAACATTTGTGTATTTTCTGCCACCATTTTTGCCTAATTAATATTAAAATTTTCTAACACTATCTGATCTAAAATATTGTTATTTTGATTGGTTTTTAGACTTGGTTGAGAATTGATATATGGCTCAAGTTTGTTATTGCCCGAGTACAAGCCAGTTCTTTCATTTCGTCAACTCAACTAAAACTGAGCTCACATATTTCTATAAAGAAGAGCCAAGTGTATTTTTAGCTTGCTTGAACTTGACTTGGTTGCAGCCCTAGTTCTCTGTTGCTACAAATCTTTAGCTTTATTTATTAATTAGTACAAATGGATGTGTAATGCCTTTTTCATACATTTCTTCTTCTTAATGCAATGATACGCAGCTCTCCTGCGTATTTGGGAAAAAGAAGAATTTCACAGTGATTTTGTGTTGTCTGTAAGTTATCATTGGTTCTACCTTCTTATGCAGAGAAGACATTTCTGGAAGAAGATATATGCAGGGCTTCTATAACGATGTTGCTCGGCTACATGTCTCTCTCTCTCAACCCCAACCCAACCCAATTCAATAAGTGACATTTTATATGGTATTATTATCTTGCAGGATGTGCGTAAAAGGTTCCCTCATTGCAGCTCAGATATGGAACCGGGGCAGGTTGTCCCCTGATTTGCTTAAGTTATCGTTTCCTTTCTTTAAAGTAATCACTCTCTTCACTATTCAAGCTGTTGTATGCTAATTAGTTCCTCCTACTTGCTGCCGGTGCTTCTTCCCACAAGAAGTTGTGAAAAGCATCACCACACCGATGTTTATACTCAATCCAGCATATGATGTTTGGCAGGTGCCATTATACGTATCCATTTTAACAGTCCATTAGTTCATAAAAATCAATATGACTCTTACTGTAAACTTTTCGATCTTCCTTTGCAGGTAGAGCATGTGTTGTCTCCAGAAGTTTCTGACCCTCAAAATCTATGGCAAAATTGCAGGACAGACATTACCAAGTGTAGCTCAAAACAGCTTGACGTTCTTCAAGGTTGTAATGGAATCTTATGTGGCTCTTCTGTTTACTTGTCTCACTTAAGCCTGCATCTTGCAACTCACTATACTGAGGATAAGAAATTTTTAGGTTTTAGGAAAGCGCTGCTTGATGCTATAAATGAATTCAAGAAGAGAAGAGACTGGGGTATGTTCATTGACTCCTGCTTTATACACTGTCAGTCAATGAATGCTTTGGCTTGGCATTCACCATCAGCTGCTAGAATCAACAACAAGGTAAACACATATCTACGTTATATATGTCATAAATGTAGATGGACATGGATTTAACTGGGGTTTTACATTTTACTAACTGTGATAAACATCACCATTGTACTTTTGTGCCTGTCACCAATACATACACATGCTATAGATGATGGGTTGGTGGTTTGTCAGTCTTTTTGTGATTAATATAGTATCTGAATCTGAATTGTGATGCAGACGGCCGCTGAAGCTGTGGGAGATTGGTTCTTTGATCGGAGGGAGGTGAAGGAAATAGATTGTGAATATCCCTACAACCCGACATGCTACAATGTGGTTCTGTAAGGAGAGCTAAGGGTGGCTAGACATTAGAAGAGGTACATAATGTTCTCTGAACTCATTTCTACGTCATTTTGAGTTAATTCAGTGTATGTTCAATAGAGTTCCATCTTATGTATCTATATAAAAAATACTCAACCTTTCTTATACTTGCATTTTACATTACTTTGCGTCACTATTGCATCCGTTGCCCCATCACAGCAAGCCACTAATTCTGCACTAATGCTTGATTTTCAATCTTGGTTTTCAGCACAAATGCTCAACTCTTTGCTTATAGCCTTTTTTGTGTGTACCGTAGTTCAACTATGAAATATATATTGTGCATATTGTTCATTTCACTGCTATTACAGTATATATGTGTGATAGCAGTACTTATATTTTTGCAGGGCCTTCAGCCCTCCGTGTTCGAGGACTCCGTCGCCCAGATGAGCTGAGTGCCAATCCCCCTCCTCTCTCCTCCCACTGTTGTGTTTCCTTTCCTTCGGACTGGTGCTCTGTGTGTGGTTGCCCATGTGTCGGGGTTGTGATGTGTTTTTGGCTGGTTTTTTGCTATACCTGCAGGCTTTCTTCGACCTGGAGAACGGCAACCAGGAGCTCAAGAGCGACCTCAAGGACCTGTACATCAACAATGCTATGCAAGGTTACTGTTTCTTCCTACTATCTATTGTTGTCTGTTGAGATGAAGTGGCATGTGGTTTTTGGTTTGGACATTGGGTGACGATGCTTGTTGTGACTTTGCAGCCAGATGGATGTTGTCAGGAGCAGGAAGGCTGTTGTGATCCACGTCCCGTATCGCCTGCGCAAGGCCTTCAGGAAGATCCACGTCAGTGCTTGCTCTTGAGTGCTTGCTTGGCCTTTTTGTTTTGTTAGCACTTAGAGTGCTTGCTTGACCTTTTTATGATATAAATATATGTTTTGTTGTCATAATATGAGTCTGTTTGTTATTATTGTGATTCTTGTACTATAGATGATGTTTAGAAGCTTTTAGCTAAACAATCTTGTTTGGGCCATAATATTACAGTCAAGTTTGCTAGGATACTTGATCATATATTTTACTCGTCACAGGATGATTTGGGGGAGCACGTGTTGGTAATTTGATTTTTTTTGGAAAAATATACGGTAGAGGCGGTTCTAGACTGAACCACCTCTACAAATAGGTATTATAGGAGCGACTGGTACTGTAGCCGCCCATACAAATCAATTTGTAGGGGCGGCTGATAACACCAGCCGCCTCTATAAATCGATTTATAAGGACGGTCTGGAAACCGTCCCTACAAATATATGATTTGTAGAGACGGTATGGTAAGGGTGGCTAGTCGAGCCACCTCTACAAACCATCGCCAGCCGCCATACAAATACTTTTTGTAGTAGTAGTTACCATAGATTACCATGAATCCAAGATATCTAAACACAGGAAAAAACAAAAAAGATGCTCAGAAAAAATGGTCGACGCTAAATAAAAGCAAAACACAAAAAAAAATAGAAAGGAACTAAAAAAAGGGAAACGCAAAAAAGGAAACAGAAAGAACGATAGACCTCGGACAGAGAGAAAAGGAAAGGCTCTACATGGACGGACAAATAAATAGCCAGAAAAGGATCTGGACTTATATTGGAATACTAATAAATAGACTCTTTGGATTAGGATTTATATTTAAATTACTCTGCATCAAAAAGATCTATTTAGATTATGATTCCTATCTAGACGCGAGCTATTCTAACTCATATAAGCACGAGTTATATATTCCGAATGGAAGGAACTTTTCATTGTCTGATAGTTAGAGGAAGACGGACAAAAAAATGGATGGACAAAAAAATAGGTTAAAATTTTGCCTCTTTATTATTATACTAGGAAAAATATCCATGCGTTGCTACGGATGGCCATATGTTAAGAAAAATATATGTCAAGCCACACCTTGTTTCAACTAAGAAAACATAACCGTGCGTTGCTACAAGAAAAAAAAACTATCAAACGTTCGATATATTCACTTCACTTCAGCTTGCTACACAGCTGCAACGGCCATGACAGTTTAATTTGTACATGTGCTTCTTTTGATATTGTGGGTGGTTGTTGCAGCAATTACAAACGAACAAGCGAAGGGCTCGTAGCCTAGTGTTTATAAGAGCCTCAGTAGCACCTACGGTCCTAGGTTTGACTCCTCGTATTTCAGGATTTAACGGCATTGTGCTTTCCGTGGTAGGTCACGTTTCCGTCGATAGCGAGGCGCTGGTGACTTCGTCAATCTCGCCTCGAGTATTTGTCGGCTTAGTCTTCGAAGGTACTCATAGAGGTAGGATTTACGTACGTGCGTTCATTCGGGTGAGTGAGCATGCGTTATGAGCGTTTATGTTGTACTTTGTAATCTCTAAACAAATCACAAACGAACGGGCTCATTAATGGAAACAAGGATGACAATAGTTAGATATCAAGTTATGTGGCTTCTTTTGAGGATCCATAAAAATATATGGGCTCATTAATGGAAACAAGGATGACAATAGTTAGATATCAAGTTATGTGGCTTCTTTTGAGGATCCATAAAAATATATCTCTACAACTAAAACATTCATAACTATTCCGTCCACGTATGCTATATCAAAACCGCTCCATGCGATCAGATCAGGGCAACGCGCACTCGCTCAATGCGATCAGCTCAATCCTCGTTAAATAAATTTCTGTAACAACCATGGCGGCGCATGTCCTCGTCATGCCCTGCCCCACCCAGGGACACATGAACCCCATGGTACAGTTCGCCAAGAGGCTAGCGTCCAAGGGCGTGGCCACCATGCTCGTCACCACCCGCTTCATCCAGAGGACTTCCGGTGTGGACGCGCACCCGGCGATGGTCGAGGCCATCTCCGACGGCCACGACGAGGGAGGGTTCGCGTGGGCCACGGGCGTCGGCGAGTACCTGGAGAAGCAGGCGGTCGGCGTCGCCGGTGTCGCTCATCGAGGCATGCGCGTCGTCGGCGGACACCTTCACGTGCGTCGTGTACGACTCGTACGAGGACTGGGTGCCGCCCGTGGCGCGGTGGATGGGCCTGCCCGCCGTGCCTTTCTCCACGCAGTCGTGCGCGGTCAGCGCCGTGTACTACCACTTCAGCTAGGGGAGACTTTGCGGACGGCGGCAACGGTGGTGCCGCTGCTGCCCGGAGCGAGGCGTTCCTGGGGCTGCCGGAGATGGAGAGGTCGGACTTCCCGTCGTTCGTGTTAGACCATGGGCTGTATCCGATGATTGCCAAGCAAGCGTTGAAACAGTTCGCTCATGAGGGAAAGGATGATTGGGTGCTGTACAACTCGTTTGAAGATCTGGAAAGCGAGGTTAGTGTTAATCACGAATTGGAAGATTTCGTTTAATCAGTTCAATTCTTTGAAATGGACTAAGGATCTTGAATTCTTGACCACTTGTTCATGTGCCAAGGTTTTGGCTGGACTGACAAACTACATGAAGGCCCAAGCCATCGATCCGTGCGTGCCGCTGCTCGCCGCTGAAACGGCCGGCGCCACTGGCCGCCGGATCACCTACGGCGCCAACCTGGTGAACCCGGAGGACGCTTGCATCATGTGGCTAGACACCAAGCCTCACCGCTCCGTGGCCTACGTCTCCTTCGGTAGCTTCGCGTCCCTCGACGCTGCCCAGACGGAGGAGCTCGCCCGCAGCCTCCTCGCCGCCGGCAAGCCTTTCCTATGGGTGGTGAGAGCCACCGACGAGCACCAGGTCCCGCGCCACCTCCTGGACGAGGCGACGGCGTCGGGCGCCGCGATGGTCGTGCCTTGTGCCCGCAGCTGGACGTGCTGGCTCACCCGGCCGTGGGCTGCTTCATGACCCACTGCGGCTGGAACTCCACGCTGGAGACCCTCAGCTTCGGCGTGCCCATGGTGGCGATGGCGCTGTGGACTTTCCAGCCGACCAACGCTCGGAACGTCGAGCTCGCCCGGGAATGTTCCTGCGTCACTGCGTGGGGAAGTCGAGCGGTGCGTCCGCGCCGTTATGGACGAGGGCGAGGAGGCGTCTGACGTGCGCAACGCGGCGGGGAAATGGAGGGACAAGGCTCGCGCGGTGGTGGCAGCCGGCGGCAGCTTTGACCAGAACCTGGACGAGTTCGTGCAGTTTGTGCGCGCCGGCGCCACGGAGAAGTGCAAGGCGCTGGTTTGAAGGGAGGTGAGATTGCAGGGTCCGAGATGTGAGTCATGTGACGAGGCGATGCAAGGGATTGCATAATAATAATACAATTTATATACTTGGTTTGGTTTGGTTTATATGCTTCTTTTGCTGGAAGCTTCTACCATAATAATAATACAGTTTTTATTTTATTTAAAAAAGATACATTTTTTTACAGTTTTCCTACATCGTGCCTACGTGAAAATACAGTTTTTATGTGTTGAGATGGCCAGGTATTGCTATGCGAGACCAATCACTGCACACGTTGAGATGGCCAGGTATTATTTTGTTCCCGTTGCAACGCACGAGCATGATCCTAGTAATTTTAATATTTTGTTAAGGTGGGAAAGGGTTAGTCGTTACCGTGTCTCGATTTTCACATGTCAGCCTTATCGAGAGTCACCCTATTATATGAGGACAACTTAGAGATTTGCACTGATATCTGTGGATAGTTTGAAGAAACATTTATTTCCACTGGTTTGGGTGAGAAAGTGTTCAAGATTTAAGTTTATATGGTTTGATTAGTTTTTTTAGAGCTCGTCGGCTAATTCTTGTTATAATAATAATAATTTATTTCTTATTAAACAACTTAATAAAAATAGAAATATTTGTTTATTTTAAGTAAGGGTCAACGTTTTAAAAGATTTGTTATACTTTATTATTATTTATCTTATTTTTACAATATAAAAGCAAGATTAATTCATTAGAAAATAAAAAATAAAAAACAAATAAAAGGAAGGAAAGTCACGGACATCATCAGGAGCTGGTGCGGCACCTAGACCCGGATGCACGAAACATCTACGTGCCAAAAAAGGAGAGAAAAAAGACAAAGCAGCCCAAGAAGAAATAGAGATAGAAACAGAAACAAAACCTGGCTGGATACGGATAAAGTACTGGTGATCAGGTTCGACGAAAAATTATAGGTGGCAGAAATTTTGCCTCTTTAGTATTATGTATAGATATAGATTATAAACTTTTTTTGATGCATAATATTTCAAACTGTTAGTATATTATACATGTGCTATTTTGTGTATTTGTAATAGATGCATCAAACTTTATTGTTACGACGTGACGGCCGCCGTCGCGGCGCCGAGCGCAGAGGAGCACAGCACCTATAGGAACTTAATTCTTATTATTACATGCAGATTTTTCCCTATTTTTTCTCTACGGATACGGATAAACTGTGTATATATAGATAAAAATAGCCACTTGTTTACCTACCCCGTAGAAGCTAAACACGATTTTGTGGACGAATATTTACACTTTCTTGTCTTATTATTTTTTTGTTAATTTATAACCTTATATCAAAATAAAGCATTTTTTTTTGGTTTATTCATGCATCCCACCCAATGAAGTGTTAGGATTCTTTTCAATAAAATCCTATGCCGTCATTCCTAAAAAAAAAATCCTATGCCGTCACAGATTTTGTCCTCCCATATCTTCTCCTTTAGGCCTTGTTCGTTTCTTATCAAAATCAAAGGATAGGAGAGGATTGAGAGTAATTTTGACTTGTAGGTGAGTTAATCCCAAGGCACGAAGGTGGCATTGCGCGTACCGAGACGACTACACGGCCATTGCAATAAAGCCAAAGGGTCCCTGCAAAGCCACTTTTAGGAAGACCAAAGGGGCCACGACCCCTACATGAGCGAGGCCAAAGCCAAGGGTGTTGGGTGGAGGAATCACTCCATCCTAAATGAGGTGGTCCATCATGACTTAATGCCTTAAATTTGGTGAAATGACTCTGCTTATACTGGTACTAATTATTAGTTTGTAAGGAATGGGATGATAATACACAACCTATTCCATTCCATGAATAAAAAAAAGTAAGGAATAAGTAGATGATGACTAACTCGTTCCTCAAACCAAACATTCCAAAAGTCTGCGAAGTTATCTTGAAGAACTCTAAAGGGGTGATGACTGGCCAGAGAGGGTTCAAATCTGACTTTGACTCATTTAAACCAAAAGAAACAATCTGCTAGGGTAGGAACATATTTAGAATTGTGAATGAACCCGTGGTCAAGTGGTAGGACAGTCCAGAGACGTTACCCACTAGGGTTAGAACCCTAGTGTCGCATCTTTTTCTAGATTTTTTTCCTGAAAATTTAGGATATACGTACGTGTGCGCGTTTGGTGGTACTGCACGTTTCCCACACACTGAAGGCTAGAGAGCCTCCCAATCTCCTCTTTGAGTGTGTACGAACGCACACACGTATGTATGTATGGTGTGAGTATGAAGTGTGTGGGCTGTGTGTGTCCGGAACGAATCTACCTTATCGCGTCGGAGTCGGCCGACCCAAACGACCTTGCGCTAATCTCCAGTACTGATGTCGTTCTTGCCTTCTCGGCTTCTCGCGTATGTGGGTTTGCTTGGTCAACTAAAATTTGTCATATCAAAAATTTGGTCAGCCAAAATTAGGTAAAAAAAGTTATCATAGGTTTGGCAAGCTAAATATGAGATGTTGACAAGTTTTAATAGCTAACCAAACAATAGCCAAAATCATGACGTGCCAAATCTTTAGTACGGTAAATTTTGGAAGCCTACCCATTAGGCTTTGTGTGCCTGGCTTTGGGTCCGCGAATGCACCTGGTGGCTTGGACTTGAGACGGGAAATGCTGAATAGGAAACAGAACGCGGACGGAGGCATAGGGATCGAGTTAAGCGCCGAGATTTCGGGGATGTTCTTTCTAAAAGGAAAAATATTTTAATTACTCCTATTTATTTATTGCATGCATTCTAACTGATGGTTGGGTTCCTTGTGGTGGAACCTGCCCACTAGGGTTCAAGTCATTGACTTGGTACGGGTGCTCGTATTTTTCTGAATTTATTCCAGAATTTACCGGTGCTATGACTTTTAGTGGTAGGTGACGTCAACGTCGACAGCGAGACGCCTATGGTGACTCGTGAATCTTGAGATCTACTGGCTCAATCCTTTAGAGATGCTCATAGGGGTGAGTGTGCGTGTGTGTGGGCGTCTACGTTGTGGTGTAATTTAAAAAATGATAAAAAATCAAGAGTTTGGATTTATTTGAATCTTACCTCCTAGGTGAAACGGGAGTACAATAGCAAGGTTTAATATATAATCGTAAGCAAAAGTGTCATTTTGTTGCTTGCATTGGATTAAAAAACTTTCTCCTATTTCTTATTCCAGCAAAACGTTAAAGTAACAAAATTAGTGATTTTTTATGTATGGCTGCTTGCAAATTGTCAATGTAAAAAAGCTTATTAGACCACCGACTAATTTAATAAGCAACCAAAGTATGAAAACGGATCGGATACGGACGGATATCACTGATATTATATTTGTTTTCATATTTCTGTTCGAATTCGGATTCGAATACGGATAGTGTCAATCATACCGGATAGGATATGATTGAATATCAACATTATAAATATGTGATTTGAGTATTCGAATATGGATACGGTATCGGATGTTGAATATTCGAACTCGGATATGGACAAATCTGAACCCCTCTAAACGGATTCGGTCTCGAATACTGTCGGAAAATATCCGTACGGTTTTCACCTAGTGATTTGTCACGATATGTCATTTGTTATTTTATCGATTATTAGGGTTATGTTTGCATGTTATTTTATTATACTATTATCGCAAGCTATAGGTCTCGTTTGGCAAAGCTCTGACTCCGGCTTCATGCGGCTCCTCGCAAGGAGCCTGACCAAACGAGCCTCTAAACAGGACTCCTTGCAAGGAGTCCGGAGGAACATGAGCCGTTTTTTATAAAGGAGCCGGAGCCGAAAAAAGTGGATTCTCTTCACAAACCTAATACAAACTATATTACAAAATTGTCATGCGAGCTATTTTTGTCAAACGGTTTCCAAAACAGCTATAACTTCACTAGAGAAGCTGCTTCGCACGAAGAGCTAGAGCCAGAGCCCTACTAAACGAGATATAAGTACGGCCACTTGAACCCAACGATTTATCCTGGCTTCGCCTCTGTGCGTGTTCAAGTTATACCTGATAAAAAAGAAATATTGTTAGAATCTAATGTCAGTATTGGAGAATTTCGGTCCGCAAATTGAAAACTGAGCAGTAAAAATCATGTCGCCCATAAATAAATAAGGAAGAGCATCACTGATTGCACCATTCCACGCACCATTCCACCTTTTTTTAGGGATACTCACTATTCCACCTTTGTTTCTTACTTTGCTCCCTTAGTTCGGTACCCATTTGTTCAGTGTTTCGGCCGAGGACAACGCACAACGACCTTTCTCATACATGTTCATACAAGCCAACCGCGTCCGCAAGTGACTAACTGAGTTGATTAGACCAGAATTTCTACATCTATACATACATATTAGGTAGCATACCCGTGCATTGCTATGGGACAACTAAATCTTTTGTATTAAAAACTCACGGATCGCACGATAAGATAACAATACTGTTAAATTAAATACCGACGTTAAAGTGACATTTAATTCAAAAAGCAAAGTTCATGAAATTAACACAGTCACGGAGAGCGCGGCATCGCAGGCTCACAAACTATACTGTATAGACTTTTTCGTGATATGACTAAGATAATATATTATATCGGCAGAAAGAATTCTCCGATATCCATTTCTTTCATGCGCCAATAAATTCATGAATAAGTTCCGCTGCATCTCTATATAATCCTGTACACATAGGTTCGAGTATATATGTAAATATTAGTGCCTGTACACATAGGTTCGAGTATATATGTAAATATTAGTGCCTGTCACATAGATAATACTGCGTGTCTTAAAAAATATCTCATAAAATTTTAAAACAAAGTATGTTATACTCACCGTATAAATATGTGTGGCTTTAGGACTATTCCACACAGACATATATTGTAGAATAAGATATCCACTTGAGTGTCTGTTCTAAGATGTTGAATTAGGTATTGTAATTCTTAATTTCGACATATTTTTCAGGTCAAGCCAACCAATGGTGACACTTTTCTTAGTGGTGCATAATTTTATGGTGCACCTCTTGACTATCTGAGTAAGGATAAGTTAGCACTGCAAAGGCTTAGAAAAGCTGCTGAGAAAGCCAAGGTTGAGTTTTCCTCCACTATGCATACTAAAACCTATGTCCCCGTTTATCATTGCCGATGCTTTTGATGCAAAGCAATTCAATATTACCATGATCAGATATAAGTTTGAGTCTCTTGTGAGCAATCTCATAGAGGGACTCTCATTCTTTATGTGATATGCCTCAAGGATATTGACAGGACGATAGACCCATGCTGAAATATCGCACCAAAAAGTGTCCCCGATTTATGTTCTATGAATACATGTGGGTACTATGATAACACTAACTACACCAAATGAAAGATTAGAGAGAATTTACATTGCCTCCAGAAGGATTTATTTATTAAGTTCTTTGGACTCTATAGGTAGTTTTGAAATATCTGTTTGCATGTCTTACCTCGTATCCTAATTTAAAATTTTGTAGTTTAATTAGAATATTTAGGTGATTGTATATATATAATATTCAATACAAGAATAATCTATGCATAATCTTCTTGAAAAATTTCTGTAGTGTAAAGACATCTTCGTTTTTTATGCATGTCCGTGCTAACGCTACGGTAAAAACAAAAGGACAATATATCAATTAAAAAATAAAAATAAAACTCATGCTCAAAGTCAAAGAGATAAATTATGGATGCTTAAATTTTGTCATCCATAACCTACCGACGTGCCTATAAAATAGACTGAATAAACAATTAAACATAGATAGAAAACTAAATTAATGAAAGGATCATTGCAAGACATCAATCATCTTATAGCTTCGGACAATATCGCAAAGCTACTAAAAACTGTATCCGTGCCCTCACCTCAAACATTCTCCAGGTAAATGGATTACAATGAAAGAAATGAATATCAGAGATTTCTTCCTACCAATATAAAATATTATCTTAGCCGCATCACGGAAATATCTATAAAGTAGAGTTAGTTGGCCTGCGACGCCGCGCACTCCGTGACTGTGTTAAATTCATAAACTTTGCTTTTTGGATTAAATGTCACTTTAACGTTGGTATTTAATTTTTACAGTGTTGTTATCTTATCGTGCGATCCGTGTGTTTTTAGTATAAATTGTTAGTTATCCCGTAGCAACGCACGTGCACGCTACTTAGTATAAATATAAAGAATGAAAAAGACGACAAGAAAGATTGGCATTAGGCCAACTCCTTTTGATTCTTTATAAACACATCTAAAAGTTAACATGTGGGCTGTGAACTGTGGGCATCAAATCAAAACAACAAAAAGAACATGGATTCGATCATAAGTATCATTTGCCCTCCTTTTTTTTGAAATAAAGAAAGGTACTGTAGAGTTATAGGATTGTCAATCTTATCAGACCATCAATTTTTGGTAATTGTAGAACTCAACTAAGACACCCATTAAAGTGCTACATCCCTAGTTAGCAACCCAATTAAGAGTAAGTTCTCGCAAGCCTAGCTCCCCAGCCATTATTAAACTGCATGAAGGGCTCCGAAATGAAGACCACTATTTGAAAAAAGAGTAAATGATTATTGTTTCCTTCCATGCATGATTGTTTCCTTCCATGCATGCTTATTGTTTCCTTCTATGCATGATTATTGTTTCCTTCCATGCATGTGGTCTCAGGTGATGATTTGTTTTCTTCAAAGCAGGCGGGGATCGCAGGAATGACAGTTTCTTTTTCTATCGCGCAGGGTATCGCATGGGGTGGGCAGACGGACGAACCAAAACAAATATCGCACCAAAAGATGTCCACGCTTTATTCTTTTTAGTCGTAGGAGATTCCACTGTTTTATGTGGGGCAGGCAACCCATGTGGCCAATCAAACTTTTGGCCCGAATATATTTCGCAATCGATAAATATTTAATTCACAAGCTGATTTTTATTATTTTTTATCTTCCCGAGAGATATGAATATGGATCGCCATGCTCTAGAGTTGACTCACAAGCTGATGCCACATGTATGTCCAATATTTTAAGGTTTCGTCGGATTCGACGTAAGGAGTGCACTTTAGCTACGACGTTTGAGGAAAGGCATAAGAAGAAGAAGAAGGCGATTAAAGAATCTAGATATAATATAATTATTTTTTTATTTTAGATTTTTCATGTGCACCTCTGATCGTCTGAACTACTTTAGCAGTACTTTTCAGCTAACAAACAATGTTTTTCTCACACAATAAATCAGCATAAGCACAAGTATAAGCCAACATTTGATACAAGTCCCCTTCCCTCTGGGAAAAAAGATGCCATATATGTATATATACTCCTATCTGTTCCAATGAGAACGCGTATGTTGGATGATATGGTGCACTGAATAATTTTGGAAAGATGTCCAGCATGAAGCTAAGGCTGTTGCACGACCCGCATGACTACCATCAATCATGTTTCTTTAATTTAAAGTAGTTCGTACTAGCTGGAAACTAATATGTGTTGTCTCCAGATAATCGCCCAAAGAACGAAGAAGGAAGGGGTGCAAATTTTCGGAGAAGATTGAGATGATGTTTTTATCAAAGCAGACAGAGCAGTACGGAGTATTATTATTATAGAAATGCTATACAACACACATGTGTTTTAGCATAAAAAAAACACATGAATTTGCTCTCTCTCTTTTCAACTGTCTGTGCGTAAGCCCGGCTGTATATGCATGGTCTGGTATGACATTGATGCGTAAGCCCGGTACTGGGAGATCACCAGTTCACCGACCTTATTGTACTTGAGACCAAAGGATGTCATCGTCAGCACACGGAGGCGCTGGTCGGAGTCGTAGTCCTCGGCCACCCGAGACTCGATTTGTCCTCTTGTTCTTGCATAGAAAAAAAATGTTTATTGTGATATGTGGATTTGTAGATATGTGATCTTGTGATTTGTGATTGTCTGGAGGTAGAAGAAGACTGGAGATAGAAGGAGGATGGAGGTTGTTGGATCTTAATTCTATGGTGTAAAAAAATTCATGCGTTAAAACTGCATAAAACACATGGTTGTTAGGTAGACAGACTCTATTATTATATCTTTGGTTGCTTTAAGCAATATCGTTTCTTTTTTTATCTATTTATTTATCCTATCCTATACAAATTAAAGGTATGAAGTTCGTTCTTAATATAGAACAAGTTTACTAGAATATCTTTACATTGCCTTTTGCTAAGTTTGGCCGGTAGTTTATAAAACGACAGTGCTAGCGCCTGGACGCGGGCGTTGCACTTTGTTTCCTACGCTCGCTCCAGCACGGCGCCTCTGCTCGAGCCTTCATTTCGCGCGTCCATGCGGGGCCCATGCCGCCTAGACGATGCCAGCGCCGCGAGACCCCGGGCAGGGACCATTGGTGCCCTCTCCGTTTCTCACGCTCATTGCAACATGTGCAACACCGAATCTACTTTTGCAACATCCAGATGAAAACACTTGCAACATACATCTGAAACACTCACAAAACACCAGAAAAAACTTGAAAACATGTGTGCAGCCATTGCAAACATATGTAAACATCAATATGAAATATTTAAAACATACGTATGGAAACACTCGAAACACTTGCATATATATACAACATCTAAATGAAACAATTGCAGCGTACGTCTAAAATAGATAAACCATTTGGAACATACACTCGAAACATACGTGTATAGCCCATTGCAACATGTGCAACATCTGGGTCTACTTTTGCAATATCCTTCTGAAATACTTGCAACATACCTCTAAAACATCTGAAACGTTTGAAATGTAGCTTGCAACATGCATCGTATCTCTGTGCGGCCTCCTCCGTTGTCTGCATCGGGGCGCCGCAACCTTAGCAGGAGGCGAGGCTGGAGGGCTTCCGTGCTAGGGCCCGACGCTTCTCCTTGCGCAGCGGTCTCAGTGGCTAGCTGGCGGCCGAGGGAGCGGTCGCTACACGTGGGCGTGGCAGTGTCTGCGCCGTCAGGTGGAGCAGGCCACAAAGCAGAAACAGCGGCAGGAAGTAGCAGGGTGGCGCAGTGGAGTAGGAGAAGGAGCTGCGCTGGGTGACCGTCGACGGCGGAGCGGGCCGCAGAGCAGGAGCAGTGGGACGACTGACGGAGCAGGAGCAGGCGGGGCGACCGTCGTTGCATGGAACAGTGCGGAGCAAGTCTCTCGTCTCCTTCTCATTTCCTTATCCAACCGGCACAACGGAAGAGACGGACGTAGATATCGTAATAAAAAAAACGAGCGGACGCAGAAGAGAGGTGGTATGCAGGCCCACGAATGAGCGTCCGGGGGCGGAGCGAGGTAAACCCTGCATCTAGCATTTCCGTATATAAATATCAGACAGCTGGCATGCAGGCGTCTGGAGTTCGTCCGGATGCAAGTTATACTACAGCCATGCGCCCATGCCCATGCATCCTTCTCTATCTCCTCGGGATCAGCTGAACCGACGGATATCGATACAGTTAGCCCTCTCTGCACAGGTATGCATCCTAACATGATGAGCGGAATAAGGGTAGATACAAAACTATGAAGTCAACTAGCCGCGCGCGCAGGCAAGATATTCTTGATTTGCTACGACCGTCTGCCTCTCCCATCCCATAGGACTATATATATTCGTATAAGATGAGATCAGAAGAAGCGCTTTCCGTTGCCTGAAATTCTGAATCAGCTGCGACAGCGAAATGGGTCCCTCTTCATGTAATAAGATCCTGAGCACCACCACTGCTGGCCTTCTTCTCTGCGTTAGTTTCTTGGCCGAGCTCGAGCTCGTCCTCGTCCATGGGGGCCTGGTCCCGGCGCTGTACGTGCTGGGCGATTCGCAGGCGGACGTCGGGAACAACAACCACCTGGAGCTGTCACCGCTCAGGGCAAACTTCCCGCGCAACGGCATCGACTACCCGGGGCAACAGGCCACCGGCAGGTTCAGCAATGGCTACAACTTCGTCGACTTTCTTGGTATGAATTGCTGCATATGCATTTGCATTATTGTTACTTGTTAGTCTGCTGTTCTTATTAATTCGTGGCCATTTGACTCGAACCTTAGATTTTGGTACTTGTCAATCGCATTCGCATCGTTAGGGCAGTCCCAGTGGCACTAGTTTCTATCCCTATTAATTAGACCGACAGCTTAGCAATGTGCTGACTGCTGAGGTGGCAAAGGAGTTATCGAGGAGAGAGGGCATAGAATGAAGAAATCGTTTCTTCCTCAAGGAACGACGTCTACGCGGGGATCAATGCGCGAAGAAACGAGAAAAATTGCATTGGGGAGAAACTACTGGTTTCCATAGCCTCCTCCGCATCTGGTGCGCAAGCCGCCGCCGTGCAGCAGGCCGCGCTCGCTGCCGCGAAGGCCACGCCGTCGTCGCGGACGCCGCCGCTGCCGCAAGGAAGTGCCGAGGCCTGAGTGGACACACTGCCGCTGCCGCAGGTCGCTCGACCAGGCCGCCGCAGGTCCAAGCAGGTCGCGGTCGCTGCAGGTAGTCGCCGCCGGCGCCCAGGCTGCTCGGCTCCGCCTTTGCCTCGCGCTCCTCCCAGGCTGCTAGCCGTCCGCTCGCCGGAGCCGCGCCATGCTCGCCAGCTGCGTCCGCTCGCCCGCGCTGCGCGTTCGCGTGCAGGTGTGCGCTCGCCCGACGGCCGCCGCGCTCGCTCGGTCGCGTGCTAGTGCTGGTTCTCGGCTGCCGCGTGCGCTCGCCGTGTGCGGTGTGCTGCTTGTCTCGTGCTCTGGTTGGTACGAACGAACGGAGGCAGAAGGATACGAACGAACGGAGGCAGAGAACGAGAGGAGAGAGATCTCGGCATGTTCGCTGGTTGGTTTCTGGGCTGGTTTAGGTTGGCTGGTGCTGGTTTGTTGTGAGAGAAAAACACTGTTGGCTGGTTGATTTGGGCTGACTGAAACCAACAAGCGAACAGGCGAAGGGACAAGGAGAGAAAGAAAAAAAGTCAAATATTTATTACGCGAAGACTTAGCACTGTGTGAGATACTTTCTATAAATAATTTTTGCTGACGTAGTTCTCTCGGACATCGTGCATAATTTTTATCATTGGAAGTGCCTTAGCAATTTGGCAGGAGGATTAATGAGCTCCGATTTGTGCATCAATTAGTATTCTTGAGGAGTTGACTGTATCAGTCCTCAGTCGGACTGCTGAAACTGATGCGCTGCATAATTTTTACCAATTTCAGCTGGCAGCCTTGGGCTAGCCAGCCCTCCTGCCTACCACTCCATCCGCGACACCGCAGGCAGCAGCAACTCCACATATCTGAACGGCGTCAACTTTGCTTCCGGTGGTGCAGGAGTCTTTGACCTCACAAACAAGGTTATTCACAACGGAAAACTGTGCTATACGACGCTCTATATATTATGCATCTACCTCTATCGAGTACATCTGCACACAGAGTCACAGACCGACAAAGATGAGCATGCCTTCCTGCTGAATATAATGCTGGATTTGCAGGGCCAGTGCTTCAGCTTCGATCACCAAATTGAGCGTGACTACTCGAGCGTCCATTCAGACCTTGTGCGGCAGCTCAGGCAGCCTCAGGCCACGTCCCATCTGTCCAAGTCCATCTTCGTCGTGGCTATCGGCGGCAACGACATAATCCTCCGCGCCCTGCCCCCTAGCGTCGAGCTGACGGTGGAAGTAGCGGCAGTAATCTCCCTCCCTCCCCAGGAGTTCATCCACTCGCTGGCGCAGACCATGAGACGCCAGCTGCAGGTGTGTGCCGACTCTGTGTGCAGCTACTGAGGCCCTGACGACTGGCTGAACGAACTGCGGATCGATCGACTATTTCAGAGGCTCCACGACCTCGGGATGCGCAGGCTCTTCTTCGTCGGCGCGGCTCCCATCGGGTGCGTGCCGCTGATGCGGGAGCTGAGCCGCCTCACCACCGGGAACTGCCACGACGGCGCCAACGACATGTCCGTTCGGTACAACGCAGCGGTGAGGTCCCTCCTCGCCGACATGAGCACGCAGCACCAGGATTTCCACTACGCCTTCTTCGACAGCTACACCGCGTTGCTGCGGTACATCGAAGAACCAGAAGCAAACGGTATGGTACAATCAGCACTGCACCAGCAGATGTTTTTGCTTCAGTCGATTTTGGTGAACATTAATTCTCGATCACTCTCCGAGTCTCTGACTTGATGACCAACTGAACTGAGGTTATGTATTTCTGCGTCACAGGCTATGCTGAGGTGAAAGCAGCGTGCTGCGGTCTCGGGGATAACAATGCCATGTATCGGTGCGGGCGGGTGAGCACGGTGTGCCCCAACAGGACGAACCACATGTTCTGGGACCTCGTCCACCCGACGGAGACCACGTCGCGGAAGCTCACCGGCATTGCCTTCGACGGCTCCCCGCCATTGGTTTCACCGATAAATGTGAGGAAGCTGTGTGGCTAGCTTTGTAAGCCAGGAGCGTTGACGTTAGGCTGTCTACTGTCCTACCAAGGGCATCCTCAGTGCCTCACCAATAATTCATCCCCAATAAGATGGTATTGGCGATCACAAATACTGCTTTTTTTTACTATTGGAGAGATGCTCCAGCAGATCATTAATACTTTTCCTCAATACATATATAGGACCTATCCGTCAGAATACAATTTATTTATTTTATTTTCTTTTTTCCTTTTCTTTCCTCTTCCCTCGTTTCATCTTCTCCCACACATTGCCCTGACCCCACTACCACTGATGTAGACTAGGCCCGATCTTTCGAAAGATATGATAGCGTCGATTGGTGGAGACTCGACGTTCACGATCTAGGCTTCGAACCAAGACTGATCCGGACCCCCGCAACCGTTACACCACTGCTCCGTTGGTTATCAACCACGCGAACGCGATTGACCTCGCCGAGAAGGCTTTCCTGCAAGCGAATCGAGAACACAAGCAAGAATGAGATAAACGTAATCTGAAATTACAAATAAATATGAGGCTTATGATAATGAGAAAGAGTTCAAGTCTTTTATTCGAAAGTACTAATCGCCACAGGCGAACAAGATCAAGAACTGGACCCTGGTTCACAGCAAGCGGCCTTGGCGGCGACAGTTGCAGCAAAACGACGTCTGTTTTACGAGGAAATCAAGTACTAAACAAAACCCAAATCCTAAGGAGAGCGACGACCGGTATTTATAGTCTTGGGCGTCACCCCCTAGACGCGCCCCCTAATGGGCCCAAACACGATACACGGTCCAACGGACCAAAAGACGGTGTCGCAGCACCCTGATAGATTCTGGACGCTGACTTATTTCGACGATTCCCGTTGATTCCGAAGGGCTTTTGATGTGAAACTAATTGGGTTGGCTTCCTTATCAAATTAGCATTTCAACCATACGTGGATCATCGAAAACGGAGTCTGGATGCGTCCTGGGTGACCAGTTTAAGGCAGACTGGTCCCGGAGGCCGAGGCAGACTCGAACTAGAGTTGCTTTGGGCCTACACCTCGGGGACTCGAACCGAATTAGCCTCGGACCTCCTTCTTGACTTGGACACCTTTGCCGGCCTCCTACCCCTCCATACCATGTGCCAAACATGGTCATATGCATGGGTGTCATGTCCTCATCATCCTCCCCTTCTTGACGAAAAGTCGTCCTCAGCATCGATTGTGCTTGAAACTGATCCTGCACAACATAAAGGAGAACGGGGTTACGAAAACAAAGGGAACCGAAATAATTGTGAGAATGAACGTGACCATATTTCCAAGTTTGTAGCGTGTCATGTCGCATAAAAATTTTAGCAAGCATGTAAACTCCATGATCCGAATGCACAAGATGTATGTCAACACTATCCTGCAAAAGATTAGAACCAACCAAAGACAATGCAGGAATAGATGATCTAGCAGACATAGGTAGCAACCAACAATGCTCCCCTTCTTCGAAGTGAACTTGTTTCTTTGAGAAACATGAGAAAATGTTTGTATTATTATGGCTGCCCTCTAAACGATCATAATCTTGTACAACAAAAGGAGAATTCATATTACTATGAATGTATACTTGATGTATCATATATTGTCCCTTGTTGTTATATTTGCCAATAACATGATATGTATGTTTAGAAAACAAAGGCAAATCAACATATTTAAATAGGCTCTCCTCCAAACAATCTAGGTTACACAAAACATCAAATTTAATGTAACCCAAAGTATGTAAAGAAGACAACAGTTTAAACTCATTTGTTTTAGTAGCAATATGAATAACATGTTTATTTTCAGCGCAAATGGTTGGTTCCAAAACATGTAAAACAGAAGCATCATCAACCAATTCATCTTTATCACAATGAACATCAAGCAAATTATCATGGGACAAAGATAAATCAAGAGAGGGTTCCACTAACAATTGCTCTATAATAGCATGGTGTGTGGAAGAATTTAGTACATTAAAACAATTCTCACCTTCTGTGAGTGTAGCACCATGGGCATTACCTGTGTTTTTAGTAGAAGTAATAGGTGCATTGTGAAGTGATGGTTCTGAATTTGCATATGAGGTTGTGAGTTCCTCATTTTCTTTCATATCATCCTCTCGCTTATGTACATTATCCTGCAGAAGGTTAGTCATAGCAAGAGGAATAACAACAGATTCATCCTCTAAATGGTGCACCTCAGCATATGAAGTCAAAACAGGAGGTGGATTAACAAAGGTTTCTCGCATAAGAAGTTTCATATCATTCCAAGTTTTAGGTTTATCAGAATGATCTAAAGACTCCCACCAAGATAAAGCAGAATGTCGTAAAACACTAGCTGCATTTGTTATCTTCCTCCTTGGACACATAAAGCGAGTAACAAATATATTATTTATGACAATTTCCCACTTCATGTACTCATCAGCACCTATACCATTATAAGTCGGTGGATACGAACAACCTGTCATTGTTAGAAGACAGCAAAATACAATACAAAAGTATTATCCCTATCAACTACTTAGGTTGTGGACAAGAAAAAATTAAGGCACTCAACTCTCAAGCGTCTTACCACGGTCTTACAAGTGTTCTTACCAAAGCAACAGGCGGTGCAATCAGTCGGTGACTGTGATACCATTGTAGCTTGAGTGTAACAGTTGTAAGGCGAACCTGTACTCGGTTAGAAGAAAGTGGAGCTTGGACAGGCACAATATAGTAGCAAGAAATAACAAAATTCGCAACTGAATAGCAAAGCTGAATAAGTATCCCAAGTACTTGTCTTAGTTGCTGGACTACTCATGTTCCAAGTACCAGATGTATCAAGTGATGTGAACAGCAAGAATATGATTAGGAACAAGGTAGAAATCAGCACACGCAAACACAGCTCAAATGACGCTCTCTATGTGCTCCTCTAGATATTGTTCCTCTTTTGCCCCTTTTTTTCTCTATTTTGGGGCTGTTGTTGTTTTTTTGAGAAATTTTGACCTTTTCTTTTTATTTTTTTTAATATTTTTTCTTCACTTAGGAGCATAAAAAAAGTAACCACAGAAAATATGAGCTTAAACAAGTGAAAGACGTGGCCTGTGAAATTTTTAGAAGACGTGCTCGAAATCGACAAAGACCTTGTGACCACACAAAGAGGATCTTGTGACCACTTTTTGACAAAAATAAAAATATTCGATCCCAGCAAACCAGGGGATGGATGGATCCAAAAAATTTTTCTGATCGATTTTGATATATGGAACATCAAAATCCAAGTTCGTATGCGAAAATTAGACCAGTTTTAAGAACGGACTCCGAATTAGAGGACAAAACGGGAACAATGCACGCAAAATTAGTCATGACAGCAATGATTTGATGGAAATAGTGAAGACAAGTGTAAGAAATTAGATGGCGTGGACTAGGATTTGATGGATACAAAGGAAACTCAACAAGACTTGGAGATGTTCACGGATTATGATGAAAAACAAAGGAGAAAACACAAACTGGACTAAAAAACGATCTAAAACCAGCAACAAGAACTTGACCTAGGGCACAAACTCAACAACGCGAAACAGAGATGAAATTGCACGGCACAATGAGGCTATAGGACAGGAAATATGTGGCGGTGTATATTTTTTTGCATTTTGTGGACTATAGGTAATACAAAAACAGTAACAATCTAAAGGGGGAAATAAAGTTATACCTAATGGGCAACAAGGTCTCTGATACCATTTGATGTAGACTAGGCCCGATCTTCCGAAAGGTATGATAGCGTCGATTTATGGAGACTCAACGTTCACGATCTAGGCTTTGAACCAAGACTGATTCGGACCCCCGCAACCGTTACACCACTGCTCCGTTGGTTATCAACCACGCGAACGCGATTGACCTCGCCGAGAAGGCTTTCCTGCAAGCGAATCAAGAACACAAGCAAGAACGAGATAAACATAATCTGAAATTGCAAATAAATATGAGGCTTATGATAATGAGAAAGAGTTCAAGTCTTTATTCGAAAGGACTAATCACCACAGGCGAACAAGATCAAGAACTGGGGCCCTGGTTCACAGCAAGCGGCCTTGGCGGTGACAGTTGCAGCAAAACGACGTCTGTTTCATGAGGAAATCAAGAACTAAACAAACCCAAATCATAAGGAGAGCGACGGCGGATATTTATAGAGTCTTGGGCATCACCCCCTAGACGCGCCCCCTAATGGGCCCAAACACGATACACGGTCCAACAGACCAAAAGACGGTGTCGCAGCACCCTGACAGATTCTGGATGTTGACTTGTTTCGACGATTCCCGTTGATTCTGATGGGCTTTTGATGTGAAACCAATTGGGTTGGCTTTCTTATCAAATTAGCTTTCCAACCATATGTGGATCATCGAAAACGGAGTCTGGATGCGTCCTGGGTGACCAGTTTAAGGCAGACTGGTCCTGGAGACCGAGGTAGACTCGAACTAGAGTTGCTTTGGGCCTCCACCTCGGAGACTCGAACCGAATTAGCCTCGGACCTCCTTCTTGACTTGGACACCCTTGCTGACCTCTTACCCCTCCATACCATGTGCCAAACATGGTCATATGCATGGGTGTCATGTCTTCATCACCTTGCGAGAGCATCAGACCCGCCTCCCGCCCCACCCCCGGCAAAAGCACAACACGCCTCGCCCAGATCCCAATATAATCCGTCGTTGTCTACTCTGGCAGCATTGGTCTAGACCTTCGTTGCCCCTACCTCGACGTCTGCCCTGTCGTTATCATCATCAGCCCAAGTCCCTTGGAGGGGCATGACTGACTCCAACGCAGAGGGCGCGATGAGCTAGGGCACAACGGCGTGTGGGCTTGGCAGGCGTGGCTATAGCCTGTGATGGAAGCAGAGAAAGGCGCGAGGGAGGAGGGTGATGGAGAGAAGCATTGTTTATTGGGGGGAGATATAACTTTCCCTTTATTTAAGGGGAGATGGGGGATGATGGGTTATATTAGGGAACTGTTGGAGCTGCTCTAACAAACACGACAAGTTTGAGCCAATATTGTACGTTGCATATGCGACTCCCTGCAACTAGTTTCGTTGCACACTCGTCACTTCAACCTACATCCATGCAACTGCTAATTTTCTTTCCATTCGTCTCCTCCTACATGCAAACCTCTACTTTTCTTCTCCGCAGCCACCGATAAGAGCACCTACTTATAAGCTATTCGACAACTTCTCCAATAACATTAACTATTAGCACATAACTCATAATATGAAAAGTCTCAAGTAACAACCTCACATGATCTTTAAGTGCGTACATAGCACTAGCTTTTAACTGAGAGATAGCTTTTTATCTCTCTTCTGTTAAAATCTGAAATAATATGCTTAGAGCTAGCTCATAATACTCTTTACCTTTGACCTACATGTCATTTTTCCTCCCCTTCCATATCTTGCAATTATGGTGAAATGCAGATTATAGCCCAATTAGTCCATTGACGTGTTGCTGCACGTGCCACTAATGCCCTGTTCGCTTCGCTGAAAAAACAAGTCGAAACACTGTTTCGGCTGATTTGTTGTGAGAGAAAAACACTGTTCCGGCTGAAAAAATAAGTTAAAAAAGACGGATTATAAGAGAAGCGAACATGACCTAATTTTAAAAGACACGAGAACACGGTGACGAAGTTTTGTGTGGCTAGGTTGTAAGTCGGGAGTATTAGCAGCGGACCCAGCTTGAGATTGTAGATACAGCGACAATAGGACGCAAGGGGCATGTGGCTACTTGTCATGACAATGTCTTCATGTCTAATCAGAGCCTTCCATACGGGTTCGAAGCTAGAATCACCTTGGCATCAACCCACAGATTTGGTTGGATGACCCATTGTGTCCTAAAATAGATTATTTTTGGACTTTGCGCGTGTGCCTATATATACTCCGTATGTCGCAACACTGTAAATGTACGGCGCGTAGGTGTGTGGTTTCCTCATGGAGACGTTGCCTTTGGAGGGCTTTCCTTGTGGTTCAAGTGTTGCTATAGTGGTGCACAAGACTAAAGACTATATTAATTGTGTGTATAGCTTAATTTGGCATGATATATGACATCATGATATTTTCGTATAATAACCTTTGGCTAAGTACATCCTAGCTGCGTAGTGGTCAATAATGGTCTTTGGAGTGATTAATATCAACTTGATGTAATTGTCTGACATCAATACAGTTCCTTTGTCTATGAAAATACTATGCCACTAGTTTGCATGTTCTTCCGCTGATTTAAATTTATCAAATTCATGAAACAAGGTGTGTATGCGTACAACATGTACCTATCTGAATATTTCTAAAGTGGCAGGAACTCAAGAGAATTTGCTCATATACCATTCTGTATTATGACAGGATAACGAGAGAATTATATGTTTGGCACTTGTCGATGTTTTACCACCGATAGCCTGCCACGGGGGTACCCGAGGCAGTATGTTCGGGCTTCGGCGTATGCCGAACTCGATGGTTTACGCAAGAGACAGCCGATTTATCCTGGTTCAGGCCCTCGATCGTAGATCGAGTAATAACCTTACGTCCAGTCGGCCTTAGCCTTTGCGTTGGATTGATTATGATCTGCTCTGTTCTCCCTTTTGACAGGAGCATTGCCCTCCTTTATATAGTCAGGAGGCCAGAGTCCTAGTCGGTTTACAATGAGATTTCTTAGTAGGATTACTTGATAGTTCTATTACTAAGATTTACATGGGAAGAATCCTAGTTGAACTAGATCTTCTCTCTCCCTTACGGGGTATCCTGTGGGTCCCGTATCGACAGCACTGAAACATATTGGTTTTCCTTTTAAGGCAATCTTGAAATTAAAATTCATTATGTAGCACCAAATTAAAATTTTCTTTCCTAAACTGCACTACCATCCATTTCCTCCATGTACTAAAGGTGTTACGTGACCGCCAGAATGACCCATATGCCCCTCTCTGTATTAGAACCATGCTCCACCTTAGAAAAATATATCTTTTTCATACCACCTTAGATGAGTCGCAGTACTCGATGAGATCTACAACTTTCTAGTTTTAAGGTTTTTTATTTGAGGTCGTTAAGATGCTCAAAAAAATAATATAAAGTTTCATATTATTTTGTGAGCATCTTAACGATCTTAAATAAAAAATCAAAATTAGACTAGAAAGTTGGCATCTTAACCTGTCAAGTCATAATTAGCTTTCATGTTGATAACTGAGTACAAGAAACTCTCTCCATTTCTTTCTTCATAATTAACCTGCCAAGTCATCAAATCTGACATTGTGTCATAATATTAAATGCAAAATAAAATAGATGAAGCCCCCATTGAGATTTGGCTAAGGATTTTTTTGGTGGTGGTGGTGGAGTGGAGGTGGGGGGACAAGTTTTAGGTTGTTACTAAGACAAAATGTGCACATGGATCACTTTTGTTTATTAGGCTGTCAACTCAAAATAAGATTCATTTAGTGTTTTGTTTGGTTAAGCAAGCGTGCAAAGTCGGGAATGTACGTGTTATCTCTCCTCATTCACTTAGGGTTGTGGGGTGTTTTTTTTGCAAAATACACCGTTAACAAACAAGGGACATAGACATGTGGTACATGCCCTGAGCGTAGATGCATTTTCTATATAAAAAAAACAAAGTTAGGTATGTATCCGGATCCACATTGGAGCTGTTGAACTTGTAGCACTACTGGAGACGGCTTCTTTGTCGAGTGTCCCAGACTTTGCCGAGTGCTTTTTATCGGGCGCTCGGTAAAGAGGCTATTTGCCGAGTGCCAGAGAGAAAGCACTCGGCAAACAACTGACACTCGGCAAAGAGGTGGTTTGCCGAGTGCCGAGCACTCGACAAACAATAACATTCGGCAAAGACCAGGTTTGCCGAGTGTCGGGCACTCGGCAAACCAGAACACTCGGCAAAGGGCCGCCGCCATTAACGGCCAGCAGCCGCCGTTAACCCTTTGCCGAGTGTCTTCTCCTGACACTCGGCAAAGCGGTGATTTGCCGAGTGTCATTTTTTGACACTCGGCAAATCATATTTTTTTTCACTTTTGACCTCCAAACTTTTTTCTGCAGTCCTCGTACAATACCTAGTACTCCATGTTCCAATGTGGCACATTTCTCGGACTTTTTCTATATTTCTTTAATTTATTTCATTTAATTGAATTTTCTTGGATAATTCAAATTATAACTGCTAGTCATTCGAATAATGAAAAAATGAATCAAAAAATGATATTCATGTTATTTAGTATAATGTGAGGCCGTCTCCAGGAACACACCACCAATTTCGAACATCTTGTTCACGAAACATGATCACGAACTTGCGATCGAGTTGTTTTTAAATTCTATAAAAAGCAAACGAAGTCCGAAAATCATGAAACTTGTCAAGATGTCATGATATCATATGTGGAGGCTGTGATAAAAATTTGAGAAGGTTTCGCGCAAGTTGTCACGTACGATGCTTGCAAACCGAAGAATCTCCGAAGAAGTTTCATAATTTCGTGAAGAGGCCGACGAGGTGGTAAGCATCGTACGTGACAAACTTGCGCGAAACCTCCTCAATTTTTTATTACAGCCTCCACATATGATATCATGACATCTCGACAAGTTTCAAGATTTTCGGTCTTCGTTTGCTTTTTATAGAATTTTAAAACAACTCGACCGCAAGTTCGTGGCCATGTTTCATGAGCAAGATGTTCGAAATTGGTGGTTTGTTCCTGCATATGGCCTCACATTATACTAAATAACATGAATATTATTTTTCCATTTATTTTTTCATTATTCGAATGACTAGCAGTTATAATTTGAATTATCCAAGAAAATTCAATTAAATGAAATAAATTAAAGAAATATAGAAAAAGTTCGAGAAATGTGCCACGTTGGAACATGGAGTACCAGGTATTGTATGAGGACTACCGAAAAAGTTTGGGGACAGGAAGAAAAAAAAAATAAAAACGGTTTGCCGAGTGTTTGCGTTTGGCGCTCGGCAAAGGAGCCTCTTTGCCGAGTGCCAGGACGGCTGGCACTCGACAAAGAATTTTAATTTTTTTAAAATCTTTGCAGAGTGCTAGGTTAGGTGGCACTCGGCAAAGAATTTAAAAAAATTAAAAAAATACTTTGCCGACTGTCAGATCGGGGGCACTCGGCAAAGAAATTTTTGTGTTATCTCGCCGGGAAACAGACCTTTGGGCCATTTCTCCCCCGCCAGCTCAGCTAAAATGGAGGGCTGATCTTCACCGCCCAAAGGAGATCGACGGTCGAGCTTAGATTTTGCGAGAACAAAAAAACCCTGCAGCCTGGCAAACCCTAGCTACATTCTGTTCTTCCTCCCCTCCGCCTCCCACGCACTCTCAGCCAGCCGCCGCATGGGCCATCGCCGGAGAGGACAAGTGCGGAGCAGGAGTTGGTGGCACCGCCGGGGCGCCCCTCGCCGGTGCACGCGTGCGGCCGCACGCGGCACCGTTGAGCGGTCCATCGGGTGGCGCCCGGAGCGGGAGACCGCAAGCGCACAGGAGAAGGGCGGCGGCGCAGCTCCTTTCTGTGGTCATCGCCGAGTTAGCACAGGGCCAAGGCCGAGCCCGGTGACATGTTATGGTAAGCGAAAAAAGGTCTTAGCTAATCTTAGGGTTGGGGTTGGCTCAGGATTTTGGGGATTTTTTGCTACTAGGGTTCGGATTTGGGAGGAACAGGGGCTTATGGGAGCTTCAATGCATAGGGTATCTTTCTTGTCCATTCTGTGCTGAAACTCAAACCTCTTTCTAAGCTAGCGAGTGTTCTGTGCAGGTTGGATCAAAGCGCAAGATATTGTGGTTCGTGGTAAAAGCAGAGCTTCGTGGTAAAAGCAGAGCTTCTGAACAGATGAGAGAAATGCTCTACAAGAACACAGATCAGTGCGCTCTGAGTTGATTGTTTCAACAATACTTTAAGAGACAAAGATATCGTGTCTTTGCCTAATTTTCAAATATATGTGTTCATTTAGAGGTCGAAGGTCTGGTGGTATACTTAATTTGTGCATTTGATTTATGTAACCAGTCAGTGTGTCTAGCTAGCATTATCCCTAGATTGATCACTGCCGCTACTATTTGCTTGTGCAAAGTTATTTGGGAAGGCAACCCCATTTTTTCTACTTTGTTGCAGTTTGACGCCTGAATTCTCTTCGGTATAAACTGTTTGAACAGAGGAGTGCCAACCAAAGCATGGTGAAGTAGATGTATCTTTGTCGTTTTCATCGGTTCATCGTAAAAGTAAGTGTCATGTTTTCTCGCTCATCTTTTTATTATATTGCAAGCAGTTAGAGATTAGAAGGGCAGACCTGGTGTAGTGGTGAGAGCTGTCTCACTGATGCGGGGGAAAGGCTTGTCTCGGTTTATCCCTTCCCCAGACCCCACTCGTGTGGGAGCCTCCGACACTGGATCTGCCCTTTTTTTAAGCAGTTAGAGATTATTGTTTGTTATAAGCTGGCTAATTTAGTGTAGAGCATGGCCAAATACCAATTATGGAACAACTTCTAATATGTACACGTGCCCCTGTTTTAGTTAGGCTGTCAAGGGAACTGTGTTGGGACTGGCTTATAACAAACAATAATCTGGCCAAGGGTACAAAGAACAACAGACACTATGTTTCAGAAATATTCCTTTTAGTTAGCTAAGAATTTTACCATGTCTGTTGCTGCCATGAAGTGTTACTTGCCGTTTTACCTTTCCAAACAATTAAATTATGTTACTTTGGATGGTGAATTTCACATGGTCCTATTTCTTGCAGTTATGGCTACCTAGATAGAATGTGAACTATTTTCTCTCAAGTGTGAGCTTGATTTAAGACCTGTAGCTGTTCTCTGAACCTGATTTTAGACCTATTGGTGTTGTTCTGTGAACTTGATTTCAGAGAAAATGTGAACTCTTTTCTCTCAAGTGTGAGCTCTGTACATTTTTATCTCAAGTATGGCACAAGGAAAGCATAGGAGTTAATCTATGTATATTTTTATGTGTTCTGTTCCTCAGAGTAAAAAATGTTGCTGTTATAACCAGAAGTGAAAAGTTCTTACAATATCTAAAAGTGCTGTTGTTCTGTGATGTTGCCCAGCAACTACTGTTCTGTCTTTTACCTCATATAGGATTTTGTTATCTGAATGCTATAAGAAAATTTCCTTCATAGGACAATGCTATTTGAATGCTACTTAGGTCTTAAAATTCTATGTTTAACATTCTCCTGTGTAGCTCACATAGATGCTGTTTTAGGTCTTCACCTGAGGATGACGGTTTTGACTGTTTGAATATGACAGGTGATGAAGTAGTGGAAAAGAATTCACTCCAGTGGACCGAAGAAGAGCCCCACCGAACATGCCTTGTTAGTATTGTTGCCGGTAGTAAATGTTTAGCTAGCACTAGTTGCTTTGGGTAGATGGGTGCCAAATGTTTCACCAAATCAGTCTCATTGGCCATCTCGGTGATGATACTTGTGGTTGTTAATGGTACTTCTATTTGCAATTGTGGTTGTAGATGATGGAGCACTTGGATTACTTGTGAACTTATTTGTGACATATTGCGAGACATGTGACGTTTGTGATATATATGCGACGTTTGTGATATATATGTGGTGTTAGTGATATATATGCGCTGTTGATGATATATATGTGATGTTGGTTATATATATCTTCTGTTTGTGTTGGATGGGATGTAAAAAACAAATAAAAAGGCTATTTTCAGTCACTTTGCCGAGTGCAAAGGCTATTGCACTCGACAAAGTGACTACCTGGGAACATGCTTTGCCGAGTGCAAAGGCCATTGCACTCGGCAAACATCATAGATTTGCCAAGTGCCACGGGCTAGGCACTCGGCAAAGGTCGTCTGTTTGCCGAGTGTCTTGACAGGACACTCGATAAATAGGCTATCTTTGCCGAGTGTCTTGCCGGTGGCACTCGGCACAGCGGCCACCTTTGCCGAGTGTCTGAGTCAACGGCGCTCAGCAAAGCGGCGACCTTTGTCGAGTGCTTGACCTTGACACTCGACAAAGCCGCCGTCATGGTGGCGCTCGCCGTCATGGTGACTTTTCTTTGCCGAGTTCCTGATAAAGTGCACTTGGCAAAGAGGTCTTTGCCGATAAACTATTTACCAAGCGCCCTTTGCCGAGTGTAACACTCGGCAAAGGCTTTGCCGAGTGTATATCGGCCTTTGCCGAGTGCCCTCGGCAAAGAAACTGAATCCGATAGTGCAGTATATAGTTCTTCTGTTCCAAAATAAGTATTATTTTGGGTTCCTTGCAAGTGCAGGTTAAACTTTTTTAAAGTTTAACTAAAGTTATAAAAAATAATAGCAACATTTGTATATCCAAATAAATTTATTTTTAAATTTATTAAATAATTAATATAATGGTACTTATTATGCACCATAAATAATAATTTCTTGTATATATTTGGTTAAAGTTACAAGTATTTGACTTTTTGAAAATTGAGAAAGATATTTATTTTGGAACGAAGAGAGTACTCCCTCTGTCTCTGAATAAATAGATTCCAAGCACAAAAAATTGTCTACAAATTAATCAATCTCTAGGAGACTGAATGGTCCCCATTTATTTTTCTCGAAGTCCCCTCATATTTACTACACCACCTCTTCCTCTCTCTTTTCTACCAATCTAAGTTTGGGTTTTTGCAGTTGGATGAATGTAGTAAATGCTATAACTACTGTGCAACTCGAGTAAGTGTGCAACTACTTCAATTAATTCATAAAGGATAGTATGGTATTTTCTCTTCATATTAATCTGTCCTAAAGTTGCTACAAATCTATTTAGCTGACAAAGAGATTACTATATCAATACCTCCGTCGGGAATGAAGCTTGTGACACAAAACTCTAAGCGCCATCATTAATTGCCTAAAATTCTTAAGGAAATGCGTCGTCCCATACTTGCAGGAGCGCCAGCGGCCTTCTCCTCTGCATAGCTTTCTTCGCCGAGCTTGTGCTAGGCGACTTGCACGCCGACGTCGGGATCAACAACTACCTTGTGACCCTGGTGATGGCGAACTTCCCGCACAATGGTATCACGACATACGATATCACGACATCACAACAAGTTTCAAGATTTTTGGACTTCGTTTGCTTTTTATAGAATTTAAAAACACTTCGCACGTAAGTTCACGGTCATGTTTCGTGAACAAGATGTCCGAAATTTCGGGTCCATTCCTGGATACGGCCTCACACTACACTCAGTAACATGACTATCAATTTTTGAATCATTAAATTCCATTATTCGTACCACGTGCAGTTCAAATTTATATTTTTTGAAAAAATTCAAGTAAACGAAATAAAGTAACTAAATATATAAAAAAACCACAAAAAATCCCCAAATTCTAACTAGGAGTTCCTCGTACTTTAAAAGGGCTGCACAAAAAATTTGGAGGCTAAAAACAAAAAAAAACTTTGTCGAGTGCCGGGGCATGGCACTCGGCAAAGGGGGTCTTTGTCGAGTGCCAAGAATAAGGCACTCGACAAAGAGGGTTTTGAATTTTTTTTTAAATTTCCTCTTTGCCGAGTGCCTTCATTCTAACTAGGAGTTCCTCGTACTTTAAAAGGGCTGCACAAAAAATTTGGAGGCTAAAAACAAAAAAAAACTTTGTCGAGGGCCGGGGCATGGCACTCGGCAAAGGGGGTCTTTGTCGAGTGCCAAGAATAAGGCACTCGACAAAGAGGGTTTTGAATTTTTTTTTAAATTTCCTCTTTCCCGAGTGCCTTCATAGGGGCACTCGGCAAAGACATTTAAAAAAAATTTCTTTGCCGAGCGCCGTGTCAGGGGCACTCGGCAAAGTATTTTGCAAAAAAAATCTTTACCGAGTGCCAGATCTGGGACACTCGACAAAGAATTTTTTTTAAAAAAAACCTTCTTTGCCGAGTGCTAGGCTAGGTGACACTCCGCAAAGAGCGGTTAAAAAAATTTAAAAACCCTTTGTCGAGTGCCAGATCGAGGGCACTCGGCAAAGGGGGGATTTAACCCCTGGGCTGGCCACACACCCCGCACACACGACACACACACGCGCCACCGCTCGCTCGCCCACGCCCGGCCATTCGCGCCGCCCGGCCGTCCGCGCTGCCCGCGCGACCCACGCCCTGCCCCCGGCCGTCGACCCTGCCCCCGGCCACGCCCTGCCCTGCACCCGGCCGCGCTTCGTGGACCGCCCGCCCCGACACCACCCGTGCCCGACTCCGACGGCCCCGACTCCGACCCCGACGTCGCCTGACCCCGACGCCGCCCGCCCCTACCCCCGGCGCCCGTCAGGTATGCCTTGTCTCTTGTTGTTGTCATGGTAGTGATAGTTGTAGTAGTATTAGTTGTACTAGTAGTGCTAGTGGTAGTAGTAGTATTAGAAGTAGTGGTAGTAGTAGTAGAAGTAGTGGTAGTAGTAGTAGTAGTAGAACTAGTGGTAGTAGTTGTAGCAATAGTGGTAGTAGTAGTAGAACTAGTGGTAGTAGTAGTAGCAATAGTGGAAGTAGTAGTAGAAGTAGTGGTACTACTTGGATATATTCTTCTGCATGGATTGATATCCAAACTACATGGCTTCTCTTGAGACATATGTGCTTGTCGGCCATCGTGCCGTTGTTTTTTTGCAGGTTTTGGAAACCTCACCGTGTAGGGGAGGTTCTGCCAATTTTTTTTAAATGATAGTATTTTGTTCCATTTTTGTAGAGAAGAGCCCGTCGGAGCCGAGTCGGAGTTCCCGTCGCCGTGCCGGTCTGCCTGCACCGCGTCGCCTCGCCACTGCACCGACCCACCGTGGCCCCGCTAGCCTAACTCCGCCGCCACCCTAGGTATAACCCCTCTTTCTGTATCATGGTCGTAGATCGCGTAACCCGGTTAGGTGTCTCCCGTTCGAAAGAGATACGGTTGGAGGTATGCATATCTTTGCATATCTATGACCGTATCTATTTCGGATTGTCCACGTTTTTTGGACAGCCCGCGGATGCGTAGATGGGTTAGTTTCCATGGTCTGCTCTGGTCCGAGATAGAGTTTCGGCATCACCTCCCTGTTGTTCTCCGGATACGCACTCTTCTTTGGCAGGACGTGTATCTAGAGAACAGCGGGGAGGTGCTGTCGAAATTCTATCTCGGATAGGAGTAGAGCATGGAAACTAACCTCATCTACACATCCACGGGTGGGATTAGGACCTATCCTCACCTATTAGATAGTAGGAACACTATGTAGATGCAATTGATGGTTACATTACTCGCTGATACATATGTTAGAGGATGGATGACCGTCAGTGGATGTACATGGGCTAGAGAAGTTAGAGTGATTACACTACGGAATGGATGAACAAGACCGATGCTTTCTTGAACAACGCATTTGGCAAGGCTGCTAAATGACATTGCCTAGTTTTATGTCCCTATAGCAAATGTGGAAATAAGAGAAGGGTAAACAAGGTGGAAATGGGTAAACAACTTGTGAAGAATGGATTTATACCGGACTACACCCGGTGGGTCCACCATGGTGAAGCCCATCATATGAGAGAGGAGGTGGTGAGACCACGGGTGGAGGCTTTTGATGCTGATGCCGGGGTAGCAGACATGTTAGATGAGTTTCACCAAGGACGGTTCGATGAGGGACGTGAGAAGGAGGAGATGGAGGCAGCCGCACAAGCGTTCTATGACATGATGGACTCGGCACAGAAACCCCTTCACGATCGGTCAACGGTGTCTCAACTGGATGCCATTGGACGCTTAATGGGGTTGAAGTCCGAGTTAAACTTGAGTGGACCTGGCTTCGATAAGATGTTGGCCATGATTGACACCCTGCTTTCGGAGGGCCACATTCTGCCAAAGAGCATGTACGAGTCACAGAAACTCCTTCGTGCACTTAAGATGCCGTATGAGCAGATACATGCTTGTTCGAAGGGGTGCATCCTATTTAGAAAAGAACACGAGCATGCAAAGTTCTGTCCAAAGTGTAAATCCTCTAGGTACCTGGAGGTAGACTCTGATGATGGCTAGAAGAGGCAAGTTACGATTCCCGTGAAAATCCTACGGTACATTCCATTCCTACTGAGGATCTAACGGCTATACATGACCGAGGAATCCACGAAACAGATGACATGGCACAAAAATGGCAAATGGTACAATCCTGATAAGATGGTACATCCATCCGATGGTGAAGCTTAGATCCGCTTTAATGACAAATATCATGACAAAGCAGATGAGGCTCGTAATGTACATGTCACGCTGGCAATAGATGGGTTCAATCCTTATGGAATAATGGCTGCCCCATACACATGTTGGCCCATCTTCGTTATCCCCCTTAATCTCCCCCCCTCCCGATGTCTCCTTTCAATGACATAACGTATTCTTATCGTTGATAATTCCTGGACACCCAGGGAGTAATATGGGTGTGTTCATGGAGCCCGTGTTTGATGAATTGGTCCATGCTTGGGATGAAGGGGTATGGACATACGATCGAGCTACAAAGACAACCTTCAAAATGCACGTTTGGTACCACTACTCCCTGCATGACATCCTAGCGTATGGGATATTCTGCGCCTAGTGTGTTCATGGAAAGTTCCCATGCCCAATATGCAAGGAAGGTGTGAGGTTCATTTGGTTGCAGAAGGGTGGCAAGTATTTGTCGTTCAACAGACATCGTCAATTCCTACCTCTTGACCATCCTTTCAGACAAGACATCAAGAACTTTACGAAAGGTGTCAAAGTGACAAACCCTGCACCGTGGATGATGACTGGTGCCGAGGTTCATGCTCAGATAGATGCTCTCGTGCCCAATGAAGAAGGTGGTTTTGTGGGATATGGTGAGCAACATATGTGGACTCATATCTCGGGCATGACGAGGCTCCCTTATTTCAATGACCTTCTTCTGCCAGATAACATTGATGTAATGCACACTGAAAAGAATGTCGCCGAGGCACTTTGGGCAACACTCATGGACACTGAAAAGTCTAAGAACAACCCTAAGGCTAGAGTGGACCTGGCAATGTTGTGCGATAGACCAAATCAAGAGATGCAGCCTCCTAGTCATGGCAAGACCTGGAGAAGGCCTAAGGCCGATTTCATCTTGAAAAAGGACCAAAGGAGGGAAGTACTTGAATGGATCAAGACGCTAATGTTCCCTAATGGGTATGCAGCGAATCTAAAGAGGGGAGTGAACTTAGGCACTCTACGAGTCAACAGGATGAAGAGTCATGACTACCACATATAGATTCAGCGGCTTCTTTCAGCGATGGTTCGAGGCTATGTCCTAGAGCTTGTCTGGCAAGTGCTGGCAGAGTTGAGCTACTTATTCCACCAGCTTTGTGCCAAGGAGCTCTGTCGAATCGTCATTGATGACTTGGAAAAAGTGGCACCCGTGTTGCTCTGTAAGTTGGAGAAGATCTTTCCATCTGGCTTCTTCTTGTCGATGCAGCATTTGATTGTGCACCTCCCGTATGAGGCACGGATGGGGGGGCCCATGCAGAACCGTTGGTGCTATCCAATCGAGAGATGTCTGAAGACTCTTCGCAAAAAATGTAGAAATAAAGCCAAAATTGAGGCTTCCATTGTAGAGGCATACATTCTAGAAGAGGTGTCGAACTTCACAGAGAAATACTACACTGAGAAACTTCCTAGCGTTTATAATCCACCCCCTCGTTACAATGCTGGCGAAAATGAATCAAACCTCAGCCTTTTCCAAGGGCAACTCGGAAGCGCAAGTGCATTGACCACTAAGCAATTGAAAAATGAAGAGTGGCGCAGTATCATGCTATATGTGTTGACCAACCTTGTCGAGGTGTAGCCATTCATTGGGTAAGTTCTGAATGAACTTGTTTTATTTCGCCATATGTCCTTGTTTCTTCATCCAACCCTCTTGTTTCTTGTTGGTACAGGGAATTTCTTCGTCAATCCTGGCATGGATCAAGGCAACCTACCCCGCAAGAAAATGATACCCTTCTTTCATAGGGTGCGGGACCAAGGAGCCCTGATTTCATTTGTTGGTTCAAACATAAAGCCCAAACTGATGCACCTATAAGTGACGAGCTGAGACAGGTTGCAAATAGCTGTGCCGTTGGGGTCAAGTCATTTACCGGTTATGACGTGAATGGATATCGTTTTCACACAGCAAGCTACGAGCAGGGTCGGCCCAATAGAAAAACCACAAACAATAGAGTTGTTACGCCCGGCACTGATGGACTCGACTATTATGGAAGAATTGAAGAAATCTACGAACTATCATTCTATGGTTTCAAACCTCTTACTCCTGTCATATTCAAATGCCACTAGTTTCATCCTGGAGTAACGAGATAGACCCTAAGCTTGGGCTAGTCGAGATTCGATAGGATTCCGTCTATCCAGGAAAAGATGTCTACATTGTGGCTCAACAGGCCGTCCAGGTTTATTATACGTCATACGCGTGCAAAGACGCCGAGCATCTTAAGGGTTGGTCTATTGTGCACAAGGTATCGCCATACAGTAAACTACCTGTCCCAAATGATAAAGATTACAACTTCAACCCAAACACATATGATGGAGAGTTCTATCAAGAAGAGGGCCTGCAAGGGAGGTTTGACATAGACTTAACCGAAGAGATAGGAATGGAAGTAGACAATGAAAGGGATAATGACGAGGATGCTGGAGATGATGCGCGAAATCTGAAGGACATACAAATGCTTGAGCGATTATGTTTAGGCAATGACAATGAAGACAACATTCCTCCTTCGGATAGTGTTGATGAGTTGGACAATGTTGATAGTGATGACGAGGCCTATGATCCAGATAATCTCAATCATGAAGATTATTTCTAATACATGTAATACTATGCTTTTTGTAATTATGTTTTGTTCATTTTTTTCAATATTTCTAATACATGTATTACTATGTTTTTTGTAATTATGTTTTGTTCATTTTTGCACCTATTTCTAATTATGTCTTGTTTTTCTTTTTTATTACAGGTGATTGAACAAAGATGGTGGGCGGCCGTCATAGGTCCGTGAACTCAATTTACCAAAGACCACGCTGGCTACAGGAGGAGGCAGAGGGGGCGGCGGAGGGATTGGATAGGAGGAGGAGGAGGACTGCCAGATGCAGGAGGGGGCCGTCTCCTCCCACACCACGTGAGAAGGAGCCAGAGGAGGAGGTGGCGCCCGTGGACGAGTCGGACGATGAGCTGGTTCGACAGACAGACGAGGAGGAGGGGTCGCACGAGGACGACGAGTTGGAGGTGGCAGGCATGGGTTTCGCTCCCTCTGACTCCTCTTCGAGTGTCTACTTGTGAGGTCCCACGAGCCTGCCATAGGTTCCGCTTCCTCACCAACGCCCAGTGATTCGCCCCGAAGGACAAAAGTAAGTAACTTTATATGTTATCACCACTACTTCACATGATATGATGAAAAAAACTAATAATTTTTCTTAATCACTTGTGCAGGAACTGGGTGGTTGTGTTGGGTGGTTGCGCATGGGTAGTCAACGACATCCTGGGTCTTCTATGCAGGCAACACTTCCCCGACATTCTCACGTACGCATCGAAGACGGAGTCGGCCTACTCGTTTGACCACTACGCCGTTGCCACCGATGCGGAGTACCCCAACAAGGCGGCGCGGGTGAAGGCAGAGTTTTGGATAAGTCTCTCTCGCACAACATTGCTCAATACGTCACATTTATTGGACTTTTCTTGAAATAATGAATGGATACATCACTTTTGTATGCAGACTTATTACAAATGCTAGGACGGATTTGAGGCCCGGGCGGAGCAGGTGACTACCAAAGCCTGTAAAAAACTCGTCACCGACATGCATCATGTGGTGCGCATCCAGACCATCGTAACCTACTACGGGTCAAAGCTTGGAGAGAGGAAAACCAAGAAAGACACAAGAGAGATGCAGCTGACCCAGGAGCAGTACCTTGAGGTAAATGAAGAACATCAATATTGATTCGTTTTGAGATTAAGTTGGTTTAATTTGATCTTCTTATATGTCCAATACTTGATGACGTGTAGATGATTCCTTGGTGGTGCCAAGCGTATCCCGAGTGCTGGGCGATGATGGTGGAGAGGTGGTTCACGGAGGAGTACCTCAAGATGCACAGAGATGCCCGGGACCATCGTTTGTAGATGCAAGGTCCAGCACACCATCAAGGCAGCCACAGCCTCGCCGGATACAAACATGCATGGGTACGCGAATTCATTTATCTATTGTGACGCTTAGTTCTGCCTGATTTCTAATCATCGTGCTGTCTTTCTTGCAGTCGGCGTCACATAGCGGCTAGGCTTGCTCGGACTTCCAGGCATGGTGTATGGCCCACAAGGGCAAGGCGATGTCCGACGTCTCCTTCAACATGGAGGACCCACCCGAGGCATACACGAACCCGAGTGTCCACTCCCACATTAGTGAGTACACTGAGGTGGCAAGGTCGCTCCATGGGTCAGACCATGATCCGAGCACCTAGGACTTCGATGGAGAGGCCATCATGAGGGCGGGGCAAGGCAAGAAGCATGGGTGGTTCTGGCTTGGCGACGGTGTCATCGACACGGCCTCTACTCCCTCTCTCTCCCAGATCCGAGCACGGAGCACGAGCGAGAGCCCGACCATTCGCACACGGCCGACCGCTGCACAGCACCGGGTCGACGCACTCGAGGTTATTCCTGTTTTACTCGTCATACATTGATCTTTACACACCTTAATTAGCTTTGCATTACTGAAACATTGGAGTGAAATATTGCAGGCTCGGCTGGAACAAGAAATGAGGCAACGTCAGGAGCTGGAGGCCGGGCACCAGAGGATGGTGGCCTAGCTGGAGGCCGAGCAGGCCGAGCGGCAGGCCCAGGCGCAGAGGCTGACGGACATTATGGAGTTCCTACAAGGGCTTGGGCAACGTGTGGGCTTCTCTCTGCCAGCTGGGCTGTTGGTTCCGCCTCCGCCTCCGCGTCCTGCAGCTGCAGCTACTCCTATGAGTATGAAAGTTTTTTACTTTCGCTTGTGCTTTGCTTGTATGGCCTCTACCTTCCTAGATTAGCCATCCAAATAATCTTGTCTCACATACAATCTTTTCTCCTTTGTGCAGTCTCCTTCTGACGGTGGTTCGAATAATCCACCTCATGCACCTCCGAATGATGGAGCTGGGCCTTCACCACAGTCGCAGTGGCCGAGATGAGTGCACGTTGTATTTTTTCATTTGTTGTTCACTTGGTGATAGACTTGTGATATACTTGTGATGTACTTGTGGACTTTGATGGACTTGTGGATTTATTTAGATGGACCTGAGCAATTATTATTATATATGTGATATATATTGTGATGGATGTGCTATGTGTGGATGAATGTGTGGATGGATGAGATATATATGTGATGGATGAGATATATATGTGATATATGTTTGTATGAATTTATTTGTCATGATGGAATGTAAAAAAAATTAAAAATTGCCGTTTTGGGTCACTTTGCCGAGTGTTGCACTCGGCAAAGGACCCCGTTGCCGAGTGCCATGGTCACAGCACTCGACAAAGCTGGAAAAATGAGCGCTCAGAAAACCATTTTTCCAGCTTTGCCGAGTGCCATTACCATGGCTCTCGGCAAATATTTTTTTTTAAAAAATAAACTTTGCCGAGTGCTGGCCAGAGGGCACTCGATAAAGAATTAAAAAAAAATTCAAACTTTGCCGAGTGCCGGCAAGAGGGACTTGGCAAAGATTTTTTTTTAAAAAAAATTCAAACTTTGCCGAGTGCCGGCCAGAGGGCACTCGGCAAAGAATTTTTTTAAAATTTTTTTTTAAACTTTGCCGAGTGCCGGAAAGAGGGCACTCGGCAAAGAATTTTTTTTAAAAAAAATTCAAACTTTGCCGAACGCTGGCCAGGGGGCACTCGACAAAGATTTAAAAAAAATAAAAAAAATCTTTGCCGAGTGCCTGCAGGGTTGGCACTCGACAAAGCCACTATCAATGGGGCCGACGCCGTGACGGTCGCTTTTCTTTGCCGAGTGCCCCCGGGGCTCTCGGCAAAGCCTTTGCCATGTGCCCGATAAAAGTCACTCGGTAAAGAGGTCTTTGCCGATCAATTTTTTGCCGTGTGTTCTTTGCCGAGTGCCACACTCGGCAAAGGCTTTGCCAAGTACAATTTAACCTTTGCCGAGTGCCTTAGGCACTTGACAAAGAACCTGAATCTAGTAGTGAGGAGCTGGCCCGTGCCCCGCACCTCACGCACACGGAGGAAGGAGATTTCAGGATAGGACTGCAAGGACAAAGGTGGGAACTAGGCTGGGAAGCTAGGGGCCTGTTTGATCACCGGATTAAAATTTAGCCCATCAATGGATAATATGCTAAATGTAGACGAATACAAAATTTCTTGTTTCTAATAAGTTCTACTCATCAATTAGCCCCCATTAGTTTTTAGCAAGCTATAATTAGCTAATAAGCACAACCTATACAAAAAATACCACATCCAATATATTGACAGATAGATGAATTCGATTTGACACAGAATGATATATTATCAGTGAAAGTAGTTATATTACCGGCTAAAGGCCTTTTATTTGGCATTCAAAATATGGACTAAACTTAGTCCATCCAATGCAAACAGGCCCTAGATTTTTCCGGCGCGCTTCTGTCACCACGATTTCAGAAACTTTGAGCTGTTTTTTTCCCGGAGAACGTTTGGTGGGTGAAGCGCATGCATAAACAGCTCTCGAAGCTGCTCCCGGCCCCCTAAATGTGCAGCAGTACATGACGCCAGGTGTAGGTTCTTCATTTGTCAGATGTCAATGGTACGGATCGGATGAGTTCTGATCAGCAGACTGTTTGGCTGGGGCTGAAACGATCGTATACGATCGTGGATTATTACTGCTGACTGATTTGGTGTGAGAGAAAAATACTGTTCTAGCTGAAAATTTTCGATCGTTTACGACCAAGCGAACATGCTGCAGGATAGTATTACTGTATATTGAGCCGTCAATAGTCACCTGACGCACACATGCTTGCGCACGTACATCCGATCGTGGCAGCTCGTGCAGGGTGTTGTTCGTTTGTGCTCGTCCCCTCCCTCCTCTCTATATTTAGCAATGACAATCAACCTGTTCGCTGGTTGATTTCTAGGCTGATAAGCCTGGCTGGTGCTGATTTGTTGTGAGAGAAAAATACTGTTGACGGACTGATAAACCATGACTGAAACCAACAAGCGAACAGGCTGAATACCTACGCCAGAACTTAAGAACAAGTTGTAGCCCACAACACAATGCAAGCAGCTCGCTCCATTGCCTGAAATAAACACGGATCGAGTAGCTAGTACGTAGTTCTGGACGAAATTAAAATGGGTCGTCGTCCTAAGACTAATAAGAGCACTGCGGTGGGTGCTCGTCTTGTGTGGCTAGCTTTGGTGTTGCAGCTGGTGCGGGGACAGCAGGGTGGCCCGGCGGCGGCCCCGGCGCTGTACATGTTCGGCGACTCGCAGCTGGACGTCGGGAACAACAACTACGTGTTGACCATCGCCCCGTCGCCGCGGCCGCGGCCGGTGTTCAAGGCGAACCACCCGCGCTACGGCGTCGACTACCCGGGGGGAGTGGCCACCAGCAGGTTCAGCAACGGCCGCAACCTAGCCGACTTCATCGGTACGTACATACGGTCGTATATATGTAGTTCAATTCGCAGACACTGATCGATCGATGCTACCTGCTTTGTTAACTGATGTATTGCATGTGTGGACGATCCGATCGATCCGCCATTGCCTGCCCTGCAGTTGCCAGTCTGGGTGTCGCCAGCAGCCCTCCGGCATATCGCTCCATCGCCAACACCACAGGAAACACCGCCAGCATATTTCTGAAAGGTGTCAACTTCGCTTATGGGGGTGCCAGAGTCAGTGACCCAGAACTGATTAGCATGCATGCAGCTACTCCAGCTTCTTCTTATATCTTATATACATGCATGGGGCCTAGCTAAATTGGAAGAGAAATTGCATGTTTATATTAGTTGTTGTGGCAAATATCACCATGCAATATAGTTAGTTAGTTAATGGTTTTCTCGATCGCCCGGCCGGGCCGGCGGGCCCCCTGCTAGCGCAGCGGATCGACTTTCTACCCAGGGACAACAACTTGAGGGAACAGATCGAGCGCGACTACTCCAGCGTCCGCGCACAGTTGGTGCGGCAGCTCGGGGAGACCCAGGCCTCCGCCCACCTGGCCACTTCCATCTTCGTCATCGCCGTCGGCGGCACCGACATAGTGGAACGCTTCGTACTAGACCCTGCCTACCGGGAGCGGATCCCCTCCGATCAAGAATACAAGGAGTTCGCCGACGGATTGGCCTACCACCACTTCGACATCCATCTGAACGTGCGTTCGATCAGCACCTAGCCTAGCCCCTTCCTTCCGTTGCTCTTATATATATTATTAGCTCTCTTTTTCCAGTGATTAGATAGATGAAAACATGCAAAATGCATGCAGAGTCTGTAGGATCTGGGGATGCGCAAGGTGTTGGTCGTGGGTACGGGGCCACGGGTGCTACCCGGCGCTGCTGCGGCAGAAGCAGAGCAACACCGCGCGGTGCCGCGACGACGCTGCCAACTCTGTGTCGGCTCGGTACAACTTGGCGGTGCGCGACCGTCTGGGGAGCGCTGCCCAGCACAAAGAGCTGCGCTACTCCTCCTTCGACCAGTACACCGTGCAGCAGCGGTACATGCAGGAGGCAGCAGCAAATGGTACGTACGTAAGAAGATCGATCGTGCATTGATCGATCCACACACATACAATTAATTCCACGTCTCATCATCATCTACTGATTTGCAGCAGGATATGCTGATGTGGACCAGGCGTGCTGTTACGATCGTCAGTCGCTATGCGACCAAGATAGCTCACTGTGTCCCGACAGGACGGACCACATGTTCTGGGACGGCTTCCATCTCACGGAGATCACCACGGAGAAGCTCACGGCAGTCGCCTTCAACGGCTCCGCGCCGGATGTTTCGCCGCTGAATTTGAGGGACCTCAGCGCCCCATAGCCATATATAGGTGTGTGTACTACAGTACAGTACGTATAATAATAATAAACGGAAGATCTTCTCACCAGCTCGAGAAAATCCTCATACTCTGGCCCCACCCATATATAGCGGTAACAAGATAGACAAGGGGAATTTTTTACCCGTCTGAAATTCATCCCCGAGGGCAATCGAGCTCAGGACCTGAGGGGTGCCGCAGGAAACGCTCGACCAGCTGGTCTAGCGTCCGTTGGCAACAGTGTAAGATATGACCTATTCTTACACACAGGTCTTTGCGAATCTGTATGCTTAGTTCTGGGCACGTACAACACATGTCACAGGCCCGGTTGCTGTATGTACGTCCGTCCTTGAAACTCCAAACAGACATAGCTAAATAGATAAGTTACGGGCTCGAGCTCTGGCTCGGCCATGGGACATCATCTAGGTTGAAGAATTAATTTGTGCAAATTCTTCACGAGAAGCGGTTCATATTCTGCGTTCTTACACTACAGCAGCCACACGCTTTGCCGAGTGCCCCATGCACTCAGCAAAGGCACCCATGCATTCGGCAAATCATTTGCCGAGTGCAACACTCGGTAAAGAGGCTCCGTCGAACTTTTTCACGGTAAAGCCTGCTTTGCCGAGTGTCAAATCTCGGGCACTCGGTAAAGGCTTTGCCGAGTGTCAAGCTGGCACTCGGTAAAGGATTGACTGCCGTTGACCGAAGGCTCACGCCGTCTTAATTTTTTTTAATTTCTTTGCCGAGTGCAACACTCGGCAAAAAATTTTCTTTTTTTTTCAAAATTCTTTGCCGAGTGCCATAGCAGCGAGGCACTCGGCAAAGCCTGTTTTTATTTTTTTTAAATTTTCTTTGCCGAGTGCCACTGCCAAGGCACTCGGCAAAGCATTTTTTATTTTTTTTTATTTTCTTTGCCGAGTGCAATGGCCATTGCACTCGGCAAATCTGGGAAATTGTTGCTGCTATTTTCCTAGCTTTGCCGAGTGCAATGGTCATTGCACTCGGCAAAGCCACAACAAAATTTTTGTTTTTGTTTTTTGCTTTTCCATGTAAACAACAGTGCATATATATATATATATTAGAAACCATAATTCAACACAATATATCAGAAACCACATATATATCACAAACGACCAATTATGTCCGAAATCCACAATATATTACAAACCACAAGTTCAAAGTTCACAAGTTCAATACATAAAGGCATGCCTACATAAAACCGACTCCGGAAGCGGCTCACAGCGAATGTGAGGGTTGCGACGCCCCAACTTGCGATGCCGGCGACCCTCCGAGATGGTTCGACGCCGCACCCGATTGATGCTGCACAAAAGAGAAGAGATTGCACGTGAGTGACAAGATAAAAATGTAAGCAGTTTAAAGAAAAGTTGAAAATTTCGGCAGTACCTCCCCTGCACGGGGAGGTTTCCAAAACCTGCAAGAAAAACATCAGCACGAAGGCCGACAACCACATTTTCGGCACGAAGGCCGACACATCAACAAACCCGGCACGAAGGCCCACACATCAACAAATCCGACACGAAGGCCATCACTAGGTTTGACACTAAGCATGAGCATAGAAAGTAAAGCATCCGTACTCATACTCACCGGAGTAGAATCTAGACGATGTGGTGGTGGTGGTGGTGGTGCAAGCAGGTTGGCTGGGATCTCCCAACCTTGTTGCAGCCCAAGTTGTTGCATGAACTGGAGGAAACCTGCTTGCTGGGCCTCCAAAGCTTGTAGCCGCTAACGCTCGGCCTCCCGCTCAGCCAGCTGGGCCTCCTGCTAGGACCGAAGTTGCTGCAGCTCGGCCTGCAACATTTGACACCAATGTTTCAATAAACGTGGACAATTCGAAACAGATACGGTCATAGATATGTAAAGATCCGCATACCTCCAACCGTATCTGTTTCGGACGGGAGATGCCTAACTGGGTTACGTACGACAACTGTAAGCAAGTGAGGTCAATTATACCTAGGGTGGCAGTGGAGAAAGGCTAGCGGCGCAGTGGCGAGTCGGTGCAGTGGCGAGACGAAGCAGTGCAGGCACGACCGCAGCGCCGACGAAGACGATCGGGATCGCCGAGGTGCTCCGGGTCCCCCCCGACAACTCCTGCTCTGCAAAAGAAGAAACACATCACTATTACTTGAAAAATTCGGCAGAACATCCCCTGTACGGGGAGGTTTCCAAAACCTGCAAGGAAAAGCCGGCATGATGGCCGACGTCCACATTTGGGGCACGATGGCCCACACATACACAAACCCGGCACGAAGGCCGTCAACACATAAACGGCACCAAGGCCGACACCCCCGGAGCCTTTACATTTTCTTCGGCGAGGGACGGGTATGACGGCGTGGACGAACGACGATGTGCGGGGACGACAGAGTGGACGAATGTCATCGACGAACGGCATGAACGGTCGTCGGACCGAGGTCCGTCTCCTCCTCCCCCCTTCTCCTTCTTCTTCCTCCTTCCTCCCTTCTCCTTCTTCTTCTTCCTCCTCCTCCTCCCTTCTCCTTCTTCCTCCTCCCTTCTCCTTCTCCTCCCTTCTCCTTCTTCCTTCTCCCTTCTCCTTCTCCTCCCACCTCCCTTCTCCTCCTCCCCTTCTCTTTCTCCCCTCCTCCTCTCTGCAGGGACGGCCGGGCCAGGGGCAGGGCACCGTAGCCGGGCTCCTCCTCCTCTCTGCAGGGTCGGCCGGGCCGGGGGTAGGGCCGGCTGTCGAGGGGCGGTGTGGGGCCGGGGCATCGCCAGGCGGCGGCACGGGCCGGGGCGGCGAGGCCGGGTGGCGTGGGCGGGGGGACGTGGGGCGTGGGGGCGCGGGGTCGAGATGGTGACTAGAGGGGGGGTGAATAGTCCTTTTTAAAGATTAATCATGTTGGCTAATCGAAACAAGTGCGGAATAAAAACTATCAGTCTAGCCAAGACTACACCCCTCTATCTATGTTTACTAGCACCTTGCAAAGATACTAATCAAGCAACAAAGGTGCCAGGCTAGCTAGAGCTCACCTAACCAATTCTAGGAGCAAGGTCACACAAACCTATGCCACTAGTACTTTAAGCAACAAGGGAGCTCCTACACATGCTAGTAAGCAAAAGCACAAAGCCAACTAAGCTCACTAGCAATGCTCAATAACAAGGCAACCAATGCCAAATTAGAGAGCGCAAATACTTAGCTGCACAAACTAAGCAATGTGACTAACAAGGTTACACAAACCAAATTAGCCACGCAAGGGAGCTACTTCTATGCTACACAAGCAAGAAGGTAACTAGCAAGCTACACAAGCTAACTAATTATAAAAGCAACAACACAAGCTCAATGTATATGAAAGTAATCATAAGCTTGTGTAACGGGGATGCAAACCAACGGGAAGAACAAGGTTGACACGATGATTTTTCTCCCGAGGTTCACGTGTTTGCCAACATGCTAGTCCCCGTTGTGTCGACCGCTCACTTGGTGGTTCGACGGCTAATTGGCATCACCCGTCAAGCCCACACGTCAGGCGCTGCAAGAACCTACCTCGGAAGTGAGGGTAGCTCAATGACACGCTTTACTAAAGTTGCTCTTCGCGGCTCCCGCGGGGCGAGCACAATGCCCCTCACAAGCTCCTCTCTGGAGCGTTGCACAAGCTTCTTGCGGGCTTCCACGAAGACCACCACCAAGCCATCTAGGAGGTGGCAACCTCCAAGAGTAACCAGCACCACCGGCTTGCAACTTGATCACCTAGTGCCACTTGATGCAATCTCACAATGCAATCGCACTAGAATCGCTCACTCACACAATAGGATGATCACTATCAAGTATGTGTGAGATGGAGGGCTCCTAAGCACTCTCAAGCATGGACACAAAGTCCCCCAAGGTGCTTAGCACCAGCCATGGACGAAGGCCACTTCTATTTATAGCCCCAAGGGCTAAACTAGCCGTTACCCCTTTACTGGGCAAAAGTCGGGCCGACCGGACGCTCCGGTCGTGTTGACCGGACGCTGGACCTCAGCGTCCGGTCGCCCGATGACAGCCACGTGTCAGCTACGTTCAACGACATTCTTCCGATCTCAACGGTCATCTTCTAACCGGACGCAGCAGCTTCAAATGACCGGACGCTGGACCCTCAGCGTCCGGTCGTTTACAGTAAGGTACCGACCTTGACCGGACGTGTCTGGTCCCACGTGATCGGACGCAGCCCAGCATCCGGTCATACTCCAGCTCCTGCGTCACCATGTGTCAGCCTGACTGGACATGCCCTGCCAGCGTCCGGTCACTTCTAGTGCCAGCATCCGATGCACTCAGTGAGACTCTGTCTTTTTTGTGTAGGGCGCTGGTGGCACCGTCAGACTGTCCGCACTCTACGGGCGGACACTCCGCTGGTGGAGTTTCTTCACCAAGTTGATCCACATCAACTTCAACTCCATCTCCTTTGTAAATGTGCCAACACCACCAAGTGTACACCACCATGTGTATGTGTGTTAGCTTTTCACAATCATTTCCCAAAGGATGTTAGCCACTCAACTTGCCACGCCACTCGATCCTAGCGACGATGCAAAGTTAGATCACTCGAGTGGCACTAGATGACCGATATGCAAACAAGTTTGCCCCTCTTGATAGTATGGCCATCTATCCTAAACCCGGTCACAAACTTCTCTACACACCTAAGACCGGTGAAATGAAATGCCCTAAGTTATACCTTTGCCTTGCGCATTCCATTCCATCTCCTCCAACGTTGATGCAACACATGCACCAACACGATCAACAATGATATTATCCACTTCATATCATCACGTGATCATATTGGTTCATCGATCTTGACTTTACTTTCTCTTCACCGTTGCCATCGTCCATCGGTGCCAAGTCTTGCTCAAGCTTCACCGTCACGTGGTCCATTGCTCCAAAGCCTCCGACTTGCCCTTCATGCTTGCAACTGGTCCATCAAGCCAAGTCTTGTCTTGATCTTCTCCACCTTGATCACATGCCTCAATGTCATGTCTCATGTGCATTTAAGCTCCTTCATCATCACATGTGTGAGCTTTGCAACATTTCCAAGCCATTTTCACCTTCATGGTATATGTTGCTCATACACATGTACCTGTGGACTAATCACCTATGTATCTCACATAAACATAATTAGTCTACCTAGGTTATCACTCAATTACCAAAACCAAATAAGGACCTTTCACCGGGGTGGCGTGGGGTGCGGCGGCCGGTGCAGCGGCGGGAGTGGCGGCGGCGGCGCTGGCGCGGGTGAGGGGCGGGCGCGGGCGGTGAAGAATGAGGATAGGGTTGGAGGAGGATGGGCTGTGGGCCCTTATTCTAGAAGGGATTTTTTTTTCGAAATATCCTTTGCCGAGTGCTGCGGCCTGGCACTCGGTAAAGGCCCTCTTTGTCAAGTGTCAGGCATGGCACTCGGCAAAGTATTTTTGTTTTTTTGAATTTTGATTTCAAATTTTTTTTGTAGACCTTATCTATTGTTTACAAGCACATGTTAAAATTTGGGACCTTTTTATAACTTTTTGCTATATTTCTTGAATTAATTTTGTTTACTTGCATTTTTTCTGAAAAAGTAAATTTGAACTGCAGGTGCATGAAATAATGAAATATAGCCATTCAAAAAATGATAGTCATGTTGTAGAGTGTATTTTGAGGCCGTATGCAGGAACTCGCCCAAAATTTTGAACGCCTTGTTCGCTAAACATGACGACCCGCTTGTGGTCGGAGTGTATTTAAATTATAGAAAATGCAAACGAAGTCCGAAATTCACGAAACTTGTCGAGGTGTCGTGTGATCGCATGTGGAGGCTATGATAAAAATTTAAGAAGGTTTCAAGCAAGTTGCGACGTCGGATGCCTAAAACCTAGATATATGGGTCCAAAATTTTGAACGCCTTGTTCGCCAAACATGACGACGTCGCATGTGGAGATGTCTGAGTTTTAGGCATCCAACTTCGCAACTTGCTCGAAACCTTCTCAAATTTTTATCATAGCCTCCACATGCGATCACACGACACCTCGACAAGTTTCGTGAATTTCGGACTTCGTTTGCATTTTCTATAATTTAAATACACTCCGACCACAAGCGGGTCGTCATGTTTGGCGAACAAGGCGTTCAAAATTTTGGGTGAGTTTCTGCATATGGCCTCAAAATACACTCTACAACATGACTATCATTTTTTGAATGGCTATATTTCATTATTTCATGCACCTGCAGTTCAAATTTACTTTTTCGGAAAAAATGCAAGTAAACAAAATTAATTCAAGAAATATAGCAAAAAGTTATAAAAAAGTCCCAAATTTTAACATGTGCCTGTAAACAATAGATAAGGTCTACAAAAAAATTTGAAATCAAAATTAAAAAAAAACAAAAAATACTTTGCCGAGTGCCGTGCCTGACACTCGGCAAAGAGGGCCTTTGCCGAGTGCCAGGCCACAGCACTCAGCAAAGGGCCTCTTTGCCGAGTGTCAGGTTAAGCGCTCGGTAAACATTTTTTTAAAGATGGTAACAGCGTGGGCAGGGTAGGCGGGCAACTGACGGGCATTTTGCCGAGTGCGCTCTTTGCCGAGTGTTGCGCTCGGCAAAGAGTGCCTTTGCCGAGTGGCGTGCTTTGTCGAGCGCCGGGCACGCTGCGGCACTCGGCAAAGCCACTCTTTGCCGAGTGCAATTCTTTGCCGAGTGCAACACTTGGCAAAGAGTGGCTTTGCCGAGTGCCCTATTTTCAGCACTCGGCAAAGCATGCGGCACTCAGCAAATTTTGCTTCTCCCGTATGTTAGATGTAAAACCACAAGTACACCTAGCTTCGGGCCAGGGATCATTCTCCGGGGATTTTATCTCTTTCTGAATCAAGGCATAAACATGCACGTACTAATAATCACTCACATCTTGTAACATTAGACTGTCAACCTTGCGGCCTTCGTGGCTCATCGGCAATGTCTTCGACCCATTGAGCTTGGTGTGGAGCAGCAGCGATTACATGTGCATGAGATAAGGAGACTCCTTCCTTAATGAACAAGCTCCGTCGTGAACAACAACTTGGTGACGGTGCTTATTTTCATATATTCCATCTATGGGGTTTGCAATTATAAATGAACCCTCACTACGTAGAAAACGATTTTTAGCAATGGTTCGATTTTTTTGTAGGGGCGGTTGGTGATGGAGCCACCCCTACAGTGGCGTGCTCGGGTGCCCAGACACCAGCCGCCCCTACAAATGGAACAGCAGGGGCGGCTGGTGTTACGAGCCACCCCTACAAATGGGGTCTGGTTTGTAGGGGCGGCTCAATCACCAGCCGCCCCTGGAAATGCTATTTGTAGGGGCGGCTGGTGATTGAGCCGCCCCTAAAAATGGCCCCGTATTTATAGCTCCGATTTGTAGGGGCGGCTCAATCACCAGCCGCCCCTACAAATGCCCCCATATAAAACAGGAGCAGCACCTTCTTCCTCCTCGGGTCACTCACTCCAACCCATGAAAGAAAGGTGGGGAGGCCTTGGGCAACTCCCAAAAATTGCTCTACTAAGGGGGAAGGTTTTGGTCTCAAATCCTTTGGTGGAGAGGTTGTAGAAGGTAAGAAAATGCTATTCCACACTTTTTTTGAAGTTTTAATGGTTGGTTAGTGAGTAATTAGAGTTTTGTTTCTCTCTCTCTTCTATGGTGCTTGAGCTATTTATGAGCAAATTAGACCCAACTTTTAAATGTACTAGGGTAAATTAGGGAGGGGAACAAGATCATACCCTTATTTGGTCCATGTTTCTTGATTTTTGTGAACCATTAGTTAGTTTTATGGATGTTTCATGTGCATGTGATCTAGATCTAGGGTTTGGTTTTTTTATTAATTTTGTTTTTGTAAATTTATGTTTGATAAAATTAGACTAGGGTTTGTATGAAAGATATTGGGTAAAGTATAATTATTGCTAATTGTTGTCTTTGAAATTGTTTATTGTAATCAATAAATATGTATTTTAATTATTTATGGATAAATGGGCCATTAATTAATTTTCCTCTACCATGGTGTGTTTGTATGCTTCATGTAATTATATTAGATTTATATTCATATATATCTGAGGTATATACAATTATTCTCAAATAATTATTACTTTGATTCATTTTTATATATATCTGAATAAGTAGTCCTTTAATGTTTGTTTTGTTGTTGTTGTAAAAGATGGAGTACAGGAACTCTTGGATGTATGGTTCGTTAAGGTTCAAGGCAGATTTCCGTGAATAGGTGGATAAATTTATTGAAGCCGCAACGAAGCATGCAACGACATTGAAAGAGAATAAGGATATAATTATTTGCCCCTATAAAGATTGCAAGAACCGTATGGCATGGACAGATGTGACTATCATCAGATCACATTTGATTATGCGAGGATTTGTTGAGGACTACACAGTATGGATTCATCATGGTGAAACGGTTATTGTTAACGACGAGGATGAGGAGGAATACAACGATGAAACCATAGAATCCCTGTCCTAATATTCAGCAGAGCTTGATGCACGAATGAATTTCGAGTTTGGCAATGAACAAGGTGGTGATGCTGGTGGTTGGGATGGTAACGACGAAGGTGGTGCCAATAATGATGGTGGAGCACGTGTCGGAGTTGAAGATGATTTAGATGACATGATTCGAACCCTTGGACCAGAGATTTTACTAAATAGCCCGAAAGGTCTAGAAAATTTGGAAAGAGTGACAAAAGCATCGAAGGAGACTATGTATGGTGTTGAAAAGGGTTGTCCGACACATTGGACATTGCTACGTTTCGTGCTTGAGCTGCTCATCCTGAAGGCTAAGTACGGCTGGTCAGACTGTAGTTTCAATGATCTATTGCATCTCCTGTCATGGGTGCTGCCACAACCAAACTCAGTTCCCGCCAACACATACCAAGCGAAGAAGGTCATAAGTCCATTGACAATGGGAGTTGAAAAAATACATGCATGCCCCAACCACTGTATACTTTTTCGTGGCGAAACGTTCAAGTCATTGGATAAATGTCCCCAGTGTGGGGCCAGCCGGTACAAGAACAATGACCTTTACGGTGGGGACGAACCATCCATGGGGAAAAAGAGGAATAAGAAGGGTACAAAAAAGGTGGTACAAGAATCTCAGCCCCCAGAGGACACTCCATTAGGCAACGATGCAAAGCAGAGAAGAATTCCTGCCCTGGTAATGTGGTACCTGCCAGTGACCGACCGCTTGAGACGTATGTTCCTAAACCCTAAAGAAGCCGCACTCATGACATGGTGGGATGATGAGCACAAGGTGGATGATGATAAGATTGCACAGCCGACTGATTGTAGTCAGTGGCAAAGGTTTGATGAGAAGCACAAAGAATTCAGCGATGACCTAAGGAATGTACGGTTTGGCCTGAGCACCGATGGAATGAATCCCTTCAATGAGAGGATGAGCAACCACAGCACATGGCCAGTGATCTTGACCATGTACAACATCCCAATATGGTTGTGTTAGAAGAGAAAGTACCTTCTCCTCACTATTCTTTTTTCTTGCCCTAAACAACCAGGCATTGATATAGACGTGTTCCTCGAGCCCTTGATGCAAGAAATGGAGAGGCTATGGAGGCATGGGGAGCAGTTGTATGATGCGTTCCGAAAGGAGGACTTTATATGTAGAGCAATAATATTTGTTACTACCAGTGATTACCCCGCGCTGTTTGCTTTGTCTGGACAGATCAAAGGGAAGACGGGATGCTTGGTTTGCTTGGATGGTACTACATGAGTGTACCTGGATGCATCCAAGAAGATAGTTTACCTAAGGAACTGATGCTTCTTAAAGACAAGTCACAAGTACCGCAGCAAATTGTTCTTTAGATTTTATGACAACGCCCCAGAGATTGAACCCTCTCCGGAGAGACATCATAACGGAGAACATGTGTACAGAATGGTGAAAAACATACGCGTCGTCTATGAAAAGAAGAATCCGGATGGGACGAACAGAGATAGAAGCACACCTCCTGTCGAAGGCGTACCTTTCAAGAAACAATCGATCTTCTTTTAGTATCTGCCTTATTGGCCAGACTTGGAGGTCCCTCATGCCATTGATGCTATGCACGTGCAGAATAATGTCTTTGAGAGTCTCATTGCTACCTTGATGGACACAAGCAAGTCAAAGGATGGTCTGAAAGCACGGAAAGACATGGTGCAGCTAAACGTGATGCCACAGCTTCACCCGGTACCTGAGGCTAATGGAAAATACACTCTGCCCACGGCGTGCTTCAACCTAACACTAGACGAGAAGAGAGCTATATGCACTTTCCTGAGGGGGATCAAAGTCCCGACTGGGTTTTCAGCAAATATGAAGAAGCTAGTGTCGATGAAGGACTTGTTAATAACACACTGCAAGGCTCATGATTGCCATGTGATGCTGACAGTGTTTCTACCTATTGCAATCAGGGCTATAAAGCCAGAGTTCTTGAAAATGGCCATCACCCGCATGTGCTACTTCTTTTTGAAGATCTCACAGAAGATGATTGGCAAGGAAGAGCTGAGTGACCTACATGAATTTGTGGTGGAGACACAAAACCAACTAGAGATGTGTTTACCTCCTGCTTTTTTTGATATAATGCCACATCTCATGATTCACATGGTTCATCAGATACAGGCGCTTGGCCCTTGCTACTTGCATGAAATGTGGTCCTATGAGCGGTTCATGTCGGTTTTAAGTCGATGCGTGCATAATCGAGCATACCCAGAGGGCTCCATGATAGAGGGTTACAGTACTGAAGAAGTCGTCGAGTGCTGTCAAGAGTACCTAAAAGTACAGAAAGGGATTGGTAAACCCGATTCTCGTCACAAGGGTAGGCTGGCTGGGAAGGGCACCAGTGGTAGAAAAGTGTTCATCGACCATGATTACAAAGAGGTGAGTCGGGCGCATTACAGTGTCTTGTAGAGTACACAACTGATGCAACCGTATATTGATGAACACTTGGCTATCATTATGGCGGAGAGAAATGGCCATTCGGATGATTGGGTCATGAAACAGCACAAGCAACGACTAACTACATGGTTGAAGGACCAAAACATACCGCCTAGAGAAACCATAGACTCTATTACCATCAGTAGGTTGGCGGAGGGGCCATCGAGACAAGTGACATCTTAGAATGCTTATGACATCAATGGGTACACGTACTATACCCACGCAAAGGATAGTAAATATGTGAACCAAAACAGCAGCGTTCGAATAGAGGCTCTCGATGGATTAGGGCGAAAGATCCAATACTTTGGCATCATTGAAGAGATATGGGAACTTGACTATGGAAGGGATATAACGGTGGCCCTGTTTCGATGCCGCTAGATCAAACAACACCAACTGAACGAGATCAGATTGAGAGTCCTGGACCTCGAGAATCTAGGCTACCAAGATGACCCTTGGGTGCTCGCTTCACATGTCGCACAAGTTTTCTATATGTCTGACCCACAAAGTAACCTCCCCCCGAAGAAGAAGACAAAGCACGTGGTTGCCTCCAGGAAACAACACATTATTGGAGTTGATGGCGTGGATGATGTTGAAGCTTACAATAACTACGATGAGATGCCGCTATTCACAGACTTTCCTAAGAAGATCAGTGTTGTGGAAAAGAACCTCCCCAAAGACATAATGCCATGGGAACGAAAAGGTGTCAAAGGGAAAGTCATTACAGCGGGCTAGCTAGTTGTTGAACGTAGAGTGTTTGTGTAAGTGTGTGTTTGTAAGACTTCATTTATGCATGCGTGTGAGACTATATATTTATGTACGTGTGTAATACTACATATTTTTGTATGTGTATGAGACTACATTTTATGCATGTGTGTGAGACTACCCTTTGCAACATCCAGATGACTCTATTTGAACATCCACTCTATTACTACAAAATTTTATTTGTCAAAGTTTGAGCACTTCAAATTTTCAAATTTAAAAAAATGACAAGTTCAAATAAGATTTTCAACCACTAAATGTTTTTGAGCTGAAAAAGTGATGAATACCAAAGTTGTATAACCCATCAAGATCTATAACATTTATTTTGATCATTTCTTTATCTGACAAAGTGATAGTAAACATTGTTCACAAATCAACATGTTTCTCGTATAGTTCATGAAACTATGAGTCATGTGAATTTATGAACAATATTTACTAATACTTTGTCACATGAAGAAGTGACCAAAATAAAAGTTGTAGATAGTGAGGAGTTCAACAACTTTTATGTTCACGACTTTTATTGTTGAAATCATTTAAGGTTTCAAAATCTTGTTTGAAGTTGCCATTTAGTGAAATTCAAAATTTGAACTATTCAAATTTTGTCAAATGAAAATATGATCAAAATAAAAGTTGTACATATTGATGAGTTCTACAACTTTGGTATTCATGAGTTTTTCATGTGAAATCATTTACTCTTTCAAAATATTGTTTCAAGTTGAAATTATTTGAATTTCAAAGTTTGAATCGTTCAAACAAAGTCACATGACAAGATGACCAAAATAAAAGTTGTACATGTTGATGAGTTATACAACTTTTATGTTTACAACATTTTCATTTTATTTCATTTAACGTCATAAAATTGTATTCGAAGTTTTAAAATTCAAATTTTTAATTTTTGTTTTTTTTGTTTTCTATATTGTTTTGACTACAATTGTTTATATATATATTTCTTCATATATAGAATAATACAAAATATTATATTTGTGTATATACATAATTTTTTATATTACTTTGTGTTTTTATGATATAAAAAATATAGAATTTATAATTTAAAAAAATAGAAAATATTTATAGGGGCGGTTGGATCAGGAACCGCCCCTAAAAATGCATTTGTAGGGGCGGCTGGATCAGGAACCGCCCCTACAAATGGTACCTAGTATAAATAGGAGAAAGCGCACGGGAGTCATCGTCTAGGCGCTGTCTTCTTCCTCCGACGCCGTCAGGCTGCCTAGGGTTTTCACCGCCGGTCCCGTGCCCGCCCACACCCGCAACCTGGTCCCCGGCGCCCCGCCCCCGCGCGCCGACCCCCAGCGTCCCGCACCCGACCCCCGGCGCCCTCCCCCGCGCGCCGACCCCCGGCGTCCCGCGCCCGGCCCCCGGCGCCCTCCCTCGCACGCCGACCCCCGGCGTCTCGCGCCCGGCCCCAGGCGCCCGCCCCCGCACGTCGACACCCACACCCGGTCCTCAGCGCCCCGCCCCGCGTGCCGACCCCCGGCGTCCCGCGCCCGGCCCCCGACGCCCTTCCCCGCGCCCGGCCCCCGACGCCCGCCCCCGCACGCCGACGACCCACGCCCCCAGATTGTTCTTGGGGCTGGATTGCTGGGTCCATCATTTTCAGGTATTCTACCAAGACAGACCTCGCTTCCTCTTTTTCATGTTTCCTGTACACTCTAGCTTTCATCGATCTGCATCTATCTATCTATCTTTGATCCATCCATCTAGCACTGGTTCCTTCCTTCATCATGAACTACCACTGCTCATGTTTGCAATGATATCAGATGGATGCTACCTGTGATGCTTGTGATGTACCCTAGCAGCATGTACCACTGCCTATGATGCCATTTTTTAACCTGAGCACTGAGCATATGTCATTTTCTATGATTGTTACTGCCTATGATGCCTCTATTATGTTTCAACTGAGCATATGTCATTTTTGCCTACTATGGCAAAGATTTTCGAATATGACCAGAAAGTGTTCACGGAGTCTGCTATAGCTACCACCCCTACCAATGGATTGTGCTACTGTAATGTTTTGTTCCTTCAGTTCAAGAATATCAAATTGGGACTTCCTTTTTGCCTCCTATTCAATAGTGAAGCCATGTTTCAGCCTCATCATTCCATAGTGTCCTAGTTCCTCTAGTCTACTGACTGCTGGTGAGCTGGCATTTTTCTTTTTTTTTTAATTTCCTATAACACCAACAACACTATATATATTGGTGGCCATCTTATGCCTGCAATACTACTGGAAGAATTCATTTTCATTTGTATTAGTTTTCAGTTGCTGCCTGTGTTGCATTAGATGCTCTTCATTCCCTGCTAACTAGCTCTTTTGCTGCTGGTACACCTGTCCATCATATTATTCCTTCCATATATATATCATGGGCCATCATATTAATCTTGTGTTTAGTAGATGTTAGCTGTCTTTTGCTAAACACTGACCCCTCTTATACCATATCATTTGCAGATGAAATAGATGTTAGCTGTCTTTTGCTAAACACTGACCCCTCTTATACCATGTCATTTGCTTGCTTGCCTGCTTGTTGCTTCACCTGCAAGCACCAACTGTGAATGCTTGCTTGCTTGCCTGCCTGCTTGTTGCTTCATTCATACACACTGCAATCCTAAGATTTTGTGGAACATTCTATGTGTTTGTCTATGTAGTCATGAGTCCAATTTATGAATCTTTGCTTACAACTTTTCATTAGTAGGATGTGGATAAGGACACGCTGCTACGTGCTAGCTGCCATATACTCCGTAGGTTGAATCGATGTTTCTGTTGATGCAATGTGACTGCTGTTTTGGTAGTTTTCTCATGGTGCATGCATTCTTACATGTAAGACATACCTGCTAAGAATTAGGCTTTTTATCCCTGAGACCAGCGATTTTGCTTTAGCATTTGAGGTATGTGTTAGTTCACTTGTTATGCCAGAATTAGAATTACAAGCAGCAAGTGGATTACTACATCAAAACACAATTATTTGATAAACACTAAGGAACAAATATGGGCACACAGGTGATATAGTTTCGAAGTTAAATATTTGCATGCTTGTGGAATGTCCTGAAAGCTAAACAGTAAGGCTAATAATCCTCCTCAGCTATTTCTATACTTGCCTAGCACTATACTAGTACAATCCAATTATTTTGATGCAACGTGCATGCTATTGGTTTGTAGTGACCGTCCAGGCACAGGTCCAATCAGGAGATGGAACTGGCTCATTACCAGCTATACTTTACCTTAATACTATATAAGCAAATGCTAGTTTAAAGCAATACAGTTGCAGCGGTCACTAACTTATATACAAGTAAAAGACCAATTTGTCAACGCTCAAAGCAGTTACCCTTTGGATATGTGCGCATATGATTGAAAGCTAACTCTTATCTTTTGTTTTTGTTGTTTCGCTAGAAATCGTATATTGCTTGGCATGGTGCTTATAGGTGGTAGGATATCATTAACTTTTATTGCATCAAATCACACACTTTCAAACTGGTAGTGGATAGCAACTTGAATGAAAGCTTTGAAATTGCTGTGTTTCAACTTTCAACCCATACTGCTACTTAATTGCCCTTTCCTTGCTGAATAACTGACTAATCTGCCACTAAGTTTTAACAACCACATTGGTACTTGGTATCATCTCTTTCTAGGTTACCTGCAATGTGAAGTTTTCTCAAAAGGGTTTGGGTAAATTTTGTGTTCATATTAGGTCATTTGCTCCTGTCGGCATTACATAATTCATTATTCCTGTGGATAGTCACCTAGTAGCACTTGATATTGTTAAATACGAAAGTACCTCAAGGCTCAAAGGTCAAATACTCCAGGCTGTGTCACCTAGTAGCACTTGATAGCCATAGTCTTGTGTCATGTAGCTGCCTGTTATGTAGTAACATGCCAAATACTCCAGGCTCCTGAGCACTAGTACCTGTTTGTCAGAAGTCATTACATGCTTAGTCATTTTGATACTAATACAATCATTTTGCTCAAGTATGTAGTAGCTTATCGAATTGTTATACTATTGCTGCTCCCTACTACTACTGCTACTAGTACTACTTCTAAGGCCTCTTACTCATACTCCTCCTACTTCTACAACTACTACTAGTACTACTACTTCTACTACTACTACTACTTCTACTACTACTGCTGCTCCTCCTACTACTTCTACTACTGTCCTACTACTACTAATTTCTGCCTTTTGCTTATAGCAGTAAGTGATTTCCTATGTTTTCACATTGGCCGGGTTTCTACTGTTAACTATATTTGTGATATTTTCTTGGACTACTCCTCCTCTTCCTACCACTACTCCTACTACTCCTCCTACTACTACTACTCTGTTTTTTTGCTTATATAATGCTAGTGTGTAGTGGCTATTGCTGCTACTACTACTACTCCTCCTACCACTACTCCTACTAGTACTCCTCCTACTCCTACTACTACTCCTTCTCTGTTTTTTGCTTATATACTATTGGTGTGTAGTGGCTGCTGCTGCTGCTACTACTACTACTCCTACCACTACTCCTACTCCTCCTCCTCCTACTACTACTCCTCCTCTTACTACTCCTACTACTCCTCTTACTACTTGCTACTCATAAATGGCTGCTGCTCTTACTCTACTACTTCCACTCTACTTGCAACACTTACTCTACTCTACTACTTTCTACTTACTACTACTACTTGCTACTTCTAGCTACTAACTATTGGCTGCTGTTGCATTTTTTGCCAAATCTCCCAGGACTCGCCTAGGACTTGTCCTGTCTTTTGCCATCAGCTGCTGCTCTATGTTTGCTAAGCAGCTATTGGTTTTTTTTGCCAAATCTCCCCTCTCCTCTCCTCTTCTTTGTTTTGCCGATGATGAAATTGTCAAGTCCATACATTATATGGAATATGAGCTGATGATCAAGAACTTGTGAGGAACTTGGCATCATTAGCAGCCGCCCCTACATTACCTTCTCCTCTCTTCTCTGTTATGATGCCTTGATGCTCCAAGTTCAAGATCAGATGATGATTGACATGTTTCTGAGGCCTCTACCACTGCTACTTCTCAGTTTTTTATATTGTTGTTTTATAGGACTACTTTGGTTTATAGACCTTTTTTATTTCTTATACCTTCTCGCGTACCTAAAGCATCACTTTCTTGCATCTTTTAGAACAAAGCGCGAAATAATGTCGCGGACAACAGACAGTGCAGCTCGATGCCCCGAGCATGATGAGCAGCCAACCCTTGAGGAGCAAGCACTAGAGGACCAGCTTACTCAGGAACAGTTCGATAACGAGGTAGAAAAGGATCTAGAAGTGATGCTTACTCAGGAGGAGTGTGACGAGGAGGAAGGCCCCGAAGGAGAGGCTGCTTGAAGGCGAAGAAGAAGAGGATGATGAGTTAGAAGAGGGATATGAAAGTCCTAGGATCCTTTCCCACCTGAAGCAAGAAGGTGGCCAATGGAGGAAGATTTGGACAAGGATTTTGACCCGAACGAGGAGGTAGGGAAGAAGCCTTAGCTTGTAAATTTGCTAAAGCTTTGGCTGTGTTACCTCTGCTAACACTTTGACCTATCCTATATACAGGTCCCTCCTGAAACTCAGAAAAGACGACATCGACGTCTCGTGACATCTCGCTGGACAAGACGGAGTAGAGGAAAGGAGAGCAGAGGCAACAACCACAGAGACGGATCACGATGCCTCTGCTCCACAAACTCAAGACACAACCACGACTACCAAGCCTAAGAGGAAACGAGGGGATAGAAAAGGAAATCTATATCCAGATAAGGCTTGCTATGTGATAACGGAGGTTGGGCCAGCAGGGGAGATCCTTGAGCGAAGGAATTAAGAGGATGATTCCATAATGCGATCGGGGCCCTAGTAAGAGATAAATTGAACCCAAGCAATCCCTAACTGGAAAGAGGTACCAGAGAACATAAAGAATGCACTATGGGATAGGCAGCTGAAGGTCAATTTTAGATTTCTAGAGGGTAAGCACGAATTGGTAAAAAAATGCTATCAGGATGATGGGAGAGTCATTTCGACGTTGGAGGTCAGAGCTCAACACGAAGTATATCCAAAAGGGGTTAACTCCCTTCAACTGAGTTTGGCAAAATAACTCCTAGTCAATGGGAGGAGCTCAGTGGCTCAGAAGACTTCAGCCGGAGGCATTGGAGCTCAGTGCCCGTAACACCGAGCTGGCGAAGAGGAACAAACACCACCATCATCTAGGCCCCGGTGGCTACTATGCCAAGGAAGAGCAGTTTAGGAAGATGGATGAAGAGGCCACAAGCTGCTGGGAATATCGATGTGACGAAGTTGACGCTACGCTCAAGCCACCGGATACATGCGAGGAGTACAGAACCATCCGGAAGTAATCTTAAGTTTGATAAGCCGGAGACCCAAGAGGCGGTATCAAGGATACTGAAATATGCTGAAGACAAAGAGACGGGCTCATTCAATCCTTCTAGAGAGAGGGACGAGCTTAGCCTTGGCTTGGGAAACAAGGAGCACACAGGCCGCACCAGGGGGCTAGGGAAAAGGATGACCTGGAAGCAAGGATTCGAAGAGGACAGGCACATGTACAAGAAACATGGCCGAGACCGGGAGACTAGTCTTGAGCTCCAAGTGAAGGCTCTAGTTGCGAAGGCCTGGAGGAGCAAGGATTGTCTACGAAGCCACGTATATTAGTGACGCCACTGGGAGAACTGGCATTAGTTGGCAGCCCTCCGAAAGTTCCTAGCAGCCAAGGTTCCACTGCAGCCACAACCCCAGTCGATCTCATACGGGAACCAACTAGTTGCACCTTGGTGTTTCTCAGCGGCCGGCAGAACACTGTGATGGAGGTGGCAACGGGTGTGGCACATCCTCCCGGTGGCTTACACCACAATAATAAGATACCGCCGGACTACACTAGGGTCGAGGTGCATACAGTGAAGCCCGAGTTCATGCAGTGGAGGATAGACTACGCAACTCCCGAGGGGCTGGTGTTACTCGGAGACGTTATGGGGCAGTTCATCCTCTGGCACAAACGGGACATTATATTGACTGCTTCTTCGCCGCCTCCCCCTCTCCCAAATTTGGAGCGAGTTGTTGAGGCCGGGGAGATATTTTCACCGTCTCGTGACCCCCACATTCCTGAGATGCCACATTCTTCCCCGCCTCCTATCGAGCATGTGCCTGATGAGATGCCACAACCTTCTCCAGCTCGTACCGAGGCAAGTGCATCATGAGATGCCACAGTCTTCTCAACAAGCACAACCGATACATGAACAACGAGTGCCTCCTGAAGAAGGTGATGCACAAGAAGATGAGGACGTGCCTGAATGGGAACTCCGAAAGAAGATTCCAATCAACATAAGGCCAGTTTATGTTCCGATCAAAGACGTCTCGTCGGTGTCCAAGTGGTATTCCCATGATCAGTTCAAGCCTGAGAAACCAAGTTAAAAAAGTCCCATCACGGGGTTCTGAGGAGGCCATCACGTAGCAAACTCCACCAAATTGCAAAGCAGTATCCAAATGTTGATGCCATCAAATGGTCAAAGGATTGCCCGAAAAAATATGAAAGAGGCAAGCCCTTCCTACCAAACGGGACATCCAGCGCCTACCACTTGGAATGAGAAGGTTCCATGATTGGTACTTGCGTGTTCTCCCAACGAGCATAGATATCATACAAGCATGCTTTCCCACCGGCACATTTGGAAGCCCAGCCGGGAAAATTGTCTTTGACTTCAATGACATGCACACATGCTTTCACCTAGGAGAAATGGAGATGAATCTAATTCGCACGTGGTGCCTGTAAGTCCTTGTCCTCCCGATATGATATGAATGTAATCTTTGAATTTTGTTGTAACTAACCCACGCCGTGATTTGTAGAATGCAAGTGCACATTGTCAAACAAATGCCAAGTGTGAAAGCCGGGTATGTAGACCCTCAAGCTATAGCCCAAACAAATTTTAATTACCCTAAACGGTGGACACTGGATGCCAAAGAGCTAGCAGCTGCAAAGACTCTTCGGGAGAAAGAGCGCATCCGTAGTGCGAAGCTAAGGGAAGAGTCCCTTAAGGTTGCGGCATACATTGCCTTGGCTTTCAAAAATCTCCAACACCACTCTACTATATGGCTACCATACAACTTCGAGTAAGCTCAACTCTATACTTAAAGCTTTGTTCGATATATTTCATTCGATGCAAAAGGGCTTATCTAGTTCTATGATTAAATCCATGCAGCAACCACTGGATTTGTATAGCCGTCGATGTCGGGAGGAGCATGGCATGGGTCTTTGATTCATTAGATAAGGACACGGTGACATACAAAGACTTCATATCGATTCTCAAGACGTATACATATCGACAATCCTCATTAGCTTATATGTTTGTATACATACTTGTAACGTTCACTTTTGGATACTAACAAGTTGTATTTGCTAAAATAATTCGAACTAGGGCATTTAGGTTCTATGTCACTAATCATCATGGAAGGCATGATCCAGCAAGGAAGGAAAAGCTGGCTATAAAAACACTATGTGCGGTAAGTGTAACTTACTTCTTCAGTACTCCGTTACATGGACTGTCAAAAGCATTACTTAACATTTTCATATGCAAAACACACAGTGCCCCAAGCAGAAGCCTGGGAGTGTACATTGTGGATACTATATATGTTCTATAATGGGTAACACCGGTGCCTACAGGAGACACCCCTTAAGGGTAAGTTTGAACCTCTTCACCCGTAGTATAAAAACTTCATAAATGGTATGAAATACTAAACCGAAACTTGTTTTCTTGTAGTGGAGAGAAGAGAAAGGAATGAAAAGAGACCCATACAAGGATGACCAACTCTTAGAGCTCGTCGGCGACCTTTGCAACTTCATATTGGACCAGATTGTACACTGTCAGAGGCGCCTACCATGACCAAGAGTCTGAGTTAGGTACAAATCCTCAGTACCAACACCTTCGTGAGACTAAAAGGCTAGCTCTAGGACATTAATAACAATGTGTATGGAATTTGTATATTTAATGATGGATTGTATATATTCTTGTGAATTGGACTTGTAATTGTAGTTTATAGAATACTCTTGTGCTTGTAGTCGCGGTCGCGGGGCGTTCGGCAACGCGAACGCGGTTCGGAACTTTGGTCGCGGGGCGTTCGGCAACGCGAACGTGGTTTAGAATGTTGGTCGCGGGGCGTTCGGCAATGCGAACGCGGTTCGGAACGTGGTTGTGGGACGTTCGGCAACAGCGATTTTGAATTAAATTTGAATTTTTTTGCGGGAAAACGTACTGTAGGGGCGGTTCTAGATTGAACCGCCCCTACAAATACCTGTTTGTAGGGGCGGCTGTACTACAGCCGCCCCTACAAATCGATTTGTAGGGGCGGCTGTGTTTAACCCCGCCCTACAAATTGATTTGTAGGGGCGGCTGGAATAGAGCCGCCCCTACAAATATTTGTAGGGGCGGCTGGAAACACTAGCCGCCCCTACAAATGCATGATTTGTAGAGACCCTTGCGTAGGGGCGGCTGGGCAAACCGCCCCTACAAATGGTCTACAACCGCCCCTAGAAATGCTTTTTGACGTAGTGCCTCTTAATTTACAAACAAGGCCTAAAAGCTCTCAAATATGCACTTAGACCTAGTAACCGGGCCTTTTTACATGCTAATGGGGTCCCTGGCATATGACACACCCCCAACAAATGAGAAGTTTCCTTTAGCACATTTCACAAAGCAGTAAATACAAGAGTGGAATTCAACATCCTCGAGCAGCACGGGTTTGGTGTGATAATATTGGAGCTACTTATTCGATGGAAAATCCAGTTTTCCATGGACGTACTAAGCATATTGAAATTGACTTTCATTTTGTCAGAGAAAGGGTAGCTTAGAAGTTGTTGGACGTCCGGATTATCTCATCTGCGGATCAGTTGGCGGATGGTTTCACAAAGCCTATTGTAGCTGCTAAAGTTGATCAATTTAGGATCAATCTCAACCTTGGAAGTGGCTGAGATTGAGTCGGGGTGTTAACAGATGTATATCGTCTCTTATGTAAGTCTAGGTTCATTGTACCACAGGTAGTTCCTAGATTGTAGTCTAAGCTGTATCTCACCGTGTACCCTCCGAACACTAAGTGGTCTCACCATGTCCACGTATTGTGTATCCACCACAGGTGAAAATATCTTATACCTCCCTCTCAAGTACGTGGCTACTTAGACTTATCTTCTCCCCTTCCATCTCATCTCTCTCTCCTCCACATCTCCGCAAAATCACAGAGAGCCATCACTGCTTTCTTCCTCCACCCAAGCCGACCACGCCGTCTTCTCCCTCAGTTCACGCAGCGCCTCCACAGCCTGTTCCCCAACCCCAGCATCGAGTCGCCGACGGGGTGCCTCATCGCCGCAGGGTGCCGCCGCTACCCCTAGCCGATGGCCGCTGGGCGCACATGCCAGGGCGCCGTAGGTTGTCCCCAATCGAGAGCCAAGGGCACCCACGAGCGCGACCAGAGCTGGTAGTTCTCGCGCGCCGCCGGCTCCCACCCCGACGGCCGGAATCGACTGGCCCGTCCTCTCTCTCCCCTATGTTGCAAATGTAGGTTTCATGTGTTTCAGATGGTTAAATGATATGTTGCTGCAAATGTTTCATATGGATGTTGCAAAAGTATATAAGGGATGTTGCACATGTTGCTAGTGTTTCAGATGTATGTTGCAAGCGTTTTTAAAAATGTTTCATCTGTTTTCAGTCCTATGTTGCAACAAGTGTTTTCTTGTTGCAACGCAAGTGTTTTATCTAGATATTGCATATGTTTCACACATATATTGTAAGTGTATGTTCCAAATGTTTCATCTATTTTAGACGTATATTACATTCAAGTGTTTCATGTTGTTCGGAGAGTCACGGGGTGCGGTGAGTGATGGGCGCATGGACGGGGATGGGGTGCGCGTGCGGGGCGACAAACAAGGGCTGGTTGCATGGGCTACGGACGGGGGCGGGCGATGGACAGGGGCGGGCTGCTCGAAAGCCCCATTGCTTCTTTACCCAAGCGGCAGGCGTCTGATGCTAGCGGCCCGGATCAGACGTCCAGACGCTACCAATGTCCGTGTTTCTTTTGGAAACTAGAATTTGAGTGGCGGCCCGTGCCTTTGCTCCTTGTGTGCTGGTCCACCCCTGAATACTCTTATACAAGTCATTGCAAGGACATGTCACAAACCTACACTACTATGCAGTTTGGAATGAGTAATTTCGCAAGAGATAGAGAAATAGGGAATGAGTAGGGAGTTGACAGTTGATCTTGGTTGGGGCAGAACAACAGGGGAAGACCAAGAAAGAGAGAGCACGATAGAGAGAGAGAGAGAGAGAGAGAGAGAGAGAGAGAGAGAGAGAGAGATAAGACAAAATAGTGTCTGTTATGCCCTTAACAAGTGACAAAGACCAGCGGTTTATATACCACCGGTTCACCGCCACACATGATAGCCCATGAGCCAATCTCGCTTCCGCCCGCCGTCATTTGAATTCAACCGATGTTATTGCATTCTCCTTACATTTTCTAACGGAGTGGTTCATATCCCTGCTGTCCCACACAACCAAGTTTTTTATAGTGGTTTTAGCTCAACGGCTTAACAGAAATATGAGAAAAATAGTCCACAACTGAAAGGAGGAAATTAAAAGCGAAGTCTAATAATGCTCCTCCACTCATTCTTGGCCAGCAAATCCAAAGGAACGACCTCCAGTGCTCACAGGCTGATGGTCTGCCTTGTGTCCTCATGGTAATTATTCCACTTAATAATATGATACTGTAAATCAATTTATAGCTAGTTCTTCTTGTTTCTTAAGCATACAACCCTAGTTAAACAAATGTTGAAACTGTTGGTAAAGTGGAACCTATGTGTGTATATGTGAAAAAAATCTTCA